>NC_071339.1:21827500-22167500 GCF_027744825.2 Synchiropus splendidus | reverse complement strand
GACGAAGAGAGTACTCAACAGATGCGCAAGATTTAATCTCCAAAAAGCAAAGAAATTAAAACACATTTGATGCAATTGATGCAGCCGCTTCGTGTGGATGGGAATAGTTCGACACATTGAGTGTCATATATATATTGGCATGGACCACGAATGATTCCTGGTTGGCAGTTTAAAGTGTGCATTTGGTGCAGACACACTCTACTATAGTTTTCATGTCAATCAAAACATGCAACAACAAACTGATGATTTGGTCACATAAATGACTGGATTTAAGTTTGAAAGATTTTGTTTCCAGTTAAGATGCTCACTAGTTGGGTGTAGAATGTGGAGTTAATGTTTATTTTTGTGAAGCAATATTTTTAGTCTAACTTTAACAACCAACTGGGTAATGAAAAGAACCCAGCTGGTCATGAAACTGTCACTTCATAAAAGAAGTCATACGCTCAAGCAATATTCTGAGATATTTTGTTTAGGTTTCTATAGAAACTGATGACCTTGAACACCTGAAAGGCAGCAAAGGCGACGCCATCAAAACTGATCCGGATTCTGTCGTCCACAGAGGGTTCAAGGGGCAGCAGAATCGAGAGCATGGGTGTGAAAAGCACGCTCACGCAGAGAAGACATTCTAAACTCTTTTACTATCGTTGTCCGGCAGGAGTTCAGGAAGCGACTGTTTGACACATTTGGTGTGTGGTAAGATGATGTCTTTCTAAATGCAAAAACTTTGTGCAATGCTTTTTTCAGATTGGGGGATTTTGCTGAAGCCAATCAGACATTTCAAAATTCAGGATGTTTAAAAGATCCAAGTTGTCGGAAGGCACCGGAAATGGACAAGGTGAGATTAAAGATCTTCAAATGTGGTGATACTTTTGATATCCAACTTTAATACTGGACAGGTTTTAGTGTGGTGACGGCATTCAAGGTCGTTTATGGAACACATTTTTGGCCTTGACAATGACAGTCAAAGCCATTGAAGAAGTGGTGTGGTTTCATTGCTGCAGCCTCACTACAACCATCTGGTGGGAACCTATGACGTTTCAGCTAGTTGGTACATTCCCCATGTGCTTTGAAGGACTTCTACCAGAGGTAGAAACAAAATGACAGTTGATACCTCTAGTGAGGTGCGTATGTCTTTCAGTACCTGTCTCTACAGTATGTGTTTTTTAATGGACTGGGTGACCCGTGTCTCTCGCTCAATGCCACTTACCTGGACAGTGGCCTCCTACAAGCCTAGCATTGTTAATGAAAGAAGGTCAGGCTCATTAACATAACACTAGTACTGCATATAAATTGCTTTAGAGACAGAGTCAGGTTGATACTCCCTGCGCTGTACTTCACCACCTTGTCACAAACGTTTGACATCATCCCACAGTGTCTTGTAAAGGAGCTCCTTCAGGAATTACAACATACGCCAGCACCAACCAACGGTGTCAGACTCCCTCAGTCCATCTTGTACGTCACATCAACTCATGAGGCTCAGATCATTGTCCACCTCTCACAACTGATCCAGCACTACCTTCGTCCTCAATTGTGACTTTACCTAAGACTGATACACCGGAACACATTCACATTCCTGAACAAGGACATTCATCCAAGTGAACCAGTTTTAACAGTTCCAGAAACTTTAACAAGTTACAATGAGGCCAGAAACAAGACGAGCCCAAAAATGAACCTCCTCAGGACAGATGCTAACTGTGGTCTTGCTCATGTGCTCCAATAGATGGTGGTGGCGAAAACTGTCAAGAAGGTAGGACTAGGGGAACCTACAGGAGTTCATTTGTATTCTTCACAGACGCATGGGTATTAATGACTCACAAGAGACAGTGGCAACACAGGCTTTAACAAAAGGTAAAAGAAAATAACCTTCCTTTTTACAACGTGGTGCTGTCTGACACGCTAACCGTTATTCATGTTGAACATATATACGTGAGTATATATGTCAGGGAGTCAAGACACAAAGAGAAAGAACGTATGCTTGGTTTGACATCGATTCTGTGTTTATCCATTTCACAAGTCCAAAGTGATGTCACTGACATTTCATTTTCCAATTGCGACACAGTGGGGATCAAGAAGAAATCCAGGGTCCCCGGGGTGATGATTACACAGTTTATCGAGACGCTGCCGGAGGGAAAGACACATCCAGATTTTACACGAAAGCCGATCGCTTTGACCATCCAGGAGGGTAAGATTGGCGAAAAAGATTCCATCCCGCTCAGTGAAATCATAAATAAAAGTGTACATTACAACAATAGGACAACCTTCAATTTATATTTATTTAAACATTCCGGACCAACCACCATTGTTTTTTCGAAAAATTGTTTTCATTGAATAAGAAACGAATGAAAGCAGACTTTGTTTGCGTTTCTGTCTCCCCCTACAGGTAAGTTTGCCTTTTTCAAAGCGATTGTCACCGGAGACCCAACGCCAACGGTAACATGGAGCCGCAATAATGGCGATGTGTCTGACACGGCGAGATACCAGACCACATATGACCCCGTCACCAATGAGCACAAACTTGAGGTCAGAATCAGAAGATGTCTCTATGCTCCATGTGTGGATGGCAGTTAAGTTCACTTGAAACTTGATGTGAGATAATATTAACATTTCCCCTGTGAGAAGCGTAGAAGTGGCCCGTGTATTTCTGTATGTGTACGTGTATTTCACTCTTTTCGTTGTCCTGCAGATGCCCAATGTAATGCCAGATCAGGCTGACACCTACAAATGCTTCGCTGTAAATGAATTTGGACAAGCCATGGTCACAGTGCTTCTAAATGTGATTGAAGGTCAAATAATAAAATAACTTAATTCCAAAAGAAATTGCCCATAATCCATCTATTCCATTTAACTTGTTGACAATGTGCTGTGTTTCAGTTGGCTTCAAAAAAAATAAAGCGGAACTCAGGCCTGAGGAGTCTGACGGCATGTCAATGCCTGTGCTGAAAAGGAAAAGGTTGATTTGATTTTGTATTCCGGCGACAAGTTAGTCTTGAAATTAATCACACCTCAATCTCAATTCTAGCAAAATCCGTCCCAAGTCTGAGCAAGCAGAGAGAAAGGAAGGAGAAATCGACCCCAAATTCTGGGAGCTCTTGATAAGTGCTGATAAAAAGGACTACGAAAGCATTTGCGCAGAGTTCGGAGTCACAGACTTTCGTTGGATGCTGAAGAAGCTGAATGAAATGAAGAAGGAGCGAGAGGAGGAACAAGCCACGGTGAAGTGGACCGAGTCTCCTTCTGCATGACATGCTATCGACAATACCATTACTGATCACCCACTTTGTTTTACAGTTTGTCAAAAGCCTGTCAAACTTGAGGCCCATTCATGTCAATGCAGACAACACAGCATCATTTGAGATCGATATGGACCTCATCGAGCCGAGCAGCAGGATATTTCTGTACAAGGTTGGTGTCAGAGTTTATGTAGTTTAGGGTGCTGTGGAGACTTGATCAGGAGGATTTGTTTGGAGCAGGCAACTTAAGATTCTAGGCAGAATAATAAACAAAAACACTCATTTAGCAGTCATTTAACAGGTCCCTTCATGGCAGGCTTTTAGAGAGGATTTTCAGACAGGGTGTTCTCATGTCCATCAGCTATACCAGCGCTCTTCCATGCCTAGTCGACCGACCAAATGTGAGTGTCGCCACTTGTGATGTGGAAAAGTACGGAATTTTTCCCGAAAACAAACATGCCTGCAATAGTTAAAGCCACTAGTCTACAAAGGCATGAGAATCTTGCCAACCTTTTGTGAGCATGTTGCTTCTGGTATCAAGTAGCAATTGTACAACTACTACACCATTACCACAGCTATTTAACACTGAGAGCAGAAGCTCCGCAGGAGTGCATGCCTTCAGTGATTGCAGACCTGTTTACATCTTTTCTTTACAGGATGGTGAAATGGTTCCATACACAAAGGAACTGGGGGAGAAGATGAAACACAGCCTAAAGCAAGTGGGCAAGAAGTACATTTTCAGTGTGAGAGAACTGATGCCAGATGACGCTGGACTCTACCAGCTGGATGTAGAAGACGTGAATATGTTTTCCACCGATTTTAAAAGTAGGTAGAATACCTTACAAAATATGATCCATAGATACAATTCTGCTGAATATAGAGATTGAATTCATGTATTTCAGTTCCCATGGTGGAATTCCTTGTGAAGATTCAGGAAGTGAAAGCCGTGGAACGACAAGATGCTGTTTTTGAGTGTGTGCTGACCAACCCCTTCTCCAAGATCTTGTGGTTTGGAAAAAATCTCCCTCTGGAACAAGGGGACAAATATGATATTGAGGTTTCAGAGGACAAGCTGATCCACAGGCTGGTGGTGAAAGACTGCTTGGTTGTGGACAAAGGGATTTACTCTGCCTGCGCTGGGATCAAATCCTGCAACGCTTGGCTTTTGGTTGAAGGCAGGTTATTGCGGTGCCTTTACTGATCACTGAGATGAGACATCAATATTTCATTTGATCTGTTTTCATTTTCTAGCTGATAAGGAAGCAACAAATGGTAAGAAATCCGCCAGGAAGACCACACGGGCGGGAGGCTCTGGTGAGGACCTGGCGAAGATCGCCCAGGAGCAGCAGCAGAAATTAGAGAAGGAGAGAGGAGAGATTCAAGAAAAGATTAAAGCAGCGAAAGAAGCTAGAGCGGAAGCTGAAGCAGCTGAAGCTGCCGCTAAACCCCCAGTCACCAAGGCTGCTAAAAATGCTGCCGGGAAGAAAGAAAAAGTCTCTGATGCAGGTATGAAAACCACACACTGCGTATTTAGAAAATGATCAGATTTGCATATTATATGTGAGTTACTTATTTACTTAAGTGAATTGAGTTAGTCTCAGAAATAAACATACTGGATGAATGTTGAATCCACGGGACATTAGAATCACAAGGCATTTCTTGTTTACTGCAGCCTAAGAAAAAAAAAGGTTGTGCTGTAATTGTTTTGTGCATGAATAGTTTAGTGTAAAATGCAGTACACTTCATAGTACTAAGTATGTCATCCGGTTGAGGGGGTTTATCCAGCAACATTTTTAACAAACGGCAACAGTACCAATAAAAGACACTTAACCAGCATAAGCTTAACCTTAGCTCCAAATCCTTCAATGTGTCTACTCTGTATCAGCAAATTTTGCTTATTTTTAGCTTATTTATTGTGAATTTTTTTTTCGACAGAGAGTGGTAATCAAGACTCTGGTTTAACTGATGACAAGGGTGAACATATTGGTAAGACACATGAGCACACACCTAGAAAACCAATGTAATACGTATATATGTGCTTACTTGTGGCAAACCTGCAGCTTTGGCAAACTTGAAGTCTAAATGTGACACATGTATCATTGTCTGGTTGACCTATTGGTCTTTTCAACAACTGCATTCCAACATTTATTATTTCATCAGTTTACATTCCACTTCAAATGCTCAGTGTTATGCCTGCTTTGTGTTATAGTGTCATGTTCGGTGTAGAACAGTGACAAAGGAACTAAGAATAAAATATAAATAATTAGACGGCTTCTGTGAGACTTTTGGGCAGCATCTCCCTCAAGTCGTATCAGCAGGATGCACTGGACTACATAAACATGACATGGTAAATAAGTGCACTCAATAAAGCAACAAAAGCGTGTTACAATAACATAGAGGCTATAAATAACAATTATCAACCAGAATTTTCTCCCTGATGACAAATATTCGGAATGTATGGATTGATTTAGATCAATAATGACAATACTGAACTTCAAAGTGGCATGTTATCTCTGAAAACAAATGAGTCAAATGAAGTCAAGAACAAAGAATCGCTGGCTGAGGTGTGGTACCACTAGTTACATTGTTTGTTGTGGTGCTAGCGGGTGTAAACTGGCCGACCCAGGAGGTGGCATGATTTTTTTCAAAAACTTGTACATTTTTACTTTCTCCTTGATCATTTTTTCCCATTACTTAATTATTCCCCACTTTATAATGGTGTGGCAAGTTGACGCCCATCTTAACCAGAAAGTTGTTTGAGTCCTGTGCATTTGTTTTCAGGCAGTGTTGCGCTTATTTGGATGTCTATAAATATGAACATTTTGTTGGAAAAACCATCTTGCGTAAAATAATGCCAGAGGGTGTTCTCTACATGACTACCTACTTTGTCTTCTTCCACACACTGCGTACATTAAAAGGGAATTAATTTTATTTTTATGCTCCCTAGAGCCAGAAATTGCCAGTGGACTCACTGATGTGTACGCTCCTCGAGGGAAATTAACTGAGTTACTTGTGAATATGAACATCGACTGTGATGCCGTTTGGTTTAAAGATGAAGAGCAGGTAAGATGATGTTTTGTTTTACAACTAGTGCTCTGATTGGCCTTGCTATAAAGCTTCATTTCACAAATGTGTTGAATGAACAGCATCCTCTCGTGAAATCCTGTTGTGAAAATAATTTTTGTCCCAAAAAAATGATGATACAAATGAAATGAATGAATGAAACCGAAAGTTAGGTAAGAAAGGTAGGCCATGAATTGTGAAATATGTCTGGCACAAAAGCAAATTGAAGTGTTTTATTGAGACTAGAATTTATTCCTTGCATCAGCAGGTTTGACACACTCGAGCAGATTGAGGCTGAGGAGTCAAAGCAGAATTGAGTATCAGTCTGCCCTTCAAATCAACGTTAATGACGACGGATTTCTGATTTTCTGAAGTATTTTAAGTTTTTTTGGGCCACATAAACTGTGTTGGCGGGCTTGATTTGGCCCCTAGGCCTTAAGTTTGACAAGTATACATTAAACAAGAAACTCTGACCAAGGACTTTTCTGAACTTTCCAACCTTTTTGCCTCTGGTTTTTCATAGTTAAAATCAGGCTCTGGGATCAGCCTCAGTAAAGATGGGAAATGTCACAAGCTGACAATCCAATCCTGTCAGGATGACAACGCTGGACTTTATCGTTTCGAATCTGGCTCCTGTCGTACACAAGGCAAAGTCGTAGTTGGAGGTATGTGTACACATCACATCTCATCGCAGGCAAATGATGCTGAATCAGGATTTAACTTACACGCATCTTTAACTCAATGATGACACTCCGCTTTTGAAATATGTTTCCTAGTGAATTTTTTAAATGAGAAAAAAAGTGTTAAACATGTACTCCGCCTTTCCAACCAATGATGCGCAATGGTATTCATTATATTACATGCATTTTTCATATCTTTCCATGTGTCATAGACATTCCGGAATTTGACCCTGACGATCTCCACAAGTTCTCCAGGCCAGTGACTGTGAAAGTTGGCCAGACCGCGGCGTTCAAGATGCCCTTCCCTCCTCAGGACGCCATGGCTGTAACTTGGTTTAGTAAAGGTTCGGAGCTCAAGGATGGAGGCGGAGTCAAGATTGTGAAAGAGCCCACCCACAGCCGGCTGCTGCTCAGGGACTGTCTGCGCACAGACACGGGGGAAATAAGAATACAACTCAGAAACCCATTTGGAATAGTGGAGGCCATCACTCAGCTCATTGTGCTCGGTAGGCAAACCCAAAGCAATCAATGGAAAATTGCGAATCATTCCAGTTAGAAATCTGAGATAAATACATCATTGATCATTTCTAAACTGAATTGTTTTCCACACAGATCGCCCGGGGCCTCCGGAGGGTCCGCTGGAGGTTGTCGAAACCACATCATCTGTAATTGAGATGAAATGGAGCCCGCCCACGGATGACGGCGGCGCCGCAGTCACTAACTACATTATAGAACGCCAGCAGGCAGGACAGTGTCTGTGGACGAAGCTCGGGGACGTCTCGGCTGAAAAGTTGACCTTCAGAGACAGGAACGTGACGCATGGCAAGAAATACAACTATCGTATCTATGCAGAAAACTCAGAGGGCCTCAGCAACTGCCTGGAAAATGCTGACAGCATCATGGCCGGCATAATGAGTGAGTGAAAATCTCCAGGCTCAGTGGTGCGCCTGCACACAGCCTGTTCTGTGTTTCTTTAGCCAGCGCTGCGCATAAACACATGGATCCGAATCTTGAAGTAGCAAGGTCTACTCCCCCTGTGTTCATGGTTTACATTACTTACATGACTTTCATGAGATGATCAAACCAAATATATGCCTTACCATGTACAAATTCTGAACTAAAGCTACTTGAGTTTGGAGGGCCCGGTCGATCGATGTTCTCCAATAAAAACAATAGTCACATCACAACACAAAAAAACTGAAGATTATCTTATTTGAAATATTAACACAATTATGTCTGATGGCACTCGTTCGTCATTCTCTATAGCACCAATTTAATAAATGTCAAAACTTTCTCCTCCTGTCATTGTTTTTCTATCGCTACTTTTTTTTCTTTTTTTTTCCACCGTTTTAAAAAATCCTGGCAGAAACCCCGTAATGATATAGCTGACATGGTGTTGATTCAAGTAGCAAACAACAGTAAAATGTATGCACAGCATACGCAGCATGTGGTGGTAAAATGACATGGAGTCAAGATTGTAGTGTAAAGCTTATGTGATTCATTATCCATCTTGCAGTACTCTCTGGACCCCCTGGAGCCCCAAAGGTTGTAAGTGCCTCTAAAACATGCATAGTCTTGACTTGGACCCCACCAGTTGATGACAGAGGTGTGCCAGTCATTGGTTACCAAATAGAGAAGCGAAAGAAGGACACAAACCAGTGGATTGCCTTGAATGCAGTTAATGAACCCATTGAAGGTTTGTGGCAAGAAATCACTTCAGTGTAAATGTTGTGCTTTCGAAGAGCTAACCACTGTATGTCACGCCCTCAGACGTGAAATATGCAGTTAAAGACATCACCGAGGGGGCAGAATACGAGTTCAGGGTTTCAGCGATTAATGAGTCAGGTTCTGGAGACCCCAGTCTTCCTTCTGCGATGGTGTGTGCCAAGAATCCCAACAGTAAGTTGTTCACTTAAATGCTGCCTAAATAGAGAGGCTGTACTTCTAATCTTCACCATTTCCACTCACATAGTGAGACCGTGTTTCAAAGACCCAGAAGACTTCATTGTTGTCAGAGCAGGCAATTCTGCGCGTGTCAACATCTGCTATGAGGTAGGAACATTCATCTTATAATTCAATAATAACTCTTAAGATCTATTTAATATAACTTCTCCAGCCATGTAATGTTATAGAATCGCTCACAAAACATTCGCTAAATTTTCTTTTTTCTGATCTCTGCAGGCAGAGCCCCCACCCACCATCACTTGGCTGAAGGATGACGAGCCAGTATCCCCCTGGATTAAAGTCATCAATTCAGAGGGAATGTCTCAGCTTGTTATTCCCTCCTCAAAACGCTCAGACTCCGCTATCTACACAATCGTAGCAAAAAACTCTGTTGGTGAAGCTTCCTTTGATGTCGAGGTTAGAGTGACAGGTAGGTACAGTGGACTATCAGATATTCGTGAATCTCTTGTTATTGATTCCTGTAAGATTGCATTGAGTAAATCCTAAGAGAAGATTGCATTGAGTAAAGTCGAGAATTTCTCGTGTTTTTTTTTTTTTTACTTCATGTAGTTTATATATAAAACAAACGGTATAAAACTACAAAAATAATGCAGTATTTCTCACCCAGCTGATAGCAGATGTTAAACGTCTGAATGAAATTTTGGCAACACATCCTCACTGCAATGGCACAATATATTAATGTTTGGGAAAATGGACTTTTGTGTCCAATGACGCCGCCAAAGGCAGCCTTCTGCATGTTGACACATTAGCCTTTCAATCGGAGCTCATGTCCCTCCAGCCACCGTATAACCAGAGTCACAAGCGGTGCATCACAGAAAAAAAGATGGATGTTGAGGTTGGGAAAGGCATTGGATGGCACTCATATAGCAACATATAACAAAATGTCAATTGCTGTTTAAAGTAGGGATGCTCCAATGAGGATTTTTGCTGCAGATCACTGATACAGATCTCATGGATTCTCATGGATGTAATCAAAATGATGAGACCTTCTGTGTCCATAATGTGAAAAAAATGAACTTTTAATCATTTTAATTCAGACATGTTTTATATACCTCTTCAAGGTGGCAAAAAATATAAAAACCTTGCAGAATGCCGTAATTATTCTGTCAAAAGGACAACTGAAAAAAATTTAATTCGATGTAAGACGTCGCAGGTGAATCTCTAGAGACAGTGCTAAATATTTACATACTGTTGTGTGACTCCCAGACAGGGAGCACTGCATTTATGAAAGTTTCCACTCCAGATGTTTTCAAAGGTTTCAGATTCAGTCAGCTTACGAACGTTGCACCTGTCTCCAAAACGCCGACGGATCTGGTTGTTTCCGTCTCCGCATAAATGACACCTGAGAAAGGCTGGTCATCTAGTTCTGTGAAATTAATAATTATTTCTTATCATTCCGAATGTCAGACCTGCGTCAGCTGTGCTAAGAGCCTGCTGAGGAACCAGCGGTCTCACTTTCATGAGCCCAGGAAACTCTCCGAGCTTCAAGTGCTGGCGCTTTAAATTGCGTGTTTAATTTGAAGGCACTTCCCTGCATAGAATTGTCCCGTGCATGTGCTGCAGGATGCAAACTTTACGTGACAAATTGAAAGAAGCTCCACACCAGACATGCCGCTACTTAATGAGCCGCCAGTTGGGAGGCGCATCACAAGCAGCGGGGCTTCATCACAGCACCGGCTGTCACACATGATCAGTTGTTGTGAACGGCATTCACCGATCACGCTAAAATCGGCGAATCATGATTGGTGGCCATTCGATCGGAGCGTCCCGAGTTTAAAGTCTCTCGAACACCGGGCCACACTCCCCAAGCTACACGTGAAGAAAGACTTTTTTCTGTTGAAGCGCTTAAGCATCAACATGCAGCGCGGATGACGCCTTCGGTGTAAGCATGGGACACAGAAGTCCACTTCCCCGACAACAATATATTGCACCATGGGAGTGAGCATGGGTTGAGGCCTAGCCCAAATCCTGACCTAAATCCCATTGAGATCCTGAGACATTTCCTGAGACATAGCCCAACCACAATTATGGGCCTATTTCTGTTGATGGTTGCGGGAGTGCTGGAGCCTATCCCAGCAGTCATTGGGCGAGAGACAGGAATACACCCTGGACAGGTCGCCAGTCCATCGCAGGACACACACACCATTCACACATACACAATTTTAGAGTGTCCAATTAACCTAGTGAGCATCTCTTTGAACTGGGGGAGGAAATTGGGGTACCCGGAGAAAACCCACGCACACACAGGGAGAACATGCAAACTCCATGCCGAAAAGCCACCGGTTCGACGCTGGAATTGAACTTGCAATCTACTAAATGCAAGGCGAGAATGGTAGCCACTAAGCCATCGTGTGGCTCAATCTGAAACATTTAAGGATGAATAACAGGATGGGTGAACTTACAGAACAATTACAAGACCTAAAAAAACATTGAGACCAATGTCTGGATACCACTCTTTCAAATTAGAGAGCCTGACTGCAGTGTTGAATGGTTCCTAATCCCAACACACATGGATTGCATCCAAATTCAACTCTCTGTCTAATATGTCTACAGATGAGCCCAAAAGTCCAGGACCAGTGGAACTGGAGCAGACGGTACATGGAAGGCTGCTCATTTCATGGGCACCGTCTCCAGACCAAGACCTGGACGACAGATTGTACTATGTGGTCTCACAATACGAATCCAACTCCAGGGTGTGGAAGACAGTGGCCGATCGACTCTTCACCAACACATACACTGCTAATAACATTCAGGACGGGTTGGAGTACCATTTCCGGATCTATGCCAAGAACGATATGGGGCTGTCAGATCCATCACAATCACCCACGTGGGGTGTAAACAGCACCAGAGGTGGGCTACTTGGATTTATAGAAGAGTAACGATTAATGAGTGCAAGTAACACTCTGTTTAACATGCACATAAGTTTGTTGAGATGGGGGTCAGCATTTAGCCATTTTTAAATTGCTAAATAGCACTTTGTAAGAATGTTTGTTGCAGCCTAGATGAATGAGTAATGTGAAAAGGCTGTAGATACATTTGACCCCTGCGCTGAAGATAGTTCTACGCTGGAAATGCCCTGAGAGAAGAATGTGGGCGCGTTTCACTCGTCCACCCTGCGTGTGAGGAGATGTGCATAATAAGGGCGAAAGTTGCTACAATGAGTACAAAGGTGAAGGTTTTTTTTTTGGGAAAAAAAAGAAGAAGAAGGGTGGCAGTGTTACGATTACGGGTCAGAAGCGATCGCAAGATACAGACCAGCTTCATTTTTGTTTTAACAGCATAATTGGCACATCTGTGTGGGATATGAATACAGAAACAACCGGAGACATAATTGCATCATTACAAATTCACATATTTTCACATCATTCCAATGGCTTCCAAAGGCGGACAAGCGAAAATCCAGTGTGAATAAAGGAAAACTTCAGTCATAGCTGTGGTGACGGAACCAGTTCCACATTCACCTCTGCAGTTGCTTGAGTCTTCTGGCAAATGGACCAGACCACATTCACTCTGATGTGATGAACACAAAAAAGAGGAACTTGACAACAGTGCAAAACCCTCCATACAAAATGTTTTAATCAGTTTCCTCTTCCTTCCTTTAGTTCCCATTATAACTAACGGAATCTGCTCCTCGGAGATAAGCTTTGAGCGGCCTCCTTCAATTCTGGTTCCACTGAAGGTGCAAACGCCACCCAGAGGTTACCAAGTCTTTATGACATGCGCAGTGAGGGGATGCCCCACGCCGTCCGTGTACTGGTACCTCAACGACGTCTGCATCAATGATGATAACAACTACTACTTCACCAACTCGTACGGAGTGTGCTCCATGTACATACTGCGAGTCAGGTCAGAGGACAGCGGGGATTATAAGGTGGTGGCGGTTAATTCTTTTGGCCAAGCGGAGTGTTCAACAAAGCTCACTGTAAAAGGTAACTAGTCACCAAAAACTTTCTTAAGTGTTACCAATGGTAATGGTACAGAAACTCTTCTTATATCTGTTTTATCTTCCAGACTGATGAGCTCAAAAGAAAACAGTGGAAACCTATGCAAGAAAAGAAAAGAAAGAGAAAAAAGTGCCTCTTCTGAAATGTTTCTGATATTTGTGATGTGTATCAAAGAGTATTTTAATAAACATGTGTCCACGATGAAGTCTTACATATGTGTTTTGCTTCTTATATTCAATACACACACAACCCATCAGCCATAGTGGAAGAGCAGATATTTCAAGCATGAGTTCAGTAGCACACATAGGTAATTTTAGAGGTCATGACACCATGTACATCAGATTACTACATTAAGTCCTCTCTTTTATTGCCATTCCATATATATCCATCTAATCTCACTAGTAAATAAGAACTTAAAGGTTACAGATCTTGAATTTCATTTTTTTACAACGACGGTTGAATGACCATGACAGGGGAGGCCATCAGTCAAACCATAGCATCAATATTTATACCGGGGCTGCAAGGGAAACAGCTGAGCGTTGAATATACTACGACTTGTTTTGCTACACTATTAATTACAAGGCAATAAATAGACCTGTCACATAAACCACACTTCACTTTTTTTGTGTTGGGAAACAAAAATTGTATTGTGAGAGTGTGACACTCAATCTTAGGTTGGGGTCCAGGTTGTGACCATGAGGTTTTCCAGGCATTCTTCCAAAGTACTAAACAGCATTGTCCTCTCTTGCCTCTCTGTTTTGATGGATCGGAGGTTTTCGACAAAACCAAGGGAGGAATGCATCAACAAACAGGAGCTTAGCTGTGTGTGGAGAGACACAGGCACACAGGCCTATCATCGACAGCTTGGTCACACACTGCTGGACGGCTTCTGTCTCTTCAATTAACATTTGCTGTAAGTCAGCCAACACAGTTGTGCCGGTCACTCTGTAAACCAACAGCAACGTCCAAGCTGATCCAAGTGTTCAATGGGGTCAAGGGCAGGATAGCTTGAGGGCCATTACACTTCTTTCACTTCTAAATTCTTGAGGTAGCCTGTAAGGCAGTATCTGTGGCGACATGGGATCAACAGTGGTTACAAATCTCCTCACAACATAACAAGAGACACTTTAAATATAGTTAGACTATAATTATTTCTTTTTAACTATTGATGGGACTATGGCCAATGTTGTGGTATTTGTACCATCATATGGCCCTATGTAGGTCAATAAATGGCCAAATGTATGATTCCTTGATCATTCAGAGAATGAATGTTTGTATTCATTCACAAATGAGGTGTTACAGATTATTTTTCTTATATCAGATTACGTAGGATTGAAAACTAAAATGCAATGCTTTCTTTTCACTTTTTTCATACAATGTGGAACTAAAGGAAGAGAATTAAAATGCAGTTTGGAAAATGTGTTTCCTATTTTATTATCAGATCAAAAAGGTGTCTTCAATCTGAAAATGAAACAGCATTTCCCATCATGCTTTTTTGACAGTTCAAATTGAATCTGGTAGCTTTTTGAAAATCTGCAATGACTTTTTCTACTTCATTTAAATTCTGTCACAAAATAAGCAGTCATGAAGAAAAAATGAAAATGCAGACAGCTGATTTTTCATTTTATTTATCAGTCAAAATATGCATCTTAGGCTGTAAATGAAGAACCATTTGCAGTCATGCCTTTTAATTTGGATTATTGGTCATAATTCCATACCTGCAAAGACAAATTTTACTAGAACACATCAGTAGGCTTGTTATTCCAGTCGTGACATGTATTCGATAATTCGATATGATCATTTTGATCCTGTGGTCCGACAAACCTAGATTTCCTGCCTGTCAACACTGTTGCCTGACACATCTTCACTGACTGATCCCCCAAAGGAAACTCATGCCAAAACACTGGCTTTGACCACGGCATGCATTTACTGTGGCATTGCTTCAATAAGCTTCTGCGAGGTCACAAGATTTGTTTTCAAACTGGCTTTAAGTTTTCAGCAAGCTCTTTTATTGATGACCGGAGAGTCTGACCACTGCTCTGAGCCTTCTCCAGCACATCCCTAGGATTCGCAGAATGGTTAAGGCCTGGTCTCTGTGGGGCCAACCCATGAGAGAAAATTAATGTAGCCTGTCATAGCTTGACTTGACAACTCCTGGCATTGTCATCACGGAATATACTGTAACTGAGCCATCACGAAAGACAATGTATTCAAGTCTGTTGACCTCGTTGTAGCTGGACCTTTTCTTTTTTTTTTTTTTTTTTTTTTGTCCAGCCAGTACAACCATTTTAATGTGACCTGAAAACAGCGCCAAGATTGCTGAAACAAATTGTAATTCCTGATCACATTTGGTGTTGAAAGCTGAGCTCCATCAACAGGTCAACAATAAAAGAGGAATGAGTCACACTTTCCGACCTTGTGGTCTTCAGGGCAGTATAAAAAAAATTGAGTTGAAATGTCTAGAGTTACTATTCAAGCTGTCCAGATTAGTCATGGCTGTTTAACGTCTGACAATATTAGCACGAAAACGTACTGGCTTCTCACTACTCGCAATCCCATTTTAGAGCTCTGCCAAAGCCTCCAGTGTGACTAAGCTAACACCATGGATTACTCTGTAAGGAAAACCAACAGCTAATAGTTACAGATAGCTCCTTCCTATAATCCACATATTATTTTTCCAAATAAAATAGATCATGTTAGTGTCTGGTGGCTAGTAAAACACACATCAAGACTGATCGTATGACTTGGAGCTGGTGCTCCTGCCACTCACAGGCAGTGCCTGAGTTTGTTTGCCTGGACATTGTATCCAAAACAGTCGACTTATAATTGGGCATTGTAAGAGCACCAAATCAAAAATAGAATTTCAGATTATGAATCAAACAAAATCAAAACAAGTGAAACTTGTGGTGAGTGTACTGTGCGACTGACATCGGCCCACCATTCCCAAAGGTGTAAATCCCTCGACGTGTCCGATGCCAGATTGAATGAACAGTCATAATGTATTTCCAGTGAAGTTATCACTTTCACACGGGAAGCAAACAAGAAACGCCCCACCCACCCCAGGATCTGGTGTAATACCTGTTTTTAACAACTGCATTTCATCCATGTAAGGTCTCAATGCACTTGGAAATTTTACTAGCCAACAAAAGGGGGTTCACACCTTCACAATATTCAGATCGAGAGATGAGCCCAGGCTAAGGACGGATAGCTGAACCCAGACCACAGTAAGTCCATTTCATCTATCATCTAAAGACTTCAAAGGAAACCAAATTTGGAGGTATTTTTGAAGATGCCTGGACTCCTAACCCTGGAAAAAAAAAAACATTACACCTGGCAATACTGGTAATAATCAGTACTTAATATTGAATGAAAATACATTTGTATAGTGTGTATGTGTATGTGTAAATACATGTTGGATGACCACAATGGTGGTTAATATCTAGATGATTTTCTACTCTGGTTCAAACCTAAATATATGTCTAAATATTCAACATCAGTGAAGGTGGAGTGTTTATTTCAAATTAGCATAGCACATTATTTCCTGTTGATGAGAAGTGGATGTGATCACATCGTGACAGTTATAAGGTTTAACCTGTCTATTCCTTCTGGCTAACATTAATCAGACTAAGTTTATTCTGAATTAATAGCCCTGAACATATCACACAAGAACATCAAGTCACGAATCTTAAAAACAAAAATAACAACATTAAAAAAGACATATTTTTTTGTTTTCCAACCATGTACTGTATGACTATTTTTAAAGCAAACTTGTTGGACGTGTGTCTGTATACAATCTGCTTTTTTAGATTTTGAAATAGGATAACAAATCGTGTTAAAAATAAGTGACTTGAGTTTTAGGTACTCGCGTCCAGTTTGTGAGTTTGTCACACACAGTGTTTTTAAAATACAATAGGGGTGAATATTTGTTTAATCTGTTCTGCTACTCAAACTTCAGGGCCGTGTCCAACTGGCACCATCTCACTCAAATACTGTAGATTTGAAGTCACTTGACCCAAAGGTTGTGCAGGTGACAGATTAGGAAGGTCAAGTTTTTAATTCTGATCATGACATTTTTCACTTGAATTTATGGAAATTAAGAATCAAAGTTCTGCTGTTTTTTCATTTGTGACAACATAATATAAGACATAACAAACACAAAATGAATAATATTTTGTATTAATGAACTGTCGAATGTCATTACAGAGATTCATATCCACCATTTAACGTAAAGACCAAAGCCTTCAGTCTAAGTTTGGCTGCTCAGCAGTTAAACTGCTGGCACAGCCATTTGAAACCCCTACAACTTGGTCAGTGTCAGCCTGTAGGTGGGATTTCACATTCCTCATTTACTGTGTCCCTGCATGTCTCCAAGTGTCTGCACGAGTCTGGACATCCCCACTTTTGACAAGCTGATGTCACATTGCTACACCAGCGACACTCGAGCACAGGAGAACCTCCACGGCAGGGTCTCGCCGCTTCTTTTGGCCCATGACCCCATTTTTAGTTGTTGGGTCCTCACTTCTCATGACCTTCATGGTAACAGTATCGGCACATAGTCACGTGACCAAGTGAACTGCATGTACATGTTTCACACATCTGTGGGAAAAGGGCTGTTTAATATCTACCCCCAAACCAGCAAAACTATTTAAATGTGTTATGTGTTAACTATTACTATAGATGTGCTACAGAAGAAAAGAGA
Organism: Synchiropus splendidus; assembly: GCF_027744825.2. Classification (NCBI taxonomy): domain Eukaryota; kingdom Metazoa; phylum Chordata; class Actinopteri; order Syngnathiformes; family Callionymidae; genus Synchiropus; species Synchiropus splendidus. Next base: position 22,149,919 of record NC_071339.1, on the reverse strand, counting down.
GACCCACGGCCACATATTCGGTCATCATCAAGTACTGCTGGACAGGTCAATGTTACAGAGGACCTGAGAAATGCCAAGTGTCATGCGAGAACTCCATGGACTTGCGATCAATGCAACGTAAACACATCATTGTAAACAATTTTAAATGGTTGAATTTAGAATAACAATTTGGTCAGATCAAAAAGCTAAACATATAGAGAGGAGCAATTGATCATATGTAATCAAATTATTCAAAATTTTATTACCGCCGAGGAGGTTATGTTACCGTTCATCCGACTGCCAGCAAAATAATAAGTTTACTGGTGTACAACAGAGTCAAGTATGCACTGTGGGATGTTTTTACACCTCTTTACACAGATCTTCTCAAAAAAGAAAATATTATTTTGATAGTCATTATACAGTCAAAATTGTGATGTACTTTCCATACATACTAAAACCAAAGGACCACCGGTTTTCTATGGAAAATAAATAATAAATAAAACACAACAAACGGGTAAAGTAAAAATATACACACACATACTTGTACGGAACCTGCAGGTAGAGATAAGAAGTAGTTGCAGGATGAGAGTGTGCAGACCACCAAAACTACATAGTCTGCAGTCAGACACCACCACTGTTCTGAGTGTGTGTCGCCACCCCTGCCAGCATGACATGACAGAACACAAACCAAGGCCTGGTGTGTTCAGTTTCACATCAACATATAAGAAATCTACCTCTATGAAAAGGCTTTGAATTTGCACTACAGAGTGATATGACCCAACATATGTTTTACCTCTCTTCTTCGTTTCAATTTCAGTTTCTTAATCTTGACTCGACGCACCCCCCAACCATGGTAGTGACTTCCAATGCTAATCAACAAGCAAAACCAGCAGGTAAGAGAGAAAGACTGCCTGTTTTTTGGGAGGCAATGACCAATAAGCACAATCTGTGGCACCCAATAAAGGGGAGCCCAAAGGGTCAATTACTGCCTACTTACTTGTTTGTTCATATTTTTTTTTATTTTCTTTTTTTTTAAAGATCTTTGCTCCTTGAGATGTAGGTTAGTTACATTCACCAAAACTATGTTTGAGTCAAAAATAAAATTGGGTCATTTGTCATCGATTTCTTTTTTTGTTGTTTTTTTGTTTTGCATTTTTTCATCAACTCAATCAAATCATTTAGATGATTTACTTCAATCTGATGGTGCATCACCACCATCTCATCAACTCTATGGGAGTCAAAACGCAGTACCTTCTGATTCATTTGTATTCAAGTACAAACAGCCGACTGCTCTCTTCGCAATGTTGTGAGAGAAGTCCTGCGAGAGACAACGTCTCAGTGAATTAATATTTAGTGCCGGTCTCCTTATAACAGCAGACCTGCTCAAAAGTCACAACAGTGATGAACGTTTTGTCTTTGCGTGAGAATAGAAGTGAATACTGTGGAGCACATTTATTGTACTTCAGAGAGACGCTTCTTGCTTCATCAGTTTTTACAGTTGTATTATGAAATGTGTCCACCTTTCTTTCCCCCACCTCTTCCTCCGAATTGTCACGAAGGAGTTTGATCGATCCAAACTCACCAGCAGGTGTACCAATAACTGTAACCCTTTAAAGTGTAGACCACCATCTAAGATCTGTGTCAATGGTCGTGGCTCGACAGGAATATTATCAGTGTAACACAGTCAGAATTACAAAAACTCACTCTAGCTGCATCACCTGGCTGATAAACTGGCTGTTAAATTGACTGCTTAACATTCTTCCTAAAAGCTCATGCCTCACAATATACACACCTACACTTGCAATAGTGGTCTGTATGTGCGCGTGTGTGTCTACATGTGTGTCTCCTTGTATGTGACACCAATAGCGTATGGAGAGTGTCACTTGACCTAAATGCTGAGCAGTCAAACTAGGCTAAAGTCAACCTAGTTTATATTCTGTGACTCCTCTTCTGAACAACCCTCGGTGGATTCTTGCAATGAATGTCAACTTTAAAAAGATACAGTTCCTTTTTTTGCTCTCCCACAGGAATATAAACGATGTACATTTTCAGGGAAATATATGCTTGAATTCAAATGGTTTCTGTACTTTCTGCCAATGAATAGAAGCAGAGCAGACACTGTCCAATGATGTGAAGTCCAAAGCGTGAGTCAGCAGTTGGTGGATGAGATTTCTGAACTCAGTGAATCAATCACAGAGCAAGTACTAAAGCAGTAGAGCAGTTTAATTTCATGAGGAGTACACACTAAATAAACAAATAAGTAGTCATTGATGCAGCATGATGACCATCTTCGAACCACCATGTACAGGTCATGTCAGTTACTATCAAATGTGCTCAGTGATTTTCATGAAAATCATTTGAAATGAGCTGCTTGGCAGATGGCTGAATTATCTCTGTGCTTTTCCAGCTCCAATAACTCAATAATTCATTAACTTTATTACCCTGCTTAGATGATCAAATCAAAGGCTGCAGCTCCAAATTGGCAATATTTCAATGGATCCATGTCTTAAATGATGAAATCAGGCTTCAAGACTAAAACATTTATGACTCCTGAGCACCACTCGGAGTAATGGTTGACATTCAACGCGAAATAAAAAAATACAGGCCAGTCAAAAGTGTTGAGGGAAAAAGGACTCAAAATCAGGTTTCGCAACGGACATGGACATTCCATCCAAAGCATCATGGGCGGGGCAGTGACTCACAGGAAAACTGAGGTCTTGCCAGCAAATCCTTTAAGCAAAGAATTGAACCTCAAACAGCTCTTGACGCAGCACTGTGGGGTCTTTCGTATTGCAACAACGCTCCATTAATTTCATCATATTGGTCTTGGGAGTCAGAAGAAATGTTTCTTCCACAGCTTTATTCAAATGATCGCGCCTGTTAGAAGATAAAGGACATCTTACCCATGCCTTCTGCCATATTTTTTTCTCTTTGTTACATAAACTTCAATGACAGTGCCAATTAAAATCCGGCCTGTGCATCAGTACCTGCATGTGTCACTGACAGCTCAAAGACACATGACTCATATACACACAGTGCAAATGATTCACTGGTAATCGAAAACTGTTGTTGTGAATGAGGCTATGAGTCATGACAAAGAGATGTCACTTTCCTGGAGCTGCTGATAAAAGAGCGTCCCATGAGTCATCACTTGAAAGCTCAGTTAAAAAAAGAAAACAGAATCTGTCTGCCAACTCCACAGCTATACAAGTTTACTGGAATCATGTCTAATCGTCTGAGTCAGATTTTACATATTCACAGGGTGAAAATGTACAAATAACTTGATTAATGTGATATAATATAAATGTTGTATAAAGAACTACCTTTATTAGGGGTTGTGAGGCACACTGAGTTTGAAGGGATAGTGAACACCACCCTCTTGTGTACAGCCCCAAAACTGCAGTTGAATGATTTCGCTGGATTTTGAAAGACACGGTAATTGTGTGTCTTTTTCATTCTGTTAAATAGATCCGTTTATTTTCAACTAAACCCCTTTTCCAATATATATTTTATATATTATATACTGTATATTTTTCAATAACTTGTAACAACAATACACGGACTGTCTCTGATTTTGAATAACTCACTTTCACCGTCTCTCTCAAGTTGGACAACCAAACTTGTGACTTGCAGCTATTGACAGTAATAACTCTTTATGCTCCCACCAGTGGCCATCAATAAGCGGTCAAGAGTCCCTGGGGTTACAATCACTCAGTATGTGGAACGAATTCCTCTGGGGAAATCAACGCCCGACTTCACCAGGAAGCCGATGGCCACAACTGTCCAAGAAGGTTGAAGCCTCGTTGTCAAACACGCATCAAGACTAATGTGCTTAGACACACTCTCATACTATTTTAGGTAAAAAAGCAATATTGAAAGCCACTGTGAGCGGCGAGCCGGCACCCACCGTGACATGGGAGCGCAGCAAGGGAGACATGAAGGACCCAGACAAATACAAAACAAGATGTGATCAGCGGACACAAGAGCACATTCTTGAGGTGAGAAAATGTTGGCAACTTCTATTAAAGTTCCACACTAACTAAATAATTCACACGGCAGTATGGGACAGACGCAGAGCTGAATCTGAAGGGACTGCTCAACAATAAATTCAACTCACAGCCCAAAAAAGTCTACACTTAAAGTTCCCCCAAATCAAGTCAATTCATGAAGGTATCTGTGCCTTCTCTGCCTTGATGTCCCACGGCTCAGAATTTTAGAAGTTGATTGAGACTTTAAACCTACAGTTCACAGGTGTGCATGAAGGCAACTGTGATATCTCTTCATGAGCACGACCCTGAAGCCAGAGGACGTATCTTGAGCTTAGCTGTGAATTTCAAAATCCAAACTCACATTTTGGTAATTCCACTTGCCTGTCCACTTCTTTAACTGGGTGGTTGAGGGTGTCCATAGGGGGAAAACTGTGCAAAACAAAAACATGCCAATCTTGTTTACTTTTTTAAATCTTGAACATTGTGAATCGACACGATGTTAACCATTTGGACCTTTTTGATTAGACACATTCAAATAATTCCTTTCTTTGATTTCTGAGGGAAAGTTGTTGCTGTGCCTGTTATAGAACTGAATTAGAATGGACTGGCTGGTTCTGGTTGGATATGCAGACTGGCTCCAGTGGAATGGCTCACATGATCTTGACTGCTGACAGGGAAAGATTAGGCCGGCCTTTTAACAAGACCATCACAGTCCAGCAACACTCTTTCAACCCAGTGAAATGGCTCTCTGAAAGAGGACAGATGGCTAAGCAATTATCTACTAGTCCAATCCGCTGCAGGACACCCAAACATCACATCTCAGTCACCAACACATTCATGACCTTAAAACGATCCCTGTCACCAGAATGTGTTGTGCATCAATTCATTTTAATTGATGTCTATGTTAGATCCTAAATGTCAAAATGGAGGACGCAGACACCTTCCAATGCAGTGCGACCAACGAGTTTGGCACGGCTATGAGCACTACGACTGTGAAAGTGATTGAAGGTGGGAGACATGTGACAACTGTAAGTGACTCTAACGTTTCTTATTACTGACTGATCATTGTCTTCTGTCCATCAGCTGGTTTCAAGCCAAAGAAACAAGGTTGGAAAAATGCAATGGATTTGAAATTGACCCATCTCAACATTTTTTTAAATGACAATAGAAGACTGACATTTTTTTTTTTCTGTTTCATCAAATTTTAAATCTTGTTTTTCTCACATCCGGCAGATGAAGGTGCGCAGGACTTCAGATCGATGCTCAAGAAAACGTGAGTTCCAACAAATAATGAACTTTGTGATAACGTGAAATTAAGCAAACACTTTTGCAACACTTTGTCACTAGTGTTGTGACCAGAAAAAAGCAACTGCCACCGAAGAAAGAGGGAGAGATCGACCCAAAACTCTGGGAGCTGCTGGTCTGTGCTCACAAGAGGGACTACGAAAGAATCTGCTTGGACTTCGGTGTCACTGACTTTCGCTGGATGTTGAAACGACTGAATCAAATGAAGAAAGAGAGGGAAGAAGAACAGGCGAAGGTACTTGTTTTGTTAACACCAGCTAAATGAATTCGTAAGAACCAAATCTAAAGTGGTGTATTAAAGACTTAATTGGTAGTTTTCTGTAGTGAGGAGAAGGTGGAGGAGGTGCATGATGTAATGGAAGTCAGTCGAAGCAATACAACGTGCGTAATGGAGAGAGAGGCAGAAGGAAGAGTGGCGATTAGGGTGTAGAATTTGGCTCAGGAGTCATGAGAAACAGCATAGGTGATGCAGCCAGTGCAGGCAGGGTGGAACGGATCGACATGGCACTGATGTTATCAGCTAAAGAGAAAGTTTGGAGACAATGTTTGGGAGGCCTGGTGGTTTGGACATGTGGTAAGGAGAAATGTTGGACAAAGAATGATGGAGATGAATGAAAAGGATGACAATCAATGAGGTACATGGATGCAGCTACTGCTAACATAAAGGGACGACTACATCTAGATGGGTGGATTTGGTTGCTGGCAACCCCTGGTTAGGCTCCGTTGAAGAACCAAGGACTAAGAAGCAGCATTAACTGTTGCTTTACTTTTTCAGGTTGTAGAAAAAGTGCACAATCTGAAACAAATTCAAATGAAGCCCAATGGAACAGCGGAGTTCAGTGTCGACATGACTCTGCGGGACCCCAACAGCGAAATCCGGTTGTACAAGGTATGTGCAAAGTTCCAAAAACAAGCAAGACTCAAACAAATCTCCTCTAACAAGGACGGCATCTTGGTCCAACATGGTGAAGATGAAAACTCAAGGCCACGACTGAAGAAAATTGGGACAAAGTATGTGTTCACCTTTAAAGACCCTCAGCCTGAAGACGTTGGACTTTACCAGCTTGATGTTGAGGAGGCAAACATTCTCACAACTGATTTTACGTGTACAACAACTTTTCTTGTTATAAACGTTTCTCTAAAAATTTCAAGTTAATTACACACACCTTTTTCAGTGCCCAAGGTTGAGTTCATGACACAGATCAAGGATGTGAAGGGGATCGAAGGGGAAGACGCAGTCTTTCAGTGCCTGTTGTCAGCACCACAGAACGGAATCACTTGGTCAACAGAGGAAACATCACTGGAGGACGGAGAGAAACACCAGATCACTGTCTCAGAGGACAAACTGATTCACACGTTAACTGTAAAAAACTGTGCTAAAACAGATAAAGGAAAATATTTTGCCATGGTTGGGGTCAACTCAAGCTCTGCGTCTCTCACAGTAGAAGGTAAGACCTCTTTCTATCATAAAATAATCATCACAATGCAATAATTTTTACACATGTTTCAGCGGACCCGGATGGTCACAGGCGCCGTAAGGAGATCAGTAAGCAGGAAGACCTGGCTCAGCTTGCACTGGAGCAAAAAGCCAAGTTACAAAGAGAACAGGAGGCCGCCAGAACTGCTCAAGCGGAACAAGACGCTGCAGATACTAAAGCAGCAATGGGGTGTGAAAAAGATCAAGGAAAAGGTGATGGTGCAGATCAAGGGGGAGATGGAAGTGATGGTAGCAGTGGGAGGACTGATGGAGGAGATGCGGAGAAGACAGGAAAGGATGTGGACCATGGCGATAAGAAAAAGCAGAGGTCTCGAACAGGTCCTCTGGTCCCTGATATCGGTGCAGGTAAAATATTTTTTTATGTGTTGTAAGGTGAATTCTTACCATCTCACAACATAGTCCAAAAGGCAGCTTTCACATGCTTCAAACAGGACAAGTCAACCAAAGCGTCTGTGATCCACAGCATACATGGGCAGTTTTGTGATGAAAGTGGATAGGGATGTCATACACGGTCATAATTCCTCCCCACAACTCACCATACGTGTAGAAGTGTATCTGACATAGCAACAAAAACATTTCTGTGCTTTAAAAGTTTGTCATTTTCTCCATGATTGACTCCTAAACCCCATTTTCACGGCCCTGTGCTGCAGATCGGGGTGTTGTGTTTGTCAGCGGGCTGTCAGACACGCTGGGTAATGTTGGTGAGCGGGTGGAGCTTTCTTGTAAATTGAGCAGCGATACTTCTGAGGGACGCTGGTTTAAAGACGGAAAGCCGGTAAGTTAAAGCAGAGAAGCTCATTTAAAAATCTGGAGGTGTCTTGGTTAGGTCTATAAAAGCGGTTCTGTTCACATTTTCTTGGGACCAGCTCAAAAAAGAAGACGGAGTGACTATATCCAAGGATGGGAGCAGCCACAGATTGATCATTGACGGCTGTAAGAAAGATGATGCCGCTGTTTATCGCTTTGAGTCTGACGGACGGAAATCTGAGGCGACACTCAGTATTCAAGGTGAGATTTTGTTTAGGTGGCAGGTTGTTCAATGTTCTGTCCTCTTTGACAACACCTATCATGTAACCCACGCAGATCCACCGAAGATCGACGCGGATGCGCTCAGCGAATTCACGAAGCCTGTCATTGTCAAAGCTGGAGAAACTGCAGAGTGGAAGCTGCCAATTTCAGGTGGTGAGCCGATGAATGTGCAGTGGTACAAGGGTGATGACGAGCTCATGCCCGGGCTCAACGTGAGGATGGAATCATGGGAGACGGCTCGAAAACTGCGCCTTTCCAAGTGCCAGAGGAAAGACACAGGAGAGGTCAAGATTAAAATTAAGAATGAATTTGGTACGACTGAAGCCATTTCCAAGCTGATTGTCCTGGGTGAGTTCAGCCATATAATTGACAACTTCTATGTTTCATGAAACAAAAATGAACCATTCTAAATCCCAAATGTAGATAAGCCCACTCCGCCACAAGGACCTGTGGATGTTCTGGAGAGTGCCGTGACGTCAGTGGAGTTCAAATGGAGACCCCCCAAAGATAACGGTGGAAGCCCTGTGACTAACTATATCATCGAGAGGCAGCAAGTAGGCCGTAATAAATGGTCCAAACTGGGAGAGATTTCTGGCAGCAATGCCAGTTTCAGAGATTCAGGTGTGGACCCCGGAAGGAGATACAGTTATCGGATTCGCGCAAAGAATGCAGAGGGAGTCAGCGAGTTCCTGCAGACGGAAGACATACCGGCCGGTGTTTTACGTAAGCAGCCCATCTGACAACAGACATGCTAGCAGCCATACCTCCTCTGAAAAAGAGACAAAGCGACTGGATGAGTGACCCAATAGTTGACTTTCCTTTGTTCCACAGTAGAATGAACAAAGTGAACCCTCTTGTCAGTCACTCAGCCCATAGCTGCTGGCATACACACTCAATGCAGTCAGTGAGCAAGAAAATGAGTGAGGTCCTCACAACATGGACTTTCAAATTTGTAAATGTGTTGACAACAAACCCACCTGAAAAAGTGAACAGAGAACAGTGATGTTCATGACGTTTTAATTATAATGGTCAACAATAATAACAAGAAGAAGAAGAATAGGACAAAGGTTTAGTGCATTTAAAAGGGTGAACTTGCATTATTATGATTATATTAGAGAGTAATTCCTCCTTAAATCGTGATGACAACTACTTTATACTGTGAAGCGGCAATAATTTGTGGAAAGGCATAAAATCTGTAATGCATTTTCTTTTCTTAAACGCAGAAGCATCTATTTTAATCATTATCTTTTTTGTCAATTTATGTATGATACCTTATCAAATAAAACTTTTTTTGATTCGATCTGTAGTAATAATCTACTGCAGTAGGTACTTACTTTAAATGTTGAAAATGTATTCAGAATTGTGTTTTGTTTTGTTTTTGCCCCGAAGCAATTCTTTACCAATAAAGATCTTTTTTCTGCACAATTAAAAGAATATACAGTTTTTCAGTTGAGTCATACATAAAATGTAATTGAAACTGGAATACATGTAATTACCAATGTGAATGACCAAAATCCTGTCTTCTTACAGGTTATCCAGGCGCACCATCGCCCCCTAAGTTAGTCAGTGCGTTTAAGGACTGCATCAACCTCACCTGGAGCGCTCCCTGTGACAACGGGGGAAGCAAAATAGTCGGCTACAACTTGGAAAAGAATAAAAAAGGCACAAACTACTGGAGCCTTGTGAACCAAGGCGGACCGATAACAGGTTCACTGAAAGCTACTTTATGTAATTTGATGAAGACTTCATCTGTATGGTTCTAATTTTTGACCTGTAGATACCAAATATGCAGTGACGGACGTGTTTGAGGGGGCAGCATACGAATTTAGGATTTCTGCCATCAATTTGTCCGGTGCAGGCGACCCCAGTATTCCCTGCGACACCATCATTGCAAGAAACCCCATGAGTACGGAATTGACGGATGGACTCATTGATGAATTATTGAGCTGTGAGAGTGGCAACATATCGCCTCTGTTTCAGAACCACCTGGGAAAGTCAGCGACGTGAAGTTAACCGACTCCGATTACACCACCATCTCACTTGCGTGGGCTAAGCCGAAACAAATCAAAGGGGTTGAGGATGAAGCCCAGGGGTACTATGTGGAGATCAGGCCCATGGAAAACCTGGACTGGATACGCTGCAATACCATCCCCACTATTCTGACGTCCTACACCGTGCTTGGCTTAAAGGCACTGGCCACCTATTGGGTGAGAGTTATTGCGACCAATTACGGCGGTGACAGTGAACCTCAGGCCTTGGATAATTACATCATCGCCATGCCACCACCTGGTGAGAACCTCTGCAATTACACAGACTGCTACATTTGCTAATGAAAAGGATCCACTGCCACTTCATTTTGAGCAGCTCAATTGCATGTTGAGAACCAAATCCTTCATCTATTTTTTCCCTCATTCTTCCTCTTGCATCAGCCACTTCAAAGACAGCTCACTAGATATAAGGGATGAAACTTTCTAGACTCTAGATCCGTGATTGTTAACCATAAGGCCGGGGCCCATGGTTGGGCCGCTGGCAGTTTTTTGTTTCACACATCTGGGCTATGAGGGCCATGAGAAACTCAGTTTTAATACACTTACCACATAACGTTTTTACAATTTTCTCAACAGTTTGCATCAGGTGTATCGTTTTTCTTTTTTTTTCTTTAGTAATTTTGATGAATATCACTTGCACCTGGTTCTGCAGCTGGTCGGACTTTTCGATGCCAAACATCTTATCTTATCTGATCACATGGTTTCATATCATTTCACAAGGTTTCACAAGGACGGTTATTGAATAGGGCTGAACAATTCATTGCATTTGCGATCATATCGCAATATGATAAAACTTGATTTTCTAACCGTAAGGGTTAGGTAGGCTGTGATTTGACTGGTCACGTGACTTTCACGTTGGTGGCGCAGCGCAACGGTGAGCTTAAGCCATTGAGCTTTAAATTACGGCTTTAGCCTATGAAGGTTAAATGGGTGCAAAAGTGGCACATACCCGTAACACAAGACTTGTATCCATGAGTCAGAGGCACATACGCGTAACTGCACATTTGCATCCGTGAACCCCGTGGCACGTGCGTGTTAAAAGAAGATTTACATTACATACAAACACGAAAAGTAATTTCGCCTTCATTTTCTAAGTGCACAGATACAAGTGGCTAAACACGAGCTCTTGAAACTGCAATTGTGACACATTGCTAAGTTTTCCACCTCAACCACCGCCAAAACGGGTGCATAAGTTCCACATACTCGTAGAACAAGATCGGTATGCGCGTGTACCCTTTTGCACCACTTCTCGCACCTGTAAACAAAACTGATGCGCACTCGTAGACGTCGCGGCAATACGTGCCTGTTACTCCATGCGCGTTCCCGATAGTCACGTGACGTCTATTGTCCAATCGGCTTTTTTTTTATTACTAATTATGGGCTGTTTATGTTCAGACAGTGTTTAAAAAGTGCAATCTATGTTTACATGAAGAGTCTACATGAAGAGAATTATATATACTGAATCACATATGGCTTATTATAATACAGATTGATTTATCAGTTGTGTTTGCTGTAAAATGCATTAGAAGACGACCTTGAAAAATAATCGCAAATTTAATCGCAATCACAATATTAAGAGAAAAAAATTGCAATTAGATTATTTTCCAAAATCGTTCAGCCCTATTATTGAACACAAATGAAATTAGTAATTCTGAAATCAGAAATCAGTAGTGATCAGTTCTATTCCTGAATGGCCTCTGGATCCATTTCTTCTGGAAAAGGTGGGGCCCGAGGTCAGAACGGTGAAGAACCCCTGCTCAACTGAACCCATACAGTCATTGTGGCAGTACAATTGGTATCTTGGCTGAAAATGAATTGTGTTACAGGGTTAGCAAGAGCACTGAGCTCATTCGTATGTGGATATTTATGGAGCAGAGCCTGGCGGTTTGATCGTTGTTTAAGTTGTAGATAAGAACTTCACCAAACAACCACGGCAATCTTAGACAGGTGGTCCTAATGTCAATGGTACAGACTCAAAAGCCACGTCTACATATGGATTGCTAAAAAACTAAGAAACATTCCTTGAGTAAAAACATCTACACATCTTGTTGAAACCTTGTTTTGCTTCTATTTCTTACTCTTACAGTAAAGCCAAAGTTTAAAGATCGCAACATGAAAACATTTGTCGTGGTGAAATCCGGTAACAGCGTTCGTCTTCATGTCAACTTTGAGGTATTGTCCAGACTTTTATCGACTTTAAATTGGTATATTTACGTGCCTTTTTTTTCACATCAACAGGCGTCACCTCTGCCTGACGTGTACTGGTTAAAAGATGGCATTCCACTGCTCAAACACGTAATGGTCACAAACTCTGATAAAGGTTCCCAGCTCTTCATCCCGACCTCTGAGCGGACGGACAGTGGCATCTACACCGTCACCGTCAAAAACCTTGTTGGCCAGGAGAGCTTCAATGTTGAAGTCAGAGTTACAGGTGACTTTTTACTGACCTTCAACTATATTATTACAGACTCGAGAGGCCGAACCACCAACCCTGTTTATTGTTTGGGATTGAAACCACAATGAAACATGTGCCACCTCTAGTGACACTACCAAAGGGTGCAGAAAAATAAAAAATACAACTGAAATAGTAACAGATTTTTACTTGCTATGTGACTTAAATGCATTGAAGACATATATCAAGAGTAGAACAAGCAGAAAGGTTTCACAACTCCAATTCTGAAAATGGTTGAAGTCAATATTTTCCCTGTGCAGATGATCCAAAGCCTCCTGGTCCCGTGGAGCTGCATCAGAACACACCAGGCACAGTCACTCTCTCCTGGAGCCCATCCCCGGATGAGAAGCGAGACGACAGACTGCACTACATGATTTGCATGCGTGACTCCTTCAAGCCCACATGGAGACCAGTGGCTGACAACTTATTCAACAACAAATACACTGTTGTTAACATTGTGCCTGGACGGGAGTACAGCTTCAGGGTGTTTTCCAAAAACGACATGGGGCCTTCAGCACCGTCCGAATCTCAAGGGTTTATGACTCCGAAAGAAAAAGGTGAATGCAGTAATGAAAGCAGCTTTTGCGCGTACGAATGATCAAAAGCATTATCTTTGCCTCGCAGAGAAGTTTACGGTGACAAGACCCGAAATCAAATCTCTGGACCTGAGTTCACCTCCATCGTTCATCATCCCTCTGAAGAAGCGCATGCCTCCACCCGGTTACGAGTGCTGCATAAGCTGTGCGGTAAAAGGCGACCCAACACCACGGGTGACGTGGTTTCGCAACAATATTAGCATCAACACAAACACCAACTACCACATCACCAACGTCTGTGGAGTGTGTTCCCTGCTCATTTTAAGAGTGACTCCCAAAGATGAGGGGGAGTACAAGATCGTCATCGAGAACAGGCTGGGGACAGCGGAATACTCAATGTACATGAACATCAGAGGTGTGTGTTGTTGAGACATCATAACACCTGAGCACAAATGCGTGCGAATGATCTGCTCACTGTTGTCTCTTTGATTGCAGAGTGAAGATGACCAAGCGGAGCAGACAAACAACATATTTCTAAATAAATCAGGACATGATACTGTTTGAATATCTGAACTCAACTCTCCATGTTCTGCTCATTAAAGGAGACATTGAGGACACACATCGAGTCCGATTCTTAACTTAACGAAACAGCACAGCTTGGTGGCGAAACTTCACATTACATCTGAGCGTTCAATGAATAACAGTGAATTCACAAAAGACAGAAACAACCCGACGTAAATATTCATTCCATCTTGATAAACATCAGATTGTAAACGTTTAAATCATCTGGATTTTTACATAACAGTATCTGGTCAAAAGCATTACAACCACTAATTCAAGGGTTCACTTTAAATGGAGACAGATACATTTAAGATATGTTTTACGAGACGAAAGATGCATGAAGTCATAACCACTATAATTGACAACTGGATGGAACAAGAAGCAGGAAAGAGCTGTGACATTTAGTCTGACACATCTGAATCAATGGACAAACAGATCATGACATCCCATGAGCATTTAACTCATCACTCATTGGTGGACAAGACAAACCCTCTGGAGGTGAAATGGCGTCACGAGTCAGATGTTGGCCCGGCAGCCACAATCGAGACCGAAAAACACCATCACGTTGCGGGTCTGCACCAGCGCCACCCTCACAAGACGCTTAAAACAACTTCACTGACTTCAATTGATGCAGAGGAGGATCTACTCTGAGTGTCTCCCAGACCTTTTCCACTTAGAAAACTCATTTCTCCAGCTTGTTCCTTATATATATATATATATTTTTTTTTTTTTTTTTTTTTTTTTAGCACACTTTTTAGGAAAATGATAATACAACTTAAGGAGCCTGTTATAAGTCGTGGACATAAGCAAAGAAAAAACACTACACAAAACGAATTTCAGCGGTACTATAGTAACTATACTGTTCTGACGTCAACTCACCCACTTCCGAAGTGAGGAGTCTTTCATTACGCGGGCAAACTTTCCTCTTCAAACAATTGAAAGGCTTATATCGCTGCGACATATCCTGTCACATTTTGTTCTCTTCGTCATTTCTACTTAGTTGTCTCTCCACGGCGTTGTAGTTGTTTCCTTCCTTCAGGTTAACTTCAGTGTAATAGCGATAAACGTTTCTGGCAAAGAGCCATCACATCCGGAAAAGGAAATGTCACGTAATCGCATGGCGCGTATAAAATATTTGTATTTTTGGATATTGACGCTAAAATATTACCACTTACCTGAATCTGTGAATCTGTATAATTCTGTCTGCGTGGCTAGATATGAAAAATTAGGTTTAGTTGATTCTCATTTCAGCGCCATGTCTGTTTTTTTTTTTTTTTTTTTGTATTCATTCATGCTAATAATATTTGAAACTGTTTTCATCTTATATATTCTGCGACATTAGGTTACAAACTATTACTGATTTCCATTATTACGTTTGCCGTAGCCCTGCATCATGGTGTGAGGTGCAGTTGCTGGTTTCCTCCAGGCGGTGGCGCTTGATCCCCGAAATGATAAATGCATGGAACTAGTCCGAGGACTTGTGTGCGATTGATTAAGGTAAACTGAAGCAGCCCAGTCTGGCTACAGATGACTCGGAGGCCTTAAAGTACATTCCTTTGAATGAACCTAATTGACTCCAGCCTGAACTGAGAAGGAGACATAGACCCTGCACTCGGATTAATTGTCCTGATGTGAATTATGGACTGATTGTAATGTGCCAATGGCTCTGCGAATCACAGTCATGTTGGATGTTTTGCAACAGGAACAGCTGTTTTTGTTTTCAGGCATCTGTGTGAAGCATCTTCGATGTGAAATGTAGTCATCAGTTTGTCTTTAAAAGCCATTGTACCGTTATCAGTTGGTTAAATTAAGGTGGTGGTGAATTGCCCCACCACCTCTAGTGACCCTCCAAAATCCCAACTGGGTCTTAATAGACACATAACACAGCCCGACCATCCAACCTCGCGCGCCACTGTATTTTAAATATGAAAATATTTTATTTTGGATTTCATTTGTCTCAATTATGTCTATGAATTACCTTTATTTTATTTGTTCATGTTTGTTATTTCAAACCTGATGATAATGTACACTTTTTGGTCATTGTTATTCGCCCCTGACGTCTTCACATTTTTCTGTTGATTCAGTTCCCAGTTAAAATGCTGGGGTTTTCACGTGGCCTGAATAAGATCATTTCTTGTCCAAAGCTGAATGGAAAGCTGCGTTACATCTCTCATCTTCAAAGACTCTAAACATTCTTTATAAACTCCTGACGACGCTCAGCTTCATCTGTGCTGCGTGACCCTGGGTCTTGAGAACCTGTAAACAATACTGCTGTCAGCTCCTTGTGTCCGCACACACACACACACACACACACACGCACACACATTAAAGCCCGCCCACTCCCATGTCTCTCCTTCTCCTCCAGACCCACTTGCCTCCCTCTCACCCTCATCAACAGCAGCATCTACACATCCACTTCTCACTTGAACCACTGATACCCTGATTTCTCTTCTTCAGATTCTCACATTTTTCCATAAGTTTTGTTCTCCAGTGGAATGCCAGTGCAGCTGCATGCCTTCAGAAGTTTGCAGAGATGTCATCTCAACTTTCCCACAAGGATCTTCCACGCATCAGAAAGTCCCAGTCAGACTCCTCTCCATCATCAACAGCTGCCACCTCCAAAAGCCTGCGGGTAAGAGCTGACTTCTATCTGCCCTCTGGAGATTCACTTCAGAGGGAAATCGTACAACCAAGTTTGGTCGTGGTGGAGCTTCACAAGCTCTTGAAGACGAACAGCGTTCCGAGTCGGTGACAAGAAAAGTTATTCTGTCACTGTAGTTGAACACTGAAGCGAGTGAGGGATCGTCATTTGTTTATTCTCACTTTGCTAGAAATCAGGTCGATCGCTTCCTTTCACCTGTCCTGAAGATTGTTATGTGTTTCACGGCACACAACAATTTTGTACTCGTTTGAAGCCCACAAAACTAGACAACCATTTTATGATACTTCAAGTGACGACCTCCCACCACTAGACTGCAGTGTTTCACCACTTCAGATGTGAAAAATCCATCCATTGAGCGGCCAAGACGACAAATGTATTGTTGAACCATCACTTGTTCATCATCGTGTTTGTAGCGAGAATGATGTCAAATAGGTTTGAAATGAGTCATTACCTTTTCAATAGAATTATTTCCTCAGGCAGAGACATTTAAAAAAATCAAATCCAAGTCCAATCAAAATTTTCATTCTCACCAGCGACCATTGGCGTAATTTCTCGACTACAGAGCATGCCACTGAATTTAAGAAGTAAAAACATCTTGTACAAACAGCACATAAGCAGCACTAGTCTAAAGACTGCCGGTGCAAACTCTTGCAATGTTGTGAAGTCTATTTAATCAGACCAATGATGTTATGGGTTGTTTTTTTTATTATTATTATTATTTTTATTTACATTAAAACACTGAAGCAGAGGCTGGCTCTGGAGGCAGCACTCAAGGAATATCAGTGCAGTGACAGAAAGTGCTGGACAAAAGCAACACATTGGGAACTTTAATGGAAAAAAAAATATAAACATTCATAAATATTTTTGTGGTTTGATGCTCCTTTGCCCGTAGAAGTCCATGCATTAGCTGCATCGCTGTTTAGGCCATGGGGTTCAGAATGTGTGAAAAAAAACAGCGGCCTATAATCCAGAAATTACGGTGACATGCAATGGCCATACAATCCTTTTGAAGCACATTACTTAAGACAGTCGGAAGCCTTGTCGTCCATCAGGGACTTGCAGAAGAGCAGCGTCTTCTTTTATCCTGGCTAGTCATGTGGTGAGGTCAGGACTGCAGACTGTTAGTTTCCCGCTTTCAAAAATATTCCTCAAAAATATTCCTGGATCTGTTTCCAGACTTAGACGTTCCCACAGTATCACTTCCTCACGTCCTGTGTGTGTTGTGAGGTCGCATGTGTAGTTGTCTACTTGTTATTGAACAGATGTAAAACAGAAATAGGCTTCTCAGGTCCTTCAGTATCAGTCGACATTTACTTCGGCTCATTTCTGACAAAACATGTTAGTGAACACATTTTTCAGGATCCATCTGTGTTTAAACAGTTTACAGTATCGGTCCCAGCTGTGATACCAACACAAATGTCACACAAACACATCTTTGTTTAGAGTCGGCACGAACAGCTTCACGTGTGTTAATAGAGAAAAAAAAGTTTTATTTGTTCCATTAAGCTCAAGATCCACTGCGATTGAGAGATAGAGGAGAGGAAGAGGGGATGGAGGAGAACAGAAGGAGGGGGGGTCTGGAGTAGCGGCCTGTGGGAACGTAGTCACAGTATTTATGGATGTTTATCCCCACTCCCTCGGGATGGCTGACATTTTCCACTGGGGAGAAGCTGGTCAGCAGGCCAATGGTTGAGCCAGGGGACGAGCGCCTCTCCTCCGGCAGCATCTGTTTATCCACTGGTTTAAACCAGAGCCATCTTTTTAAACCCAAATATCATTAATGACCGGTTTGGTGGCGATCCAGGGCTCTTGTAACCACCACAGGCAAGGCACAAGTTTGTTTACACTATTTCAGAGGCCTGCTTCGTCCGCATCTGCTTTAACACTCATGGAGACACGACACAGGTCTTAGATAGAGATTAGCTTCCTCGTTTCCCCTCAAGGAGAAGATGACAGAGCAGGTCATTCGCTGTGATGATGGCTCCTCCATCAGGTTGTTCACATAACATCACGTATGTTTTGAACTTTTCACTGAATCCCCTCGAAGTCACGTTCCTCTCTCCTGTTAGTCACCATGGTAACGGTCCAACCTTTCCAAGTCTCGCAGACAATACTGATGAATTGGTGGAGACTGCTGCCAGACTCATTACCTTTTTTGGATGTGTTTAGTTATCTGTGCAACGTTGGTTTATTTGAGGGATCATTTCCTCTCCTCGGACCGGCCGAGGTATTTTGGAGCCGCGGCAAAGCCTTTCATGGAAAATACGGAGAAGACACATGCATCAGAGACTTTGTACTCTCATGTCTGCAATGGCTACAGTTCATTGACTCACGGACCAGTAAAATCACAAACCTCCATCTGTGTTTCCAGCACTGTGACTGATATACTTCCTCAACAGTTAAAGAATCTTTTTTCCTTCTGTTTCAGCACGAGCGGCTCTCAAGGTGAGATTTTGGTTTAATATTTTGTGGCTAAGTGTGAGGAATATGACTGAATCCCTCATGTTCTCCTCAGATTAAGTTCGTCCAGCTCGTCCGACGTCTCCAAAGATCCACCGACCAACCACGCTGAGTCCTACTTCTTGAGACGAGAGAACAGACTGTCGGCCAGAAAGAAAGCAGAGGAAGAATCCGCAAACAACGACTATAAGAAGGCAAATTACAGTTTGAGATTATTATAGTATTGTTATCAGACAGTGGCACTTGATCCCAGAGAGATTATTGGCATTTTATTCTTTAAAAATGACTAGATAAGAGAGAAATTCAAGCACCAAATAAACTCATAAAGTAAATATAGAAATAATCAATATTGGTATAGTAAATAGTAATAAAATTATATATATATATATATATATATATATATATATATATATATATATATATATATATATATATATATATATATATATATATATATAGGGCATTGTATTATATTTTGTGAAAATGCTTACATAATTTTTAAAGATGGAAAAAAGACATAAAATATAAAAAAATATATAAAAAAACCTATAAATATATCTTCATATTCAGGTATGTTGGCATCATATTTGATCATAATAAACACCCAAACAATACATAATACATTCATTCACTTTAAATATTTTAACTAATTTTGTGCTAAATTACCATCAAACAACTGCAGAATACGTTATCATTCTTGAAAATAAATAAATAAATTATAATAAATAAATTATGCTTGAAAATGAGCTGTTCACTTCTAAGCTCTAAGTTCCTGAATTGCAGATGTATGAAAAAGCTCTCGCCACCAATCAGAGGCTGAAGTCTCGGCTGGAAACTAGTCAACAGGAACTCGCTGCCATTCAGGAGCAGCTGCAAAGAGCTCAGGTACATCACCAGCTTTTGAGACAATGAGGAGGCTCTTGGTGAGATGCTAAATAGCCCTTTATGTATCTGCAGGAGAAGGAGAGATGTGGCTCCAGGGCGCTTGACAGTGAAAAACAGGTGAACGTTAAGACACATAGATGCTTCTGGTCCAGTTTCTGAGCGCAAACTGTCTCTGCAGGACTGCTGGGATCTTAAAAAGAAGATTTCAGAAATGGAGGAGCAAGTAAAGGTCAGCTAATATTTTCATGATTGAATAATGGAACTGGATGAATAAATAGAGTTAAATTGAATTATAGTGAGGAAGAGCTGGCGACATGGGTTTTGCTGACATCAGCGTTATTCTGCTGCCAGACTGAACTGCCACGTGCACGAACATCTGCTCAGAGTGATGACACAATAACCTTTTGTCGTCCGAGCGCACAAGTGATGAACAAAACCAGTCTCTTACTAGGCCAGTCCAACAAGGCCACTTTGTTCCGTCCGTCCGAGTCCGAGATGTGAGCTGAACAGAACTTGATATCGTTGTTAGTGTTTTGTTGCTTAAATGCATAGTTTCATGTGGATAATAAAGCACAGCTGCTGTGGGCTGCCTGTCAACACAACCACTTCCTGTTTAATTCACAAAATAAGAGGAGGAATCCCTGTTTACGGTAGGTCTACAGGTAAATATGATCCAATCTTAAATGAAACACAACATAATAGAGGAAATAATTACAATTGTTTCCAAGTATAAATAAGGTCTATAAAGATATGACATATCAGTATTGTTTTAATCTCAGAATGATGTTCTTTGATATATGTTTTTGGAATATATGTGTGTTTTGTGACTTCATCTCTATTGTATTTGAGGGTTGTTGCTGTTGTTTTAAATTATTCAACAGACTACATTGTCGACAAACAGTATTTATTTTTTATTTTATTTTTTTTGAATGAATGTAACTTGTTTTAAACCGTGTTTTGATCCATAATCTGTTTGGTTTTTTTTTTTTTTTTTTCTTCTTTGTCCCTGTTAGGTGAAAGCAGAGCTGAAGACTGAGAACCAGCGACTGAAGGATGAGAACGGCGCACTAATTCGGGTCATCACTAAACTGTCCAAGTGAGAGAAGCGACAAGAAAGATGAGGTCATGTGATCACTTGCAAGCCAAGGCGTCGCTGATAAGAAGATTCTGAAAAGAGAAACGAGTTCCTTCTTCAAACACAAAACATGTTTTACGTGAAACGTCTTCGCTCCAATGCGCTCTCATCAACTAGAGAGGCTCGGCTCACACTCAGATTCCAGTGTCATGACAATAACCAGAGCAGGTATCACCATGGAAACAGCAGCACTTCCTGCTCACGGCTGTGTAGTCATTTGTCAGAGTCAGTGAATGATGGATGAGCTACATCACCCGTTATCTCAGGAGCATCAGCTGTGATTCAGAGGAACTGACTCGCGCTGCCAGAGGAGGATCTCGGACATCACCGTAAACAAAATGTATGGATTTTCGGAGATAGTCTAACACAAACGGAAATGCCACCCATGTGAAAAATAATGTTTGTAATTTCATGGTTAAGCAGCTCGGGAAAGACACGCCTGGAATTAATAACTTAAGTGTGACGTCATTCTAAACATGTAGCTCACCAATACGTCCATAAGAGGGCAGCATTGATGAATTATTGATTCTATTGAGTAGCAAAAAACGTGGGACATAAACATGAAAAATTATCAGAATTTTAAAAAAAAACACTTTTCACACTAGAAATAAAAAGGGGACAAAGAAGCACTGCTTTATTGACTTAACTATTTTGACTGGATGTCTGTATATTATGACGCTTGAAAAATAATAAAAACATGAATGAAATATGCATGTGATTTTAATATATTCTTTTTTCACTTGATTCTTTCATGGCACCTTCCTGCTTCATTTTAGCTGCAACCCTTGAATCACAAATCACCTTTGACTCCTGCCATTCCATCCTGCCTGCAGTCTCATCCAAAACTCTCTTGATCTCTGTCCACTAGTACCTAATAATTTCTCTACTCCCACACTTTGGCTCTTCTTTCTTCTGACTTTCATTCCTCTTCTCTCCAGCCATTACAATAAATTGCTATATCATTGTCAAACATCATTGTCCAAGTAGACTCCTCCTGAACCGCATCTGCTCATTGACAAGACCTGATGTGACCCTACTGTCATGTATCTCTGACTTCCGCTCCTGTCCTTGAAAATGGAAACACAGGTTAATAAATCTAAGATGCAGCTTTTCAGTCCAACATTTAAACATCTAGAGAGCTCTGCAGTAGGAACCAAGTCTCAGTATTCAGTTCAGTTCTGCAGTGTTTGAGTGCACTGTTACATTGCGGATACACAAATCAGCCATAACAGTAAAACCACCCACCAGTCAGTGACGGACTGAGAATAAAAATCAGGCAGGAGAGACAAGAAGGATGGGACAGCAAATCTCCAAATTTGAAATGTCACCCATCATCAATATCCTCGTAGCAACACACTCTACAAATGAGTCTTCATCTGTTAGGTGGCATTTGGGACAGATTGCTACATTAAAACATGATAACAGTGAGTAATAACAGCAACATCAATGACATGAGTCGTGCACTGAGGTGAGGAAAATGGCAATAATCAAAAACATGTCTGTTCTCATAGTTGGCTGACTAATCTTGCAATGGGGTTTCTATAAATATTGGCGGCATGAAACATCAGTTATAGCTTGGCTCACTGTCAAATAATCTCAGTTATGATGATTAAAAAGTAGTACGGCATGATTAAAGATCATTACTGCGTAATAATATTGCAGAATTATAAATGCATTGGATAATACATTAAAACTATAAATAAGTTTTAAAACATTCAAAAAGGACCATATTTACTGGGAAAATAAATAAATAAATGAATCTAGTGATTAAAATAAATGAAAAATGACGAAATAATAAATCGTGTAAGATACAATATAATATTGCACAATACACTGTACCAACAAAAACTAGGCTAAAGGGGAGCGCTGTGCAAACACAATATTGTTAAATATGACTGATAAGCAAAAACATTTGGCTAATTCATTCAAAACATTATGAGCAGTTTGTTCCGTTTTTGTTCCTAATCATCAAGTTGAGATCAAATGGATCCAACAAGAATGACGTTGGCGCTCAGAGCCAGTGAAATACACTAAGAATTCACACGTTTTTCCATGGTACTTTTATCAGTTTTATTATCAAAAAAGACACAGAACACAAACACGCACACACACACATACGATAGAATTACAGTTTCTCTCTTGAAAACATGCAATATTTACATCATTTTGTAAACTCATGCTGGAGCTGATGGACAGGTGCGGGCAGAGCGTGAAAGGAGCTGTGAGAATGGACCTGATTTCATTCTACTTGTTCACTGACCAATTCATTCATGTGAGGAAGAAAAAAAATCAGACACACTGCTTTACTGGACTTGAATAAATTAGTTCAGAAAAAGAAAATACTTATTTAACTTTTTATATATATATATATATATATATATATATATATATATATATATATATATATATATATATATATATATATATATATATATATATATATATATAAGCAATAAAGAAACGAAAATGTGGCTGAAAGCCACGGTTTGGAGGTGCAACGCCCGTAGTTCATTCTGAGGTCTGTTTTCTTGTTTGTCGCCCTCTGCTGGCACCAGTTTATTGAAATGAACGGAATAAAAGCCCCATCAACTGGTAAACAAAGGTTGAGTTGACAATGTGGAAGATTCCTCTGTGGAACAATCTGTTAGATTTGGTTCAAGCATGATATGTTTCTCAAACGGATCACTTGAGCAAACCTGCATATTGGTCTACACCCACTGTGGGCAAGCAGCAGCTGAGAAGAGAAGATGAGTGAGGTGTAGCTTGGACTTTGCATGGAAGAGGAGAGCCTGGTGGTCTGACCAGGTAAAGCTACTTCCTAAATTAAGCAGCTGTTCAGAAGCAAAGCTGCTTTAAGCAGAGAGTAGAAAATCAGCATTAGGACAAGCTACTCTCGGACGGAGAGATGTGCTGCAGATGAGCAACGGCACTCGCACTAAACCTAAAGTTTCTCCAACAGCATGGACGCCTAAACACCAGCCTCAACTAAAACAGCTGTGTCTTCTACGCCAATTTTATTTCAAGCGATTTTGGCCTCCTACAACAATAGAAATTTGTTTTTCTCTGATTTGAATGACTAACAGATGAGCATTAGATGAGCCTAGATGTTACAAAGTGATCTGCCTTAAATCGTAGAGCCGTTTGGGGCTTTGGTCAGCTCAATTTCATCAGCTCCCTCAGCGAAAACTTCACTTTAAAACAAGACAAATTTACTCGTGAAATATGAAGATCTTGGAAGCACCTGTCAGTCAAGCGAATGCTTTGAAGGAAAGGGTGATTGGCAGAATGAAAGTGTGGAGATAAAGTGGCATCCAGGCGGCATCTGCTTTTTAACAGAAAAATGACACACAACAGGTTGCAACAGTCTGAGAATAGATACCAGTGCAAACTGCTTTTAAAGGGGACGGTGAACAGCAGCGCAGAAGTGCCGCGGGTCCATGACTAAACAGCCATATCTGCAACATTCTGTGACGCACTAAAGTCTGTCTGTCTCCACCAGCGTTAACCTTGAAGCAATAAGGGCGGTGGTGCAGCAGGAGCACACACCAGAGACAGAGTTGGGAGAAAAGAATGGCAACACCGAACCAGGAAGAGGATGAAGAAGAACACTGATGTCACACCGAACCATACCGGATAAGCAGTCCCATTTATCATATTAGACTTGACGCTAAGCAGAGCTGGTTTGGTTTCTTTTATCGCTAAGAGGTTTTGTCATCTTATTTATCATTACATTTCTCTATTTTTGTCAACTCTGATCATTCTATTCCCCAAGTCTTTTCATGCAGCTATGAAGAAGAATATGTGCGGGCACTAAAGTCTGCATTTACAGCAGTCGAAAGAGAGGAGAAAAAGATTCCTACTGCGAGTTCACACCCGATGAAGTCAACCCTTTCAATGAAGTGAACAAATGATATCCCCTTTGTAGCATATTTATACACAAATATGCAGCGCAGAATTTACATCCAAGTGGTCAGTGCAGCGTTCTACAATGGCACATTCTCAGAGTCCCTGACAACTGTGATATCTGACAATGCGAGAGGAAAAGCTAAATAAAGTTGTCCTATCAGGAAAGGCACCCTTGTTCTCTTCTCTGTTGGACCTAGATGCATAGTAGCGTTGTCATGACAACATGAAACAGGCAACTTAAATCATGTGTGATACGATGGATTTAAGGTCACGATTTCTTTCATCACGTTACGCTCTTCACATTCTGTAGAAAACCAGTCTGACACTACAGCGCTGTCTGAAGCAAGTTATAGCACATTTAGGCAGCGGATACTATACTGGCCATGATGAATCCATAGGGAGGTGAACGCAGCATGCCATACAAACTAAACTAATGCTTCCATATCCAACACCCAAATGACCAGTTTCGACAGTTCGTCCCAATGCACCATGATAAGCTTTTTTTTTTTTCTTCTTTTTTACGTTTTGCAGAAAGGGTTTATGACAAGACGTGTCAGGTCTCATGCAAAGTAGAGGTGCTGGGAGTTTCGGAGAGAGTGCATTAGCTGCTTGGCGGTTTCACTTCTTTGCGTTCAAAGACGCCAGCTGACCGTCGATGTCTTCCTCTGGCTGCAGCGGGTGCCACTGAGCGATGGGGCGCCGTGGGTTTGCCAACATGTCAGACCAGTGCTTCAGTCCCAAACCGGTGGCCTTGCTGCCAACGAAGATCTTCCCGATGGCGTCGTTCTTACCGATCTTGTCGTAGTCGAACACTGTTACAGCCACGAGGATTTTCTGCGACGCACATCATAATGTGATAGGTCATTTAATGGGCAATATCTGATCCGCTTTTGGGGCACTATAAACAGGTATTACATTTGGTTTGGAGTCTGACATCTTATAAGCCATGACCTCATCACACCTTGGCATACATATATTGGCTACTAATAAACTAGTTACTTGTTTATTTACTGTTAATAATGAGCCATTATGGCGTTTTTACAGCAACCTTCTCGTGACCAATTCAGGGTGAAATACAGCCAGGCCGAACAAGACCCAAATCAGTGTTTTCTTTTATCAAATAGTATGCTAAAAACACATATGAATAAGCCACTTTTTTATGGGAATATATGTTACTTATTTTTCAATTTAGATGAAACTGGACAAGCCAGCCATAGTGACAGATCTTGCAGTACTAGGTGGATGCTAGAAATGAAAGAAGCTCTGAAAACCATGTGAATGAAGCCCCGGTCACCACTAAAGTTGCTGGTGCCAGACTCGACAAGTCTTTTCGATGAACATCATGTCACTTTGTAACTACGACCTTTGACCCTTCAAAGTGATCATGTACCTGCATTTGTTCTAGTGGGATCTCGAAGCTGAAGGATTCATTATAGTAGGGGTTCAGTGTGTTCTTCTTCACTGTGGTCTTCTTCTTCTTCAGCCGTTTGCCTCCCTGCAGCAGCTGGATTTTCACGTAGGGATCTGAAAAAGACACAGAAGGATTGAGATACAACGTTGCTGTTTAACATGTGCTTCCATCTGTCTGCTTTTAAAGGATGCTAGAGGCGTGAGCAGAAAAGAACGAAGGATGAGTGTGAATGAGAGGAACGCAGGAGGAAGAGAGGGGTGCAGGGAGTAGCTGGTGAAAACCAGTTCTACAGAGGTGAAGAAGAAAATGCAGGCAGGTTGGAATGGGTAGAGAAAAGTGTGATGTCAGCTAGAGTGAAAGGGATGCTTCACATTCATGTTCATGTACTGTAAAGATGGAAATATGAGGAGGTTAAAGATGAGGTTCATGGAAGTGGTCACAGGGGATGTAAAGATGATAGACATGACGAGGGTGGATGATCAAGAAAGGCTTGCTGTGGAAAACTCGGATCGGAAATCCCGAAAGTAGATGGAGGAACTGCGAGTTCATGAAGGACCATGACATGACATTACAGTATAACAATGTGGTACCAGATAATCCACAGGCATCCATTTTCTTCAGATTCTTTGCTTCCAGGATGCAGACTGTGAGTTTCCCAGCCGTCGGTACGTAGCGAAGCGAGATGCAGATGTCCCCCAGCTTCTCAGGCTAGTCACGTGGAAAAGAGGCGACACCTCCAGTCATCCTTTTGCGGTGTATTTCTTATGTAAAACAATAACAAATACTGCCCTTCTCTCAGCTCACCTCCTCCTGGTCGGCGCTCTCCAGATCTCGCCACTCCTCGATGGGCCGGCCGAGGTCAATGGTGTTCATGGGGATCTTCACCTCTCCGATCACATCGTGTTTGGAAAATCGATCGTAGTCATAGACAGACATCACCAACGTCTTCCCACCAAGTTCCTCGTAGGGCACCTGCTCCAGCGCAAGGCGCAGAACCATTATTGTCATCTTTTATTAGTGGAACTTTGTAAATAGTCATTGACTCATTTCAGTGCCAATATACACGTTATATATATATATATATATATATATATATATATATATATATATATATATATATATATATATATATATATATATATATATAGGGTTAGGGTTAGGCTAACCCTAACTCTATATATATATATATATATATATATATATATATATAGGGTTAGGGTTAGGCTAACCCTAACTCTATTCCGAGTCTGGCTATCACACTTCATGAACCTCTGAGAGTCTTGTCAGCTGATAGGTTGAGAGAGAGCTGCCAAAGCCAAGTAAAGCACATCCTGAGAAACTAAATAAGTTCACAACAAGAGCCAGAGTCCACCAGCACCCGAAGGACAGAAGAGGCGAGTAGCGCAGCAAAGAATGACAAACATACCTTAAAGACAAATGTCTCATTAAAGACTGGGTTAAGTGTTTTCTTGTGGACTTTGGTGTCAAACTTCTTTTTTTTGTCAGGAAGTAGCAGGACTTTGACGTACGGGTCGGAAGTGCCCCCTGAGTCCATGGAAATGAGATCTGCGGCCTGCAGGATCCCAACTGTGAGCTGTGGACAGGAAGAGGGTCACAACAGAAGCAGAATGGTTTCAGTTTGCTTTGGCGGAAGTCACATGAATACAACTCGAAAGATGGGCATTGATCACACATCAACAATACATACGGTGAGTAACTTCAGGCACAATTCCACCAAAGTCAAATTACTTCTGAATATGAATATAATCAGTGTGTCTGCTACATACACTATTTGTCACAACTGTGTATCTTTTGTAGATTAAATTAACTAAAGCGAAAAAAAAAATCCTTTAAAAAAAAAAAAAAAAATCCAAGTTTGTTTGTCACCGTTCATTAAGCTGTTTTAGAGTTGCCAAAAACATTCAGCCATATCATTACGACCATTAGGGCCAGAGTCAGCTGGATGGTAAAACTGAGCTTGCATATTCAGGGCCAGACTCTAATAAAGGAGGTTATGAACTGTTTAGGGCAATACTGCATCCTCAAATCAAACAAAGGTATTTCTAAATAATACTAGCAACAGCTTAAGCTGTCTTCCTCCTAACCCTTGAAATGGAGCCTCAGGAACGGGTCAACATCCGTATTAATTATTTTGCATTTGATCAATGACAGTGATGTACCTGTTAGGCAGACTTGGAGGAACTGATTCATAGAATGGAAAGTAGAAAGGCACCGAGACAGTGCATACCTCCACCATAACATTTCTTTATAAAACAAAAATTCAATTACATTGATGAAAAAAAAAACTTCCAAGGCTAAAGAAACACATCGGTTCACAGTTAAATACATAAAATGTACAGTAAGTTTGACAGACTGCAAACTGTGACCTTTGGGTCCAAAGTCCTGATTTTATTGATCAATGATCTGACTACAGTGAAAACTCAACTATATTGCTAAAACTACCAACATTGATTCTCAGGTGAGTCATGCGTACACTGTGCTTCTGGAACATCAACAGGCGCCCTCTATTCCCACCACACTACACTAGTGCCAAAAAATACAATGGGCAAAACTAATTTGTCAATAGCAGGGAATTCTGTTTAAAAAAAATACAGCTTAAATGTCCAATATCCCTTTGAGACTACAACCAACGACTCTGATGACTCTCTCAGGGAAGCAAATCACTGACCTTTGACCCCACCGTGCGAATCCTTACCCTCCTGGAATAGCTATGTAACTTATCTCTGTAGACAAGGTTAATCTGTCCTGGGGGTCCTTCCCTGAAATGACGGACTTGGCATGTTCTCAACAGCTTCACTGTACCTAATGCAGATTGTAAAGTGGATTACTGCTGCCAACATTGTCCCACATTTAGTCTCAAGAGCTGGCAACGGAATTGGGCTGACTCATGGGGACGTCACTCATTGCTGAATTTTCCACAATAATCTGTTCAATATTCCTGACAGTCCTCACAAAGACATTAAAAACACTTGATTCTTCAAAGAAAACTTTTCCAGCATCCTGGTATCGAGCGTAAACACACTCCAGTTTACACGAGCGAACACAAATATTGAATCCCTTCTAACAGAAAATCACTTCGGCCTTTGAAAAGACATCAAGAAAAAAAGATTGCATTTTGGGCTTTAAACACATTGTGTTGCCAGATACAGTATGAACGGCACATCTATTAAACAGAATGGAATATTTACATCACTGCAGTATTGCACCATCTCCTGGGGACCATTATATAGATTCATCGATTGAAACAGAGTATTACAGAGTGTTACAAGTCATCGTCCTAATATACAGGAGGGAAACACGTTTGGTAAACACATCACTTTTCATAGCCAAGGTAGAAAGCTCTACAGTAACTCCAGTAATACAGTGATTAAAGCAAAAGTCTATCATATTTAATTAAATCCACACACCTTTGTGTTTTCAAAGTCGTAATCTATGGAATACTGCAACTTCCCGAGTTTCTCCTGCTCTTTCTCCTCTTCCTCCTTTTCTTCCTCTGTCAGTCCGGTCTCCCCCTCGTCATCATCATCATCCTGGTGTTTCTGTGGAACGTAGGAGAAGGTCGTGGTCAGTACACCGCTGGCTGCTCTAAAGATTTCAGATCTGGGCTCCCCACAACAGCCAGCATGCCACGGACACAGGAGCTCCAAGACTTACGTTTCAAAGGGAGCTACATGGCTCGAAAAGTGGCTACAAAAGTGTTGTAGTGGAGACCGCCTATCCCGAGTGGAGTACAGAGTATACAGAGATCAAGGCCAAGACCAAGACTTGGATGGCCATAGACCAAGTTATTACCAAGTGAGGGGGCCAGACCAAACTGAATGCAAAAACTAGTTTTCCATCCGATAAGCCACTACTCTTTTCTCGCGCTGTGAACCCCGCGGCTAATATATGGATTTTTACTCGGGCTGCTACAATCTCAGCGTGATCAGTGAATGTCGATCACTGCCTGTCATTGCCGATCACAAAATCCGATCACATATGACAGCCGGCACTCTGATGAAGCACAGCCCGCGGTTTGTGATGCGTCCGCTCCTCCTTCCCTCCCTGCCGACTCACCGCTCGCTTGGCAACCGCATGTCTGCTGTGGAGGTTTTTTCACAAGTTTGCCTCCTGCAGCACATGCACGTTAAAAGCGTCAACACCACAAATTCAATATGAAATTTAAAACACCAGCACTGGACGGACCACACAGAGTTTTCCTCTACAGGAGCCAGCGGTCACTCGCAGACTGAGCGTGACATTTGGAACGCTAAGGATATTGCCCTAGAAACCGAGCCAGATGACCGGCCTTTCTCTGGTGCTGTTTTAAGACGGAATCGACCGAATTCGCTGCTGTTTTGCGTGTGTCAGATGCAGCGTTCTTTGGCCACCTGAATCTGAAACTTTTGCAAACGTCCGTAGAAGGAACTTTCATAAAACAGGTTGAAGACAGCTGCTTCCGCTGAGTGCTCTCCCTGTCTCTCAGAGCATCCCAAATGTTTGCAGTCTAAAGAGCGTCATGCTGGCAACAATATTGAGCCTCATCACATCAAACCGTTGACATCACGGGCATTTTATTTACCTATCAGTGTCCGCGTGTCCGCAGCTCTGCCAGCAGAGACGATCTACTGGAGGGTGAAAAGGCATTTTGAACACTTTAGTGTGTTTTAGTTCAGTCTGGTCTAGGTCTCGACTCAGTCTTAAGTTGGGTGGTCTCCACTACAACACTAGTCAACAATTGGACAATTTCCTTCATCTAAAATAGGTGAAAATTGGGATAGGTTATAATTATGGTTCACCTTTGCTCCACAACTATAGTTATTTTTTTACAGCGCTGTATGACAGTATGCCACCAGACAAATCTTTTCTCATTCAGCGTTATTGACGTAAGTCATCCTCCCGTCTCACACCAACCCTCTTCATTCACCCGAGCGTTGGTAATGTCTAACACTGTTCTGAAAAGATCCAATGGCTTCTTAAGATTTCCAAATTACTGCTTTCTGGTATCTCTCAGAAACAATCGATACCACACTTTCACCAATTCACATTCATCTGGTGCTGTTCCTACAAGTGTGGAGCAATTTGGAGTCTAAAATAGCGTTCACCTGATCAGAAATACAAGGCAAACACTTTTGTGAAATTCAAGGCTTCCATCAAAGAACGCAGCCAGCTATTTGAATAGATTAAAGTGTCAATACGTATTTGCAGTTCACATTCATGCCACTTGGCAGTCTTGACAAGACAATCGCCCTGGTGTCAGTATACTTTCACTTGAAGATAAGAAAGCAAAGGAGATTTTTGAAGTGTCCCATGCAGTTTTATCATCGCAGTTACCATGTTTCCCAAACAACCAACCATGCCCTTTCTGACATGCACAGAACATTAGGGAGAAACTGTCTGGTACAGAGATGAATTGGGGCCAACGTTCGGGTTGAAAGTGACAGTTCTTCTCATACAGTAGCATCAGATCATTTAGAAACTACTTATCTATTTGAATAATTATCCAACCAATGGCCCAAAGTCACCTTGTCACACGTCAGTCCTTGAAATATTACAGGTGTGGGTAACACTGACATTGTCCTGAGAACAATGTGTTAGATGGTTAGACTCTCCTCTCTGGGCTTTATGGATCATTGCTTTCCATTTTAAACATTCTCAGGCTGTCAAAGCAAATAAAAGGCAGTGGGTTCAGAGGTGGACTTTAAAATAAAACTCTAAAAGCAAGGAAAGCTAGGACATTCATTCCATCAAGCCCCTCCCCCCCTCCGGTCCGGGGTGTGTCAGCCACTGCGATCCACCTACCGTAGAGTGGGAGTCCACCACAGTCACGGCACACACAAGACAGACACAGAGCGGGAAAGAAGGAGGAGAGAGGGAGAGATTGAACTCACGAGACACCAAACACACAAGAGAGAGACCAACACCAACGACACCATTATGATGAGAAATGACGCACTGGTTTTTGGCAGCGTGGTGCCACTTTCAGCCCCGGGACGATCCGTCACCGCACAACAAATCAGAATTGATCGCTTTAATTAACGGCGGCGGGCGATGTGTGGCGATTTCACTTGATTAGAGTATGAATGAACATTTATCCTTACTCTGCTTCCAATATCTTTCATGGGAACTTCATCTTTGTCTCTGTGATGCTAAAAAGGCTTTCTGTGCTTCACTACCAGCCAGGGTGGCAATTACTTCCTGCCAGGGTTTAACAAAGTGCGGCGTTTTTCATCTTCGGCAACAATGGGATGCACATTAAAATGCTGACAACATCAAATAAAAGCAGGGGAAGGGAGCTCTCCTTGTGTCCTCTTCAGCCCGGGCTACAAGAACTGCCGGTGAAAGATCAAACTTTGTTACACAGGGAAGACAACGCTGGAAATCTTTGGGGGGAAAGGAAGCTGGACACATGTGACAGAGCACTGAGCGTCATACCTCACCACCCTGCATGTTCTTCATGTTGAAGCCGTCTTTACCCTTCTTTCCTTTCTTGTTCTTCTTCTTCTTACAGCAGCACTTTTTGATTATACAGAAGCAGCAGGTGAGGATGAGCAGCGCCGCCACCACAGCGATGGCGATCAGAGCCCAGGGAGGCACTGTCATGTGCGACACAGAAGGCAGACACTTCATGATAATGATACAAGCTGGTTTTCAATCTTTGTACAAACGCTGTACTGCAATCAGCCATAACATCGACAAGCTAATTACTTTCTGGAGTTCGAGATAAAAGTTAGAATGTGCCGAGGAAGGAGAGCACTGAACCAGCAGCTGCATTGGGTCAACATCGGTCAATGGTTCTTGAGACTTTAGAAAGCAGCACAAGTGTACATGTAAACAGTCAGCACTTCTTCTGAATCTGGAAATATCATGGCATGGACACATGGCAATCTGATTGGTTAGCATCTCTCTGAATCAGTTGTCACCCACACATGTTTCTAATCGACTCAGACAACTCCAGCTCAGGGGAGGAACCAGAAAACTCAAGGCCTGGGAACCAAATTGGGCCAACCGATTCATTTCTTATGGCCCACCAGGGATTGTTAAATGGGATTCTTAATCTGGAATTTGATCCGGTATTTTTTGAAGCTCTAAATTAAAGCTGCGTTGTGTTGTTCAACAGGTTATTTGGGGCAACACATTCTTTCTCCCAAAGCATCAAACAGCGATTATTTTTAAGTGGACTTTTGCATCTAACGGAGGCGTGGGCTGCATTGACAGAGCAAAGTGATTTGGTGGGCAAAATGCCTCTTTGTCAAGTGTCATAACGTTTTGACTGAGTGCCGATTTCGTTCCAAATTCTGGGATTACTAACATGGGATTTTATCGATCTCGTTCAGGAACTTGCTCTTGATTTCTTCGAACATGTCGTTCTTGCTGATCTCTGTGTTGTTGGAGCCCGAGGTGTCCGCTGTGGTGGAGATAACGGCCGACGTGGGCGCCATGGTGACGGTGGTGGCACCGGTGGGCTCGGCGGGCGCCACGGGCTGAGGTTTTCTGAACAAGTTGAACTTCATTGTCAAAGATTGCAGGCGGCGTTCCTGTGAAGAATAACAAACACACCTGTGCTGTGAGCAGTGCAGAGGGAATTTGCTTTGGGAGCGGTCCTGGAAGAAGCTCAGGTGGAGCAAAAAATAAAAAACAGTTCATAGTCAAGGCTCATAATCACAATACTCTGGAAGTCAAAACAGGTAACAGACTTGTGATCACAGTGGTAATAACATTACCCACACTACCTTGCAAGGAGCAGTGCAGAATCTCTCACTTAATCTTACACTTCACTTCAGTTCCTTCATATTATTTTTTCTCAGGTTTCCTCAGGACATTTTTAGCAGAAATCCAAATCCAAATATGGCATATAATGAGTTAAACCTAACGTCTGATATTCTTATTCAAAGGTTCTCAACCAGAACATTTCAACTTGAAACATTTGACCGCAAATTGTTGACAGTCCACCAGAGACACAGAGCTCGGTCATCCACCACAGATTTCCAGATTCTCTACGCAGTAAGGCATCAGAAATGTGTCATGATCAAACATATATATATATAAACAGAAAGAATACATACTGCAAAAACAGTACCTTCCAAGCTGGACTTGCCACACAAAAAGCACAAAATAATTCCGGAGAAAAGCTCAGCAGTTGATCAGTTATGCCAGTAGCATGAGAAATGACAGAGATAAAAGGCAGCAGAGATAGCATCTCTCTTCTCTCCCCGAATCACTAACCAGATCAAAGTGACGAATGAGACTTGGAGGACGTGAAACCAAAAGAGATTGTTCAGCACTCTTTGTTTTACAACTTCTAATCGAACAAGTTGTGATGGCATTATTTGAATAAGTGGGTTTTAAAATATCCCCTTTTGTAATTATAAAGTTATAAAGGTGTGAAATACGGAGACAACAAAAGAAAAACTTGATGGTGGAAAGTAAGTGGAGGTGGCGCTCACTGGAACAGTGGTGGAAAATACTGGCTGGGAATACACACAGCGTATGGAGCGCTGTAATGTTAAAACAACAACAACTGTGATATTTCATTGAAGTGACGTTACAAGGCTTAACATCTTAACTGTAAGAAGCATTAACATACTCACTGCAGCGTGGTTTAAAATGCAGGGTGTCAAATAAAATTGCGAATAATAGCCTGGAAATGACAGACTTTGGTTTTCTCCCACAAGGCAACAGTATAGCAGCGTCATGAGAGATTCTCCGACGTTTTCCTTTTCAACTTCATCTAGGACTGACAATCACAAAATGAACTCCCATGGCGTAACACACTGATGCTGGGAAAATGAGATTTTGCGTCCAACGCTGCCGCCGGTAGCAGCCTTTAGCATTGCATGTGGACGTGCTAGGGCTGTCAATTGATTGTCCAGCCTTCCACGGCATATTCTGACACTGGAGGAGACGTGTCACATAAAAAAAAAAAAAAAGTTTGGAGTAAGGTAAGCCATGGGTTGACACTCCTTTAGTTCTAAATGTAACAATGAGTCAATTGCTATTTAAGGCTCCACAAATGGCCGTGCATTGAAGACGTATTTTCCTCCATTATAACAACATTTCATCAGCATAGGACGCAACGGTCCACTTTCCCAACGTCATTTTTTTGTCTGTATTTCCTTGTTGGTTCTGGTAGGCTGCAGAGGAAACCAGAGGACCGTTAAGCTACCAGCCCTAGTATGCTGCACCTGTCTCTCCGGTGTGTATCCTATCCATATGACTTTGTGGATAACTTTCATCCTGAGGTGAGTTTCCTCCACTCACTCACAAGTCTTGTTTTTTTCATATTGGTGGATAGGTTTCTTCTGGGGACAATTCCCTCATTTTTGTCTGTGGATGGAATATTTCTGGTCTATTGTGGGTAATGATGTCTCTACATTTTAAAACTCCTGTGCTCGCTTGTAATTATTCATCTCATTTATACGGAATACAGAAACTTCAACAATACATTGAACACATCAAACACAAGGCTCCCCTTCTTAATATGGATGTATGCTGAATATTTTGCCTACATTTTAGCTAAATTATACTTTATTTTCCTTCCCCTTTGGATACAAATGTGAATAAATATCTGATCTAATTTGACTGGCAGTTAAAAAAAAAATCCAGTGCCTCATACAAGAAGTACTGCACATCAGACGTCCGATTTCTGCGTAATAAATGTAACCGTCTAATGAGAGTCCCAATAAACACATCTAGAAATTGTCTCACGTGTCAATGTCGCCACAATCCCAGACAATTAAAGTGTTTCCTGGCGATTCACCAGCTGTCTCATCTGACAAAATTCAATTCGCCACAAACAGCAGAAAAAAAAAATCAATTTATCAGTGGCTCAAGGGAGCTTCATATTGCTGATCCTCCATTGTCTCTCTACATGACGCCAGCCCGACTTAAGATGTGGTGACAAGCTGGTCTGAGCGCCAAACTGGTGGCGCGCATTTGGAACAATTACATAACTGTGTGTTAATGAACAAGACAGTAATGATTCGTTTTGTGGATTAATAACAGAGATGTAAACAGTTTGAGGCTAAATGTGTACTCTAAACATCATTTAGCGATAAAGCTGATGCCTCATTTTAGCTCATTTGAATACAAGGATGCACGATAAGCGGCAACTCAACACAACAGCACTGCTCTGGGGACTTCATGCTGACGGCCACCAAACAAGGCCACATGCGCACACTTCTTTGATTCTTTTCTGAGCCGCTGTTGCGAGGCATTCCAGTCGAATGTGTGGAGTGACTGCCGCCACCGTGCTCAGACAGAGTGTTGAGATTGCGGCTGAAAGTGATGGTCAGAACTAATCGAAATGCACCAAAAACACGGACCTGTCGGACCGTCAGTCAGTGCTGTGCGGCATGTGCGCGAGACTACAGAGCCGTAGGAAGATGACCTCATCTCATGATTCGCTAGTTCGCAGTGCTTTTTTTTCCAATGCTGTCAACCATCGCTCAAAGCCGTCCTTTCAGGCGCTCACCTCTGCAGACCAGCAGCACAGCAGTGTCAGATTTTCAGTCAAAGGGAGGAACTACACAATCTCAGAGAGGGTGTATAAATGTTGAAGTGGTTTTCATCGCTATCTTTGACCACACATTTGTTTTAGATAACCAGGCTATCGGTGTCATCGGCATCGTTGAGATTCTTTTTCCCAGAGGAGCAACCTCCAAATGGGGCTTTGGCAGGACAACTACAACATTGTGGTTAGTCAGAGGCCGTTCCCACTGTGGCTGTATTCAATTTACAAATGGGTTTCTACCCTATACTCTCATGCACCATGAGATGTTTATATATATATATATATATATATATATATATATATATATATATATAGGTAACATCCAGGACCACAGAAATCAAATGCCAGCTGAATTTCACCAAATGTATGGTGCAATGCATAAACTGTGACATGAACACTGCCAATGACATCGAGGTCTGACACACAGTCAAACACACTTGAAGGCACAAGTTTTTTGTCCATATGAGTTACATTAGAAGTCATATATACGATTCATCATCTCACCCTTGTGATTCTTTACCTTCTTAAATCAACTGTGATCAATGGAACTTTAGACATCTTGGCTCCTCTGGGAGAAAACCTGTTTGCTAACTCTTGAGATCTATATGATCTAGTATCAGTTAAGGTTCATTTTTGGGGGCCTAGTATTCTTCAGATGTATGTCGGCAATGCACAAATGACAGTCATTCCCAGGTTACTTGCCTCTGTCATACTTGCTTGTTGAGGGGTGAGAACTTGTGGTACAGTTATTACATTCATGGGGCAAATATGTGTCAGGTATATGCAGATTAAGCCAAAATTGAATAGAGAAACACAGGATTTTGTTTTCCTGAGTCCATTTTTCAGGTGACCTAATAAAAATGCTGCGCTATAAAGAAATTCTGGATTCAAAAGAGTCTTCTGGTTAAGAGAGGAGCAGAGTGCTCAGTTTCACTCACACGTGCATGTTTCTATTACTATGAGGTTTCTCAGTGACATAATGTTTTCCCCAGCCTCTTTCCCCTAAACCTAACCATCCAGAACAAATGACTCACCTTAACCAGGACTCTGAACTGAATTTAAACCCAATTATAATGACCCTGGTATTTAAAAGTCTTCATCCTCAAATTGAGGTTTGGACCTATGGTGACAGGAAAAAGGTCCCCACGAAAGTGAAGGCCCCCACCAGGACCCCACACGGCAGGATAAACGAATACAGAGAGAGAGAGAGAGAGAAGTTCATGTGTCAAATTAAATAAACTGTAGCTACATTGTTTTCAAAATCAGATCAAGGTGAAAACACGACCGTAATGCATGCGATCATTTCATCAACGGCCGATCAATGACTTTTGCCTTCACACACGAGTATCTGGTTGCAGATGTCAAATCCAAAGAGACGCAAGTCCAGCAGAGCTGAAGGAGCTACAGGGGCCAGGCATTCATTGTTGCTTAGCAATACTGATATTGTCTCTCAGCTATTGAGAACTAGCCCACAAGCCGCATATTACAGGAGTGACCGACCTATCAAATTAGCAGATGGCTCGCAGCCAGTGCAAAGCTGCACGATGTGAAGTCCCATTTAGACGTATTCGGTCGTCATATTTGTTTAGAAAAGGGTGAGACATATCCTTATATTGGCCCACCATCCTGACTATGCCGTTCATGAATAGACACGCTTCCTCGTCTAAGTTCAGAAACTTGGATTGTCTTTGACATCATTTGTGCACATGCAGAATGGGACAGACGCAGTCGTCACGTCACCTGACACGTACAAGATCACACCTGAGAGAGCTTCGCCGGCCAAGAAGATCACACGGTACCATCTATGAATCACTTACTTCAGTCTTCTGCCATTGTAACCAAATTGCAGCTCAAGCTTGACTAATGTCTCCTGCACTCACCGGTCAGATGTGTTCCTCCCTCTTGTGAGGTTGCCCATCCAATCAGCAGTGGTTTGGGTAGCGGTTGAGGCGCTCTGCTAACATAGTCTGATCTCTACCACATAAGCAGAGACTGCAGTCTCCTCTCACTTCTTTCCACTGCAGCACTACACACCCCCCACCGCACCCCCGCCCTCCTCCTTTTCCAATGCACAGCATCTCCCCCCTGTTTTCCACCTCCCTGCCTTCTCTCAGTCTCCTCTCCCTGTGTGTACACAGTCTTTTTACCTCCTCCAATCTATCGCTCCCTCTCTTTGGCCGAGCTCATTTGCGATGCTGCTCACACAGCTGATTGCAGCATGCCGCTTGTTCGGTCCACTAGTTGTCCAAGATCAATAAGCCAAGGCTGCGGGCCGAGTCAGAGCTTAACAGTCACACATTACCAGATCAGAGATGAACAACAATTAAGGTGGCGGCGGGTCAGGTGACCAGGTTCTGCACAACAATGAGGACTTTTGGAGAACGATAGAAGTTTCCAACTCAATCGGCTAATAGGATTCCCACAGATTGATCCGGGGTCTGTGAGACAACTCTCTGGAGGGATTTTTGTTGTTTCACATGTTCGAAGAAGCAAACAAACCATGGGTGATTAAGTCAACACCACTGGCTTTGCTGGACACTTGCTGAGATGGTAAGGCAGAAATATAGCAGCATGTGAGCAAACGCAGCAGAAGCTTATACCGTGCTGTCAATAGATTTTTAATCTCAATTAATCACACTGATGCTGAGTTAACTCGCGATTATTGGCAAATCGATGATACATTTTATATGTCCAAAATTGCAACTTGAAGCACACAAGAGTGGCCAATAATGCTTTCCTGATGCAAACATTAGTTTAGATACAGATACTGTCAGGTTCACATAACATCAGAGGCACTGAAGAGGTTCAAAAACATGTTCAATGCAAAACATTGTCAGCATTAATGGTCCCTCTTCTGTTGATCAAATCTTCCTTTAAAGGACATTTAGAATTGACACAAAATAATTTTTTTGTTTGCCACTGATTACGAAAAAACTCGTGCAATTCATTGAGATAGAAAAGTTTCCTCTGTCAACAGCCTTCAGTATAGCTGAGCGATCACAGCTACCATGGTAACCACCCTTTACCCAGATGACAGGAGAAGCGACAAAAGGAGTTTGCAATCCTGTCACTTCCACCACCCAAAATCAGGGAACCACACCGCCAAAACTAATACCATAAAACGAGGATTACAATGTTTTGTAGAAGTGATCAAGTATTGTCACTGCAAACGGATTTCAGTTTCAAAAGACATTTGGAGCTTTGACCCGCTGAACAGACGATGAAGATGATTCTGCCTTAGTTGAGGTTAATAATATTGTTGGCTTTACATTTATATTAGATTTCATTGTTTGTTTCAACTGAGATTAATATCAGAAAAGACATGACTGTTTGCTTTAACCAACACAGCCATTTCAACTGCATTTGAAACACTCAACAGCGTTTATGCAATGTCCAACTGTGTCATGAATTACTTTCATCTTCTACTGTAGAAAGTAACATCATGACAAATTCCTATCACAGATTATTAGCTTGGTTTACCAGACTTACACTGTGCAAATTCTAGTTAGGGGAAGAATGATTGAGGCAAACCTTGAATAAAAGTTTCAAGTGAGTGCTAGCTCCACTAACTGACCCTTGGGGAACACCACATTTTACCTTTCTTGCACCTAACTAATCCATTGTACTTCCAGTAAAACACAAATTAATTCAGTTAAAACACTGATGAAACAATGCATTGAAATGTACACATTGTAAAGTGGTAGTCGCAAACGTAGCTGTAGCATAAGTTATTGTGCTACAGCTGATATTAATTGATATTTACTTCAAACAAGAGTATCGAAAGGTCACGTCGGTTAATGGCTCTTAGCACTCTCTGTACTAATTCCGCAATGAGTAGAAGAATTAGCCAATGTTAGTGTTGGGCTATAATGAAAATATTAGTAGTCCAGGTTAATATGACAAACAAATATCTTGACAGAAAAGCCACCAAGGGTTGCAAATGGGGTACACAGTTGTGACACACACACACACACACACAAATAAAAGGAGGTGAGGAACATGTTAAAGAAGCAACAAAACTTGCATCAGAGGAAGTTGTAATACAGTCCTTTGTTATCAAGAAGAAGTTGAGGAGAATTTATTGGCCTTTCCCCCACTTGCATCTTTATTACGGTTTCCCTTTTAAATACAGGTTTTGGTATGGGGCTCTTCATTTTGGGAAACACCGCCGTACATGACAGCAGGCGATGGTGCAACGCTACAGAACTAAGAGCAAAACCAAATTCAAACAGTGAGTTTTTGTTGCACCTCAAAGCAAGGTTTGTTTTTATGTCTTGGTTGTCAAGCTGAATTTAAGATTCAGCCGGTGGAAATGACTCAGACAACCTTTTGTACAACACTATTTATCATTGCCAAGGTCTTCTGCTTGCAGTTCACAGCATTCATTCAAAGACTATGAATTAAATAGCAAAGTAAAAAGCATCAAGCTTTTATTGAGACAGAAGAAAGAAAGGTTTGCAATCAACAGCTCAGTAAAGATCTTTGAATAGATTCTAAAGAGAGGCTAGAATTCATGAAAACAAAAGTAATGGTACTGAAGAGATGACAGCATCTAAGAGGAAGAAATCATGTTTGGCCTTGAATAAAGTGGATTTCCACCGTGCGGAAATGTAGACTGCCCTGTGACGCTCAGTGCTTTAAAAGCTGAGACATTCAACATGTAATATCCAGAACAGCTTGAGCTCCTTGGGCAAAAAACAAACCTGCCTCAAGCTATGTATAAATATCAAAAGAGTAAATGTTCTTATTTAAGGTCAGTGAGTGATAACATCCCATCATATTTGCTTGATGTGGTTTGTGTAGAAAGTCTATTGATGCTTCAGTTATAATGTAAAATCATACTAGTGTAGCCACTGTAGAGGAAAATAGCAAAAGTCTTGATTCATGTTTGTCAATAGCCTGTGACTCCATGAGATGGTGTGATCAATGATGTCAGTGGAGGTTTAGCTATAGAGTAAACCACACCTATGTTCAATTTTTGGGGTAAAAGACGGATGAAGCGCCAGTGTTTTCTGACACTACAGCGCTCTTCTTTTGATCGACCAATCATATGTGAGTGCCACACGACTTGTGGGACGTGGATAACTGCAAGATGTTGTGCCTGTGACAGAAAAGCTGTGAGCCCACAAAGGCCAGCGATCTAATTGAGAAAAATAACTGGGGACCATTTCCAGTATGTGGCCCCTACAATTAGGGGACAACACAGGCTATCGGAAACTTAGGGTGTGCTGCTGAAAAAAATAGGGCCTTTCAATTTCTCGTGTTTTTTTTTTTGGTTAGCAAGTCACCAGCACAGTCGCACCTCCTCTAGGTAAAGCTAGGTGGCCGTATGGCCTCCAGTAAGGCCCATTGTCTTTTGGCCTGTGTTGGACTGCATGGTTTAGCCCACCCTTCACCCCAAACTGCCTGGCTCCAGCCTCACAAAAACTATGCCATCTCACTGTGGACACATATGGGTCCACCTGCTATTTGGGATTCCCATTTTTGTGGACAGGAACGCCCTTGTCACGCCACCTTCTTGGCTTCAAATTCTGGGTTTGGGCTTCACACACAGTTTGAATATACTGAAGACCGAATGACCACTTTGTTTGTCTCAGTCAACATACCAGTATACCTAGCAAAACCATTCGCCATTGGAAATGAAATGCCGCAGAAACACCCCAGTCATCCTTCTTGTGATGCGCCAGTAACACCCATACAGCAGCTGGACCCCTTTCACGAAAACCCATTAAGGGACTGAGCGGAAGAAACTGAAGGGGCAAGGCGACGTCACTAAAAGTTCCGAGCAGAAACAGCACTGCAGTGATGTGCTTGGCTCAACCTTTGGATTCAACTGTAAGTGTTGCTGGTTCTAAGATAATAACAAGTTAATTGAACATAATGACAGAGAAATTTCCAGTTAAGTGCCGGTGCCACCAGCAGCTCCATCTCAAGGATTTAATCTGTGCTCTGGTGTCACCTCACTGCAGGTCATGCTTAAAACTTCATCTGAACTGGCTTCATTCATCTGACTAACTAGCAACAGTGGTCGTAGAGAGCTGTACAGAAGATACGTCTTCACGTTTGTGGCGAGTTTATGGAGCGAGCAAGAGGATGCCGATGAAGGATTT
Organism: Synchiropus splendidus; assembly: GCF_027744825.2. Taxonomy (NCBI): domain Eukaryota; kingdom Metazoa; phylum Chordata; class Actinopteri; order Syngnathiformes; family Callionymidae; genus Synchiropus; species Synchiropus splendidus. Next base: position 22,107,440 of record NC_071339.1, on the reverse strand, counting down.
TCTTAATGACACCAATTCATCTTCTTCTCTTAACAGCTTGCTGAAGCCCAAAGAAATGTCGGACCAAAATAAAAGGTGCAACATTTGACACATCTGCCTCTGAAAGCACAGATACAGCGTTGAAAAGCCACCCTGAAACTCTTCACTTCCCAATGTTCTCATGTCCCCTGTCTGGCTTTAATGAGGCGCTTCGATTGCATAGAGAGAGAGAGAGAGAGAGGGGAGGGTGGGGGGTGGTGGGGGTCGTGGCACTTGCCTTAATTAAGCAACCGGCCAAGATTAAATCTGATTAAAAGTGGTGGAGCAAAATGAAAGTATAGAGAGTCAGGGTCCAGTAATTCCCTTTGGTGCCGCTTCTCATTGCTGCTCAAAGTCTTTGGCTGGCGACTGCAGGGGAATGAATCCACAGTTTCATGAAGCAAAACATGTGGCATGAATGGTGACATGTCTTTGACTTATTTCACTTTTTTTTTTCTTTACACCAGACAATCACAAGTCCATACAAGAAGTGACGCGAGGATTGCATTTTAGTGGCGACCTATGAGGGTAGAAGGAGGAGAGGAAAGGGTGAGGAGGAGGAGGTAGAAGAAGTTGAAGAAGAATGGTTTAAATCCATTCCATTTATATCTACATTTCCTTGTCATTATATTGGGGAGCAGCTAGTAATAGCTCTGTGATAAACGCTGAATAGTTCATTAAAACTGTAACATGCCTCCAATATATCTCCACAAAGGTTCTGAGCAGATGTCGTTCGGACCATCAGAGCTGGCTGGTTAATATTGCATCCCGTCTGACCAGTCACATGATGCGTGCAGTCAAGTTTGACGTGCATTCTTTTGAGAGAAGTCAGCAAGAGAGTCAGCAGCGACTGGAAAATTGGCACGGATCAACATCAAGCTTGCCCCTCGCCTCGCAAAGTGCCGGTGAGAGTGACGGGTCATATCGCCGACTCTGGGTTAACTTGCCAAACTTTTTCATTTTCCATGCTTTCATCTACACTAAAATGTTTCAGAATACAAAGTGGCGCCCAGAGCTCTCTGACTTGCTTCAGAGAATATTTTTTAAACGAAACAGTGTTCCAAATCATTTACCACGGCCAGCAGCAAAGCAGACGCAAAATTGGATGAAGTGCCTTTATGTAAAAAGCAATAATGCTGCATTAAAAATGAAGTTCACTAATATACTAGCCATTAATGAAATAATTATATACTATATACTAAAAACAATCAGTAATTGGGGTGTTGTTTACAGTGGGTTCTTCATCTGAAGCTAAGTATCGGCATTCAGATCAAGATGCTACTAAGTATAATAATTATATATTCTATATTGTGGTAACATTTCTCAAGCTAAAAAGTTACATTTCTTCTAGAAATAAAAAGAACTATTGTCACAATATGTGGACGACTCACATCATGGAATATGTTCCTTCGATCGTGTTTATTTGTGTTTAACACACTATAACGATTTGGATTTCACATCTCAATATCCAGATGATATGACGATGGGTTTGGTGCAAACTTAGTTAGACTCACATCATATGAATTGTTACCATGGACGAGAGACCACGGACAGACATGTCACAGGCGACCCTCCCACCTCTTGCCTAAATCTTGCTCTTCTTTCTCTTTCGGCTTCTCTCTTCAGGGGTGGCCACAGCAGATATTTCAGAATTTCAATAAAAGCAGCTTCACAGCACATGCTATCAGCTGTAACTGACACTGGAAAGGCAAAGGTCTGACCAGTGAGGGTGTTTGTGACTTTACTTGGACCAAAACAGTTGACCGGAGGAGATGAATTAAGAAAGTGGCGAAGAAATGAAGAGAAAATGAGGATAGTAGATTGAGAACTTTGGATAAGGTGCCTCCTAGCTCTGTGTTTCTGTGGTGCACCCCTGCATTGCAGCACTCCCCGCAGAAGTGGAGAGGTGCAGCCTATCCACGTCCTCTCTGCTCCCTCACAGGAGACAAATCATTCCAAGCAAAATGTCCTGAAAACAAGTGAGAGTTGTGATCTGGGGCATCGATAATAACCATCTTCCTTTTTTTTTTTTAAGGGAAGTCGACAGTCACGTGAAGAAGAAAGAGGAAAACTGCGAGGACAGGGGGATCCCACCATGCACGGGGACATGAAGTGAGCGGGTTCTCGTGTTCGCCCGGCTGCGTAGTGTCTGCTCTTGCTTCACTTTGTGTGACAGGAAAACTGCTGAGTCAACAAAGTCAGACATTATTTATTGAGTCTGGTCGAGTACATTAACTGATTAAATCTCCTGGGCACTTCAGGGTAATTGATGTCCCAAACTCTTGACTTTGCTTCCAGCGGTGAAGCAATAGCTGCATACACTGAAACACTGTTTTGTTGAGACATCCTCATTCTAACTTCAATTCATTCAATTCCATCTTCATTTGCTCAACCCATGCTTGCTGGGCCCCGCCCCCAACAGACCCCTGTCATTATTATGGATTATTGAATGGAATTGATTCATTCATTTAACACTCCACTGCCTGTGCTGACTGGTCAGGGTTGCTGGTCTCACCAGCAAACCCCAGTTTTAATGAGGATCAGTTGCAGGAGTGTTGCAGGAACAGAAATAGCAACCACTAGTGATGGGCCAAATGAAGCACAGCGGTGGTGTGTGTTAGTGCAGGAGAAATCATGTGATCAGAAACAAACTGGCACTGTGTTAGTAGAAGGAAACTCAAGTCCTGCCAACCATCCATTATTATTATTATATTTATTACATTATATATTACATTATATACTAAATCACAGCCAAAAATCTCTCTTACAGCATTTAAAACGGAACAATGTCAGGGACAATTTGTGTTGCTTGAGTAACAACAAACGGCCCAATAAAATCTCTAGAAAAAAAAAAACTAACAACATACAGCTGGATATCATCATTGAACTAAAGGCTACATTCAAGATTCACACTTTAGAACTCATAAAAAACAAACCTTTTATCTTACAAATGTATCTTCAAATGTAAATTCAGTAAACACTTGATTTTCCATCTAACAGAGCAACGAGATCCATCTGACAGAGGTGCACTAAGTAAAAAAGTCATAATAATTTTTACTTCATCTGGAGAGAAGAAGTCCTCGACCAGGCTCATTTAACAACAGAAGAGCAGAAACCATGAGGAACATGTAGCCACTTTGTTGTGTTTATTTTTCTCCATCGGTGTGTTTGGTGAACATTGATGCAGACAAGAAATATAGGCTGCAGTATGGGAACCCATTTCATGAACCATCAAGCAGGAAAAGCGCCTCAGGCCTGGACACCTTTGCTCAGGAGACACGGCCGTGGAGGAACTTAGGAGGCGCTGAAGTGGAGCGCTCTGAGTGATGGCTGCTGCTCTCCAAAATATAAAAATGATTAGAATTCAGAGATATGCCAGGAGGATGTAAAACTAAAACAGAGAGAGGCGGCTGAGCATCTACATGCACGTTACACATCACATACACAATGGAGGTTTGACCGCAGGGCGAATGAGATGCTAAATCAAATCTTTTATTACGGTTCTGAAACACTATTGCTGCCAAGAAACTCTAAACACCCAGAACGTGTTCAGGAGCAGGTTTCAAGCTGATTTCCTTTTTTCCCTCACGAAAGTGACATTTTTTATGTAGCTACACGGGAAATCCGTCTCCACATAGCTATGTATTTTAACCCAGCTTTTACCACCTATCACTGCTGGTCTCCACAAAAAATAGGTTGTGGACGAGGCACAATCATATAGTTAAGTACAACAAACCTTATTTATGCACCATGATTCCACTGAACACATAGCATTTGAGGCCAACAATCAAGCTACAGTAGTGCGGAAGCTAACTGCAGTGGGAGCGAGGAGCCAGCAGCCCGCTGCGAGCGTTCATGAGCATTCATTGCTAGCGCTTCAGCTCAGCTGGATGTGTAGCCGAGAAAACAAGTCACCTCTCTGGTGGAAAAAACAGAAATAATTCCTCACAAAAAAAGAGGAATAGAATTGTTTTTTAAATGTGATAAGCAACCTTTTTTTTCTTGCTATTATTTGTTACTATTTAGAATGTTGCACATTCAGTAACTTTTGTCATGTGAGCTGTTGGTTATTTTTTTATTAATATTTTAACATGTAAATAGCCACAGAGCTGAAGTATTTGGACATTTTTGTCTTATCAGCCCAAAAAAACAAAAACTCAGGATGCTGCCTTGGTGGCAGCTAATTTGTTCTCTGAACTGATGCAGTTAATCTAAAAAAAAAAAATCATTACAAAAAAACAGCCGTATTATTTCCAATACAACAAGATTTAAAAAATGAAGGTGTATGTTGTCAGTTGTGGGAGAGAAAACTGTATCAGTCCAAATTAAAATCGACAGATCAGCCTTCTCAAAAATCTCTGACGGCCTGAAAACTGCAATCTGTGCCCTCCTAACAAGGATCCTTTGATGATCGCCGCGCAGCACGTTTCAACAGGCCTGCTATTTTTTATGCTAATTTTGCCTTCAACCCTCCAACATAAAGCTGAAGTCTGCATTCTGCCCTGAACTATCCCGACTGTACTGACACTCCTGCGAAGCCGCAACAGTCATACTCCACAGGTTTGCCAAGGAGGAAGCACACATAAAGCTCTATATGGCGCAGCACCTTCTTCAAAACTTCCTCCCATCAGTGATTTAGTCCCATCCATTAATCACAGAACAAGATCGAGCAACTAAATATCTGCCAGCTCTGCAGGCGAGTGATTTATTCATTTAAGTGGTTTAACTGATGAGTGAAAAATGCAGGAGTGTGTGCCAAAGGTTAGACGTGTTGGACAGCACTCATTTGATCCTGAATACTTGCCCTCTTTCTGCAGTCACCTATTATTACTATTATCTTTTCTTAGCACGAGTTTCTGCCTCTTGCCTGGTCTCTCTCTGCCCTAAAGTGGGACGGCTACAGACATGTCCCCTGAAAGGCTTCAGCGATGGTGTCTCTCTCCTCAGCAGCGTCAGTGAGATGATGGAGGAGCTAGCGGCACTGGTCCGGCCTCGGCGGAGTGTAGCACAATGCTAGTCACAGAGCCACGGCTAAAAGCAGGAGCGGTGCTGGGTTGTACCTCTAGAGACGGACTTCTGCCCACTGCGGGGGACTCAGACTTGTTGGGGATTCTAGATATTTCTGCACAATAGTGTTATATACTTCTTTATTTTGTATTTTTAAGTAGATTTCATTTTTGATGTGATGTTAGTTGTTCTGGCAACTCTTTTTTTTGTTGTTTGTTGTAGTTTGTACTTTTTGTAGTGTTGCTTTGTCTTTAATGTTTGCTGCTTTAACAACCCAAATTTCCCTGTTCTAGGAAGAATAAAGGCGAATCTAATTTATTGGGTGAGGGAGGAATATGATGCAGATTTGTCCACAAGATCTACCACCTCAACATCTAATGATCTGTTTACCTTTGCCCTCCACAGCTTCACTGTCTCTCATGGACGGTCTATTATGACTCACGTTCACACTTGACCCTCTCACATGGAGTTGGTAACCCCGGGTCACCAGCAAGGCAAGCTGACCACTCTGCCTCAGGCACCAACACAACGCAGTTTGATAACTGATAAAAGACAGTTCGAGTTACCATGGCGACAAAGCCATAAAGACCACAGTCGGATTTATACTGCATCATTTTACCACATGACCAGCCACACACTGAATGAAGAGCTAATGACTGAACACACTGAGAAAAAAAAATATATATATATATATAAATAACAAAATATAATTTTCTTGTTTGTAATCATTGAGCAAAAATGGTGTGTGTGTTTATGTGTGAGAAGTGGGTGTTGTATTCAAATGTGTGTGAGTTGAATGTGAGGTGCATTGCTGTAAACCTCTACTTTTCCCACCCATGCCAAATGAGCTCATCACATCAAAACAGACACACGCAGACCTTACACTGTAAAACGCCTCTCAATAAAGCAATGTCAGCTGCATCGAAAGTCCCCTTCAAGTGTTTCTAATTGAATTAAGAACCAACCTGCATCAGACTCCTATTTTTCACTGGATTATTCAAAGAAACACTCCTCATGCAAATGCGCTGATTTCAGGACGAGGCAGATTTATTACAACGCACTCAGCCTCTGCAGACTTTCGTGGCCCGTCACTCTTGCTGGCTCAGCAGATTTCACTCCCCATGAGCCAGTGCCGGCCAGATACTGACTCACTCTAAGTGCAGCCATAATCTGTGCGTCCCTAGAAACACACAACCCGAGCTCTAAAACACAGTAAGACTGCTGTCTGGTTAAAGTAAGTGGATCCATCTCCCTCACTGTGCTGCAGACAAACATAGGCACTTGCCGGCGTTCAGGAAAAGTTACACTCCTGCGAGTCGCTGGTCACCCAACCTCCTGAAGCAAAGTCACTCATTGTTTTTTTTTCATATGAAGACTGCTGCATACCTGGTGCGAAGAAGAGAAGTGGAGCAAAAAAAAGAAAATTGAGTTAATCCCACTCCTGGAAAGATGCTGCAAAATCCACTGACGGCACTCCAGGGTGTGGAGGCTTCTGTCCTGAAGACAATCAGACTTTGCTCATGTACATCTGGCAGAGAGGAGAGAAAACACAAATGAACATTAGTCCAACACACTGACAAGTCACCGAGCATGAGAGGCACTGCTGTATTTCCCGGCACTGCTTGCTCATTGGCTCACCAGCTGCTTCATAACACCCCCTTCCTTGTCATCAATTGGGTCCAAAAGGGAAAGGTGGTGGTGGAGGGGGGGGTCGGGAGGGGGCTCTGTGGCGCACTAACAACTATGCTCCTCCTCTTTTCTGTCTTGCTCCATCACTTTTCTTCCCCCAGCAGCTGAGCTGAGAGAATTAGATGCAGCAGGAACAGAAGGAGGTTCGAAAAGCTGGGGAATCGATGAGAAGTGTGATGGAGATAGTGACCGGCAGCCTGCAGAGCTCAGGATGATGGCTGCCGTTCCCTCGGCCACGGGGACCGGCCAGGCGCGAGGAGGTGGGGTGTGGCGGTGCTGGGGTTCAGGAGCACTCAGGTCGGCTTTTTGCTGCAGTATCCAGGCGGAGAGAAAACACACAGAGGCCATGTTGCCAGGAGCTGCGAAGTGAAAACTCCTGTCTTCCTTGTTTCCGTGTAACTGGTGAATAATTGAAGAGGACGAGCTGCAGCGCTGACACACATCACAGTTGCTGCCTCATCAGGGAGGACAAAGATAATTGAGGCGTCTAATTAAGATGGGAAAAAGTCAGACAGGAGTCAGTGAGGATGTGGAGGCTCGACTCTGACACGACCGGGCTGAAGCACTCACTTCACGGCTGACACCCAAAGGAGGATGCATTGTTGCCAACAAGAAGTGATTGTGTTGGCCTCCGAGCACAGGTGGGGTGAAGCAACGAAAAGAAAAAACACACTCTCGACTGACAAGAACACTGAATCCTCACAGACACACAAGAAGCAATACACACAGAGAAACACTACTAAAGGACATTGCTTTTCCCACAAGAAACAAACAAAACAAAGACAGGAATCATTTGACACTGAATGAATGAAAAATGTATGTAAACATGATTAAGAAAAAGAAAAACATACACCATGAAAATGACAAATTAATGTTAATTTTCTGTCATTTTTTAATTTTTCTTTGACATGATGACGTTCATATGTACACAGAACCAAGGTTCTTGGCAGCGCAGTTGAGCAAATAAATGTGGATCCCCTGCACCAGCGCCATTCATGAAGGTTGGTCAGGCAACACTGACAACAACAGCCAACGCAGAGGACAGGAAGCCATTCAAGTAGGGCCTTAATGAGGACTGTGTGACATTTGTGTTCCCCATCATAGGACTCCAACATATTCTTGCCCCTACTTACATGTAAACAAACCAAAACCTTGTGAAATGACATGAAACCGTGTGATCATCTCAAAGATATTTGAGAAAATAAAATAAAATAAAATAAAATAAACAACAAAGGCTGTTCACAAATTCAACAGTCTGGAGACATTCATGTCCTGAAGAAGTGGCAGGCTGCAACCGTTCACCTTCTCAGCAGAACGTACGATGCTCTGCAGTCTGCTCCTGTCCCTGGAGGTGGAGCTGTTGTACCAGACAGTGATAGAGGAGGTGAAGGATGGACTGGATGATGGCCGTGTAGAACTCCAACAGCAACTTCGCCAACAGTTGTAGTTTTCGTAGCTGCCTCAAGAAGAACATTCTCTGCTGGGCCTTCCTGATGAGGGACCTGATGGTTGGCTCCCACTTGAGGTCCTCAGTGATGGTGGTTCCTCGGAAGCAGAAGGAGTCTAGAATAGGAATGGCTAAACCAGCCAACATGAGAGGGGACAGAGAAACTGTTACTCTCCTGAAGTCCATGATCATCTCCACTGTCTTCTGGGCGTTGAGCTCCAGGTTGTTGTGGCTGCACCAGGACACCAGCCGCTCCACCTCCCTCCTGTAAGCCGACTCATCTCCATCTGAGATGAGCCCCCCAAACTTGATCAGCTTATTTTTTGCAATAGTAAAAAATTAGATATTTTGTAAACTCCATTGAAGATATAAGTAAAGCTTTTACTGTTGGGGGTGGTGACATCACTTTCTTTATCATTGTTTTCTTTTCAAGAACTTCTCCATAGTTTGTTGCTGTCAATTCAGTGACACGCTACTGCCCCCACATGTGGCTAATGTATTAATACTGAGCGTCTCGCGGCCCTCATCGCCCAAAGGTTTAAAACAAAATGGTTAAGAATCACTGAAGTGATTTTCAACCGGTGTGCCGCCGCACATTCATCTGTCCAGAAATAGACATTCTCATTGGTCCAGAAGGGCAATATGACAACATTAAATCACAGCTTCACCTGGATTCCACGCGTTCGTCTTCTTGCGCGAAGGACTACTAAAGAACAAAACCGTTTCACCCAAAAGTATTTATTCCCTGACCGAGGAGTCCAATGCAGAGCTCTGGGTTAGCAACTATGCCTAGCCTTACAGTAGTTCAAGTGGTGTAGAGTGACAAGGACTACAGTATCTCTGACCCTTTGATATACATCAAATTCATCTCGTGGTGTAGTCTCCGTGGATTGCTCCTGGTCCCTTGACGTCCTTGTAACCATGCCAATGGTTACCCCATCATGCTTTTGGCACCGGGCGGTACAGGCGGCCTCGACCCGAGATAAGAGAAGCCATTTCGTCCTTTCATCAGTTTTGGCTCCACCAATCATCTCCCTCCGTGGTGGACTTCTGTCCTCCTGGTTGTTCTCCAGCTCCTGCTCTCCACCGGCAACCTTCCAACGTCCACACGCTCTCCCACTTCTCTACCCTTCTCCCACTCAATCTTTGTTCATGCACACAGTATCAGATTGTTTTCCAAATATGCCAATGAAAACAAACTTCTTCAGCACCTATATTGAGTTTCAATATCAGTGTTATAATGCAATATCAGATTCATGTTAGCATGTTACACAAACATGATAAAGTAAATCGCGAACTTACCCCAAGTTGTTGATTCTCATTGATCATTTTCTGTCACTGTTCTTTCCCAGCTGTTGCCTCAAACATGTATATTCACACAATTTGTTTGCACACAAAAAGTGAGTATTTGAGTCTAGATGTATATGACTAAATGTGAACAGAATATGAATCATCATGGATATTCCATCAATACACTATAGAGCTATGCTGGCACCACTCGTCCATCACTCGCAGCGCAGTGTTGCGCGCAAGGCTCCTCTTCCCACACACTCACAGCAAAGAAGCCGGTCAAAGGCGCAACTTCGCAATGGTTATTTAAAACACTTCATTTCAATAAATAAATAAATCATGATGTATTTTTGCCGTATTGCCCAAACAAATACATTTTCTGCATTTGTTTCTGCAAATAACATGCCAAAATAGCCGAGTGTCAATAGCACTTCAGTGAAATGATTTAGACTTTCTGACCCAGGTTTCACACGTTTCCTCTTTATTTGATGATTTCTTTGTTGGCGTTTCAAGAGCAGCAGATCATCCAGGCAGCTCCTCAGGGCAAAGTGTGATGTGAACGCTGCTTTTGCGAAACGCTGCCCCCCCCCCACAGTCTGAGGCCGTGTCCGCATTTAAGGGGTGTCCCATGTCTAAGTCATACATAGGCTTTAACACTTGGTTTTGGGGGCTAAGATCCATGGGTTGAGGTGGAGGATTAAGGGAGGAAGTGAAACCTGGGCTTCACTTCACAGCAGGAGAACAACAAAATACTTTAGAACAAGCATAGTGTTGTGTTGCAGGACCCTTCTTTTGTGTTGGATGAAGGATGAGGCAGATCATAGATTAGCAATTCAACTTAGGACAACTGGTCCCTGTGTCGGAGTGCACCGTCATCGCTCCTCGCTCTCTCTCTCTCTGCTTCAATTTTAATTAAATTGACTTGATGAAGTCTCATCTCACCATCTGAAATCAATACACGAGTCGACTTCCTTCACCGGCGAGCTGCATCACGCCAGCACTGCAGTCCTCTCTCTCTCTTGGGGGGGAATCCTTCACCACTGCTGAAGGAACTCAAGGCTTTTCATCTCAAGGAAAGACTACCAATTTACAGGTTTTCATTGACAACGCTGACAGGTTCCTCAGCAAATCGATCATCTACAATGATAAAATATAGAATTCCCTTTGCCAAAACCGCTGTCTTTCTGGCATGTTTCTTTGACTGCAACACAAATTCAACAGCAGGCAACAATATCCAGCTTTAAAGGAGGAATACATTTTCACAGAATTACTGCGAACCTGAAGATAACACAAGCATTTCCTCAAAGGGCCCACTAGGCGGATTCTGCAGGTCAGCCTTTGCCAATGAGGAGAGCAGCAGGGCAGGCTGTCCAGTGCCAGCTCCACCATTATGTTTATTAAAACTGCTGGGAGGTTTGCCAAAACCGCTGCTGCAAATGTTGAAAGGCTGACTAGAAGGAGAAAACGCTTCAGTGCCTGAGGTGGTCTCCTTGACAGGGATGAGAGTTGCATTTGAAGAACATCCCTGCTTTTTAAAGGGCTGGGTCTGGTGCTTCTTGTTTTAATACATTCAGTGAGCATGGTGAAGTGCCGGACCCAAGGTAGGACAAATAAATGCATTACTTCGTAAACCCACCAAACACAAGATACAAAATCACTCTGGCTGACTTGTGATTTGTTGCCCAGTAAATGTTATTTTGCTTGAAAAATACAAATAGAAGATTGGAACAAAAGTGATTAGCGGTCTATGGGGAGGTCAAAATTATTTTCTGGTCCGCTTTGGCTCATGGTCCTGGATCACAAATATGCTGTTCCTCACGTAAAATAATAAACAATGGTGTGAGGTTTGACTAAGTTTGTCGTGTAATGTATGATTTATTTACTTCTGAAAACACCTAATTATCTGGACAACAAATCAAACGTTGCATGTGTGACGTCACAGCAGAACCCGACTGCTCCGGTGCCAAGGCAGATGCTAAAGGTACTGAACCATCAAAGCCAGCAAGCATTAGTTGACATGGTTCAACACCGTGACCCTGACCCACCTGATATCGAGTGAGAGCCTGCGACGAGCATTGTTGTTTGCTGCTACATATCGCAAAAGATATCTAAAGTAACTTGATGGCGGTCTCACAGCGCGTCTTTCAAATTCACAGACACATGTGAGGTCTATGGCATATTCCAAGCTGCATCAGAAAATATCTTTGATTTCTCCATTGACTTGCGTTCCTGTTTTTTGTTCACTCAGGTCCCGTAAGGCGGAAGTAGATGGACAGGACTTGCAAAGAGACAACATTGTGACGTAGTCATGTTGTGGAAGTCTCATCTTGGGGCTCTCGGTGGAAAAACGTCCATAACTCAAAAAGGCATTGGCAGTTTTTATTCATATTTCATGTGCACACTGAGGCACCAAAAAAGCAAACATAAATCAATTATAGATTTTTTACCTTAATTTAAAAAAAAAAACCAATCAATTTCTTATATTTGACAACAAATCACATCGCAGAAAAATATGCCACAGTGAAAAAAGGAATATCATTGTTGATCAGTGACGATCTGCGAAAATAGTTCCCTTAAATCTGTGCTCTTAAATATGAAGAAATGCAAATGTAGTTTTGCCTATGTGGCAAAAACCATCTGTTCTTCTCCTTCTGCACGCAGGTCTACTTCTGGCTGCTCCCTGGGTGCGGACACTGCGATCAGGTCACAGAGAACAGACCTCCCGTGTCTGAATTAGGTCCTGAACTGTTAGACTTCGCCCTTAAAGGTGCAGGCTTTTTGCACAACCTCCAGCGGTTCCAACGTGGATGTCTGAACTATGACCTGTCCACTTGCACTGGCAATTCATCATCAGTATCACTATTATTCGACACCAGAGGGCGCTAAATAGACACTGTGTAAAAGGTCTATTTCAGAGGCATATAAAGTCGCGATTCGCTTAGTGCGAATTCTCCAGTGGACCAGAGGAGGACTAAGTACAGGCTCTTCTTCTGTCGGCACCTGGATGAACCCCGTCCACTGTAACCCTGAACACCTCTGGCAGCCCTTCCTTCCTGTATCACTATGCCGCTCGCTCCAGGGCCAAATACCTACAAGATGGCTATTATGGCATGGGGTTATCATCACAGGGGTCCAGGAATAACTGCATGTTCTCTCTGGAGTCTGAGGAGCCAAATGAGCTGAGCTTCTGTTCACAGATTCTCTGACATTTAGCTGCTGAGTGAAACTGTCTCTGATCCAAACGGTTTTAACTGAGTTTTCATGAAGTAAAGACATAACATCTCCATCTCAACGTTTGGTGGGAATTTAAATGCTCTTTTTTTCTCCACTTGCTTTGCATATGTTGTGCTGCAAGTGTTCTTAAAAAGATGCCGAAAGAGGCAGGATTTATTCCAAATGCAGTCATATTTAATTCAAAACTAGCTGGGAAGTGTGGAACATTTTTGTGAAATGGTAAAGCTAGATTTTTTTTTTTCATTCATATCAGAAGATTACATCATTTATTGTGCAGATGTAATATTTATCATTTATTATAATCCTGAAAACCTCTCGCTTTTTAACATTGGTTTGTGGCAGCAACAATAATGATGAAATAACTGTTATTTATGTGATTTACAATGCAACAGCTCATATTTAATTTGACAATGACTCAGTCATTAACAAAACAAGACACTAACATGTTGAATTTCTTGTTCTGACATTTTTAGCTGCAGCAAATGAAGATTTATGGGTTAAATTGACATAATGGAAGTTGGCAGTACTTTTTCTAAATGACTTTAGAACTAAAAAAAAAAGTACCTTTCTAGCAGCTGTAAATGTCTGAAGCATTGTTAAAAAACAAAACCAGAAATTAAATGATTTATTGACAAAAACACAGATGTTACATGTGAAGTCATGCTGTAAAATTCTTGATGTGCCTCCAGAGTTTGATCATGTTGGAACCATGGATAGTCAGTGAGGGGGAGGGGGGAAAGCTGGTGGTGGACATGGATTTGGACTTAAAAGGCATCAAGCGTCCATCACGACGACGCTCAGCGAGAAGTCACAGGCAACAACTATGCGCTAGTGAGGTCACCAGCCGTATGTACACGCTCAGCCCGGGAACCACGCACAGTCCTGCAGACACAGAGGAGCGCACAATGTCAGGCCATCAGAAAACCTGTTGTGTTCATCCAGAAGCGGGACGGATTTAGACGTGCCAATCGTGTCACACACCTTTAGCTGTAAAGGCCTCGTTCCTTCCACTCCTAAGTTTGGATTGAACGCATCACAAACAACAACAACAGCTGTTAGAAGGACTCATGAAAAGAGTCATTCTTTATCATTTCTTTTGTTATTTTGAACTGAATATTAAACATATATTTCATTGCATATTTAAGAAACAGTTGTTGGTCAAAACATTGTTCTCTAATTTTACTTCTAATAATAATAATGAAGAAATATAAATAATAAGGTAATTTTTTTCCAACAATCTTCACTGTATTTTGCATCTGTTCTTTTTCCAAAGCCTTTGTTTTCCTCTTTTTTGTGTTTCATTCCGGTCCAGAATTGACCATGTCCCACACAATCTCTGCGCAGCCTCTAACGCATGGGGCTGCTCATAAACATTTCAGTGCAAATGAATCCACCCTGTGACCAAAAGGATTGAATTTTAAGTGCAGATAAAATGCTGCATCTCAGACTCCCGAAAGAGGGTGCTGAATCTGCTGAGTCATGGTAATCGGAGAGAAGCCTTCAGCCATGTAAGTTATGGGCCGTGCCTCTCGGAGAGTGTAGGCAGGAGCCGTCTTGTCCAAGTTTAGTGCCCACCATGTATGGAAAGTAAGTCAGAGAGGCAGCTGAGGCCACGCAGGACTCTTATAGATCAGCATGGGCCAGTTATTTCAGAGGACTTGCAGATGAAGGTGTTTTATAATTGGGTTGAAATATGCAGCACTTGAAGGTATTATGTGATATGAATTTAATCTGACAGCCTGAGCAATTATTTAATCCTCTCTTCGCTCAGTGGCCTAAAAGACACTTCCCTTTCTTTGGGAAACAGTGGTTCTTCTCCGAGTCACTGACTGATGGCTGACCTTCTTATTCTATATGTGTCATTTCTTGAAACATCGACTCACTCCTTCTTAACCACACTCGCTCAAGGACTCATTTCTGATTCGACTGATTCATTCGCAGCAAAGTATCATTTCATTGATTCCAATTCTGTGTCATTTTAAATATCTACTGACTCTTAAAGCTTCCTCAAGCTGCACCAATGGTTTGAATCCACAACACAGGGCTAAATTTACAAAGGCCCCACACATTCGACTAAAGACACCCATGATGATGTTTTGCCATGCTCATCTAACACAGCAGTAGAGGCTTCTGACCTGTGCGAGTGCAAATGACCACTTATTTCTTCTCAGCATCTGCAATGACCGGCTCTGTTTAAGAAAAACAAAATGGACTCAACATCATAATGGCGATGACAAGCTCCAGTTCTTGTTTAACTTGCGCCCCCAACTCACGTTTGACCTCCAGCTTGCAGCTGACCGTGGACTCTCCGTGGTCGTTCTTGGCTCTGCAGGTGTACACGCCGCCGTCAAAGTTGCCGGGCTTGCGGATCTCCAGAGAGCAGATGCCCTGGACTGTAATCTGCCTGAACTTGGGGTCGTCTCCGATGATCATTTGATTCTTCATCCATTCGATCTTTGGCTGTAGAATGAAAAGACAAGTTGCTGCTGCTATTTCTATGCTCGTCCACAGCAGGCCAGAGAGTTTATTGGCTCTGACATGTTAAGCACCTCCTGGGACATTAGGAGGAATGTCACACATCTGACCCCACTTCCAAGCTGATCTCTGACCCTTCGCTCCGTGAAAAGAATACAGTCACCTGATCCATCCCTGGACACTGCTTTATGCCTAAACGGGAGCTGAAAGCAGGGAGGACTCAGGGGGAGGTGAAAATCCTCCTCATTGTCAGCCAACAGTTGATGAGTGCAGAGCGGAGAGGCGTGAAATATGGCTGGTACCTGAACATTATCATCAGCAGCGACAAGAATCTCAAACAATGACTCTGTCAGTTTGTCCCAATCGACTCCCGCATGTCGAGAACTGTGGAACTGTCAAAGCCAGTCACAGTAAAGGGACACTTGGGGGTAGTTTTCCAACAAGAAATGCAAGGCCAGGTGATGGTGTTTAGGGCCTGAATTTTCAGAAATGACATTCTGACACAACAACTGTCGCAGCTATCGAGTGGTTAATGTGAGTAATTGTCCATTTCAAGAATTTATCTTGAATCAGAGAGAATATTTATTTTAAGTTACAACTATGTGTTGATATAACCGTTTTTGTCAAACTTTTCTCTTTGCGGACTGCTTCTTGATCAGTTTCTGAACATTCTGACAGCATGGGACACACAATGGAAGTCCAGTGCAAGTCGTACAAACACTTTGCTCAGATGAAGCAGCGAGTCAATACCTTTGGGTGTCCCCTGACGGAGCAGAGCAGCTTGGTGCTGTAGCCGACGGTGGTGGATCTGTCGCTCAGGGAGGTGGTGAACTTGGGCGCCTCGCTGAAGTCGTGCTCCTTGTAGTCGGGAGGCTTGTAGTCGATTCCTGAGTGAGAGAAGTTCAAAATAACAAATGATTTCAACAGCAAAAGAGTGGAAAAGGTCAGATTATGGCTGAAGAGAACTGAACCTGTCTTCTGGATCGTAGCTTCCGTCTTGGTCATGGCAGCCTCCTCGCTGATTCCACACTTGTTCTCGGAGAAGACCCGGAACTTGTAGGTGTTGCCCATGATGAGGTCAGAGACGGTGGCGTTGAGTCTATGGTAGTGGTCCAACACAGTGTACCAGTCCTGGAAACACACACGGGTGAGAATGGTACCGGACCACTTGCTCGGAGCAGAACTGCAACAACACTCACTCCGGTTTTTTTGTCAGCCTTCTGGATCGTGTAACCGGTGATGTCTGTGTTTCCGTTGTCAGAGGGTGGGGTCCACTCCAGGGCAACGTTGAATCCCCAGGTGTCTGCAATCTTCACGCTGGCGGGAGGACCGGGCAGCTCTGTGCCGAGGAGAAACCAAAACTGTTACAGCTGATTGAAAAAAAAAAAAAATACATCAATAATTGACACAAATGTAAGAGTTCCCCACCAACAATTTGCAGGGTGAGGGAGGCTTTGTCTTCAAAGTCCTCCACCTTCACACACATCTCATACACTCCAGAGTCGTCTCTCTCTGACGCGCGGATGAACAGGATGCTGTCTCTATCGGTGCTGCGGATGTTCACCCTCTTGGTGTCGAGAGGGGTGCCGTTCTTGGTCCAGCTGACGACGGGTTTCGGTTTGCCCTGATGAAGAGTCGATCATTTTAATATGAAGCGTTATATTAAGTCCTTTACTGAGGAGTGAAGCGACGGCATGGTAAAGGTGGACTGTGTAATTTTTAGCAAGGGACATTGGACATCACAATCAGGCTCATCTCATATGAGGTTGGGACAGACTACATACAGGAGACTGAGATGTGTTCATGTTTTTGATTGAACTATATAAACATACATAGTTCTATATGACAATCATCATGTTTTATACAGTCAGTTCTGAAACAATACTGGGATGTTCCCCTTTTGTAAATCTATTCTAGTAATCGTACTACAGTCAGTCCTTGTTTTATACAGTGCTACACTGAACCCCGACACATCATTTCCAACACCAGCAACATTACAATGAGAAGCTGAGGAGATGCGATTTCTGTTAAGCTAAGTGCAGCATGGAACGCTAACAGAGACCGAACGTGGCAAGCCGGTTCATGAAACATGATAATATGTTAATGTGCGTTATTTGAAGTCACACTTGGTTGGGACATATAACGGCGTGTTACTGGCTGATCTCAGGTTAAGCCTGGATTCATCATGTCTTCTGACACTCACGGTGAAGGGGATGGTCAGGTTGATCTTGTCTCCCACGTAGGCAACATATCTCTGGCGGAGGAAGCGAGGCAGACGGACCTTAGGACGGTCTAAGGAGAGAATGACATGCATGAGTGGAGTTGGAAAAAAGAACACACATATAATTTATTCCATCTTTAGATTGGTCATGGCAAATTGCATTTGTGCCATTGAAGAACAAAAAAGCAGCATATCCTGGCGTTTAATCCAGTAAATATAGCGTAGCTCAGAACCATTTCAGCCTTCCTCTAGGATAGAATCATCTGGTCATCAACACTGCAGTGACTGAGTTACTGATGACTTGAGTCAGCACAGAGCAGGATTTTTGTACGCAACAACAATCAAGACCACTGATCTGGGAGGTGCCGTCAGACTTTACATTCTTCACCAGTTGAAATGATGAGAAAGTTCAAGACGTCTTGTGAAGTGTGACTATTTTTTTGTGACGGTGAGCACAAAAGTTTTGTTGGTAAAACAGCATGTCACAGCCCCTCAAACTGGAGGAGTTGAACGTAGCAGGGGACTTTTTGCTTCATCAACGGCTTCATATAAAAACTGGAGGTGCGGCTTGAATTAAAAAAAAAAAATAGAAGTGAGTTATCGATTAATCGCATTTTAATATTTGACAAGAGAATGATTAAATTGAAGTCAAATCAGTACACAAACACATAAGCATCAGGGAGGAAGTGCTCCGTTGACAAGCCAACTTTGCTGCATAAAGTGCCCAGGACATGCTTGACGTTTTTTTAAAACAAAATTTCACATCATGGATGTTCTGGTTATGACATTGTGTAATTAGGTAAAAATTAGGATTGGCACACCATTAATCTGTGTTGTTTGTACCAATCGACCTAAAAAAATAGTTATTTCGATTTTTTTTTTTTACATTAATCTGTCAAAAATTAAGGTGTTTAAGTCCCAGCCCTGATGCAAAAACAAATGTCAATGTCACTTTGACCAAATGCTATGAAGGTCATATAATACCAAGGCGAGTGAATCTTAGTTTCATGGTGAGAGGGTTTGGCATCTTTGGGTGGTTCAGTACACCAGTTTGGTTGCTACTCTAGAGCTTGTATTGCGCATAACTAAAGTAACTAAAAACTGGCAGCCTCAAAACACTTCATTTTGCATGCACACTTTTGATTCCTCTGAAAGCATTAATCCAAATGAAGCAATTCGGAAATAGAACGCAGCTGGACTCGCCACCTGCTGAGTCCAGCACGGCAACATTTGTCAGGCAACTAAATAAAGATAGCAGTTCATGCAGTGACGCATGATTGACGCCGCAGCTCCGGCCTCACGAAAGCACTTGTAGAAGTCTAAACAAATCAAAAACATAGAGTTGAGGAGTAGAACTAAGATTTTGTTTACATGTTAAGACTCTTCTGCTCAAGCCTGCTGTAAAGTCTGAGGCATGTTTCTAAATAAACATTCAATCTCTGGAGATTTGGGGCGTCACCTAAGAACTAGGACTCAAGCACCCGGCCCTGCCAGGACACACTGGAATGCACCCTTCACCCCCTCTCCCTGC
The DNA here is from genome assembly GCF_027744825.2 of Synchiropus splendidus. Classification (NCBI taxonomy): domain Eukaryota; kingdom Metazoa; phylum Chordata; class Actinopteri; order Syngnathiformes; family Callionymidae; genus Synchiropus; species Synchiropus splendidus. The sequence goes on along the minus strand of NC_071339.1, from coordinate 22,088,528 downwards.
CGTGAAGCCCCCCACCTGCTGGCAGTCGTATCATTTGTCAGCATCGACAAATGATACCGTCGCAAGCTGACATTTCCCCTGCTGCAGTCACCACCACTAATCACTACGCAACGCTGTGAACGCGGCTTTTCTCTCAAGAATACTGAAAATTCTCCGGCAGGCTTTAAGCTTTTGGCAGAAACTACACAGTATTTATAAATAAACTAGGAATACTGTACATCCCCAACACTGTTGGGGTCAGATAACCACCCCCTTTTTACCCTCTCTGACTCCCTAAAGCAGCTTTGCACTCAACTTATAGATCCCTTTTAAAGCCCTCAGGGAACAATCCTCATCTTTAAAAATCACTTTCATATCCAGTGATTACCACCATGAGGTGTGTGGCATCTGGAAAACTCTCCTCTTAACAAGTGAGGATCAGAGCAGGCATGGAGGAACGCAGGTCTGCAGCAACAGGAGAACATAGCGGAGATGCTTGACTCCTGCACACGGTCCCCGTGCTCATCATAAACGGCTCTGTAAACGTCCCTCTGCTGTCCTTTATGCCTTTAAAAGCTATAAAAAGGACGTTTGTTTTTTGTCTGCTTCATAACTGATTTTATTACAAGCTCTCTCGACTAATTACTTCAACACTTGAAGCGAAAGTCCAGGTTTCACACATAAACTGGCTCTGTGGGGACATCAGTGCAGGTTATGAGAGGTTGTATTTATTCAAGCACTTTGTATGTGCAGAAAAATGAAAACAATAGTTCAATTTTGTTTTTCATCTTCAACATTGTTCAACAAACTGTCAAGTCTTATCTTGTTTTCAAACTCAATTTTATTGTCCTTTAACATCAACATTGGCTTATTTAATAATGTAAATGAACAGACTATGAAGTACTTTTAACTTTCTATAGTTAGGATGCTGAACTGAACAAGTAGATTTTATGACAGTTAATATTTTTATGCACCACGTAAAAGGTATTTAAGATCATTTGTGGCAATTGTAAGTGCAGTTCTGAAGTGGTGTATACAATGGTAGTGTTGCCCACATTTATTTAAACGCCAGCAGAACTGCTCAATATCTCAGTGACATATTGATGAAATATTATTCATCTAATATTATTGCCTGACCAATAGACAAGACAAGGAACCCTCCCACTCTGACTGAAGCAGCTAATAAAAATGTGATTCAAATCTACAGTCTCATAAACAGCCAACGTATTTTCACCCTCTTTTTGACGTGTCACATTTATTGTTTGATGACTCCCAGACACACAGTGTTCTGTTGTTCTGTCGATGCTTACCTGCGACTTCCTTCACCAGGACGGCCTCAGGGAGGGCTACAGGGGGGCTGCGGCCACCTGCGTTGACAGCCACCACGCGGATCTTCAGGCGGTCACCGGTGGTCAGGTTCTTGATAACGTAACGGCAGGACTTCTGCAGGTCCTCGTTGACTGCTTTCCAGTCCTCGGCTGGAGACAAGATTTAGAAACTGATCCCAAATGTTCCAGTGATATTCACATCAACAAAAAGGCTTCACGGAACAGCTAGATTGTCTGCTTCTATAAAGTATTCATAAGTAATTCTAAATGACGTTTGGGAAAAATAAACAAAGAAAGACCAATTGTTATTTTTATTCATTTCAATGAATCATTTATTTAAAGTACAAATAGAAAACTATCCCCTGAATGTGTCACCTTTCATGATGTCATAAATGATGGGAACAAGTGAAGCTTGGAACCAAACTATAGAATTCCCAGAATATTATATTCAAATTTCAATAACAAATGATAACAGATGATTGTTCATATTTTTACATGCTTAGATTTTGTTCACTAAATGCCAAAAGAGGAAAAAATGATGAACACATATACGCTAAGCGAATACACTCAGGGACATAGCCATTGACACTTTGTCAGAAAATTGTAGATTCATTAGAAATATTTTTGGGCCATGTGACATCACTAAGGTGTTGATTCAAGTCTTTATTGAAACAATGCTCAGCTTAAACTCCCTCTCCTGCAAACCTAGTCTAATTTCACCTCTGCCGGTATTAGCGTCGAGCCATAAGTCTAAAAGCAGGACCCCCAACAGCTCCTGAGGTGCCTCTCTCCATGTAGGGAGAAGTTCTCAGGCTCATGATACAACCCTGCCGGTGACACCTCACAGACAGCTGCAGCTGCCGACCCACATTAGAGCAAAAATTTACAAGAATTTCCCACAAAAAAAATGAAGTAAATAATGCAGGATGTGATCAAAATTGTTTTATTCTCAGTGTCTTTTATGACACCATTTAGTGGATGTTAAGGGCAAAAGAATCCACTCAACTTTTAAAGGTAAGCCGACACTTGTGTGCTGATGTATTAATACCTCCATCTGACCTCTGTGTCAGAGAACACCTGACCAAAAGCAGAGCTGTACTCACTTCCTTCCTTGCAGACTTCAATGGTGTAGCCATCCAGACCAGTCACTCCGATGGTCTCCGGCTGGCTCCAGATGATGGTCACTGAAGTGTCATTCTTGTCCTCAACAAACAGGTCCAGTGGAGCGCTGGTTGGCTCTACGAGCACGCACCCCCCGACAAAAACAAACACAGTTAGGAGTCAAAGCCACGATTCAGGTGACACAGGTGTGTTTAAAGCGAATGGCTCCGTGACGGTGGTCCTGACCGGACGTTTACCTTTAGGAGGAGGCGGAGGAGGGGTTGGTGCTTTAGGCTCTTCTGGCTCGGCCGGCTCAGCAGCAGCGGCAGCATCATCAGTAGCTTCAGCTGATGTTAAATAAGCACTTCATTATTACCGGAGCGGAACATAGCGCACGGCCGCCGGACGGTTAATCATCCAGCAATACTTACGCTCAACAACAAAGGGCTGAATAGCAGAATAAGCAGCTGTTAATATTAGTTATTAATAAGAAGCAGATGGGAGACGCTTATCTGAGGAATGCGCCAGTGAGAGATGAGCGCTTGACATCTAGCAGCTGAGTTTAGCAGAGGCCAAAACACACATGATGATCAGGCAAAAAAAAAAAAAGGTTGTCGGAAGCAGGTTCAGTAGCGGAGGATGTTAATATGAGGACGTTTTTATCATCGCTGTGAGCCAGCAGCATGGACTCAGGACCACTTTAAATAGGTCATGATCCAAACATCCTGCTCCCATATTCAGACCAACTCTAGGTGCTCATGTACAACTGTGTTTCTCACACTCAAGACACCAGGTGGACATGAATTCAACACCCTCAACAATACACCCCCCCCCCACTCACGCTGTTAATGTTAAACTTTTCTGAAGAGCGTGTGAAATGCAACTATTACAGAAATAACTCCACTGTTTAATTTCCCCACTGAGGAATTAATAAAGGTCACTTCATGACTTGACAGCATTTCAAGACAACTCGTAACTAAGTGTGAAAGTCTGTTGTATTTCTCTGTTTCCGTTCTTACTGTTATGGTTCAACCCTAAAATACAATAATGACCAGGTGAATACGTCATACATCGTGTTATTGGGCTTCCGGTTGAATGTGCTCGTCATAAACGCAGCTATTTCACTCTTTAATGTCATTTTAGTCATAATAAAGTTTGAGGTGATGACTGTAAGAATGCGCTTCCGGTGCCTCTTTACCATCAGCGGGTGGAGGTGTCGGGGCTTTGGGCTCCTCAGCTGCCGGGGCGGCGGCGTCTCCCTCGGCGGGAGCAGCCTCAGCGGGGGCGGCCTCGGCAGGTGCTGCTTCTGCCTCCGCGGCTGCGGGAGCAGCCTCGGCGGGAGCGGGTTCCGGGGCGGGTTCGGGTGCCGGTGCCGGCTCTGGAGCTTTCTCCTCCTTCTTGGCTGGTTCCTTCTTGGCCGCCTTCTTGATTGGGGCAGGCTTGGTCGGCATGTCGGCGGCTGCAGCTACTTCCCAAGTCAGTTAAGTCCGTGAAAGTGGATCCAATGCCACCGGCTGAGTGGGGGAGGCAGGTTTATATGGGGAGCCGCCGGTTCGGGACCCTCCCCCGAGATGAGAAGACGTGTAACGGACACCGGGCGCGGGCGCCATCTTGTTTTCACTGGTTCATATCAATTAAAAATGCTAAAGCATAACAACAAACCCCAGATATATTTTTTAAAAAGTTTTACGTTACCTTTTTTTTTTCTTCTTCTTTTTCTGAGTTAAGCAGCTGCCTAAAATCTACTGGGGATAGTAATAATATTAACAATGATAATAATGAGGAAACACCTCATCCCCAATATTTGCAATGACACAAAATATAATTTTGAGATGTGATCTTAAAATGACATTATACATTATGTATTTAAAACAACAAATTAATAAATTTATTCACATTTAATTTTTTAATTTCCTGTTCTTATGGTCACCATTCCCACCAACCATGTTGCAAAAAAATGTAAAATAAAACAAGATAAATATATATATATTTTTTATGCATTTGCACACACAATGAATGTAAACTATTTTATTTGTCTTTTTAAAATTAACTTTGGTTGCTTTTGATGGTAACAGAATAAGCTTCGAAATTAATTTCATCCACAAGAAGGGTAGAAGCCAGGATTTCTTTGTCTGCTGTTGGAGAGACAGCATCTCATGGACAACCTGGGTACACACCTGTATTCCCCAAGAAAAATATCAATATGCATTTAGCTTTCAATTTTCCCACAATAACCTAATTTTCAATTACAAAGATGAGTATGAGATGAGTCCAGGGTCCATTTCAGGTGAAAGACTTGTGAGTACCAAACAAGGACAGTGAAGACTCAATATAACATGTATTTTATTGACTTAGACAAACAATGATTGGTGAATGAAAACGGCCAGAAACATTCGCTGTTCAAAGCCAGACCCCTCTGCAGAAACATACTGACACCCCACTTGTGATTGTTGCCGCACCCGGGAGAATCTCGCCCTATTTACAGTCTTTACAATGACGCCCTGTACAAAATAGACAAATTAAGCTTTACAAAGGATTCTTCAGTAAAAAAAGAAAAAGGAAAATACAAATATTGTAAAAAGGAAATTGTTTTTTAAGGATGGATCAGCTAAACATTGAACTTTTTTTCCATCTCACGGCGAGTTTACATGCATTTACAACACAGAGACCCCTCCACATTTGTACGTCAGTGGCATTCCATACCACCAAAGTGTAGCAGCTCACCAGAGATAAAAACAGCTCTTCTGTTTCAGTGAAACAGAAGAACATAAAGCACTAAATTCATCTGGATATAAATCATTCTTAAGTTAAGATCATACATTTCCATCTTAACAGCTCATTTTTCATATATAATATGTATATATTTTTTAATACCAGGACACTTTTTTTGTCAAGAAGAATTTACATTTAATTCAGAAAAAAAACAAAGGCAATAAATTAAGACAAACTAGATAAACATTTTTAAATTTAAATTGTATTCAATAAAACTGTATTAGCTATTTAAGTATCAACTAATTCTACATATATTTAGATTCATTAAAATATATTTTAAGTCTTATGTAACTGATAAATATAAATATTTTACTTAATTATCCTTGCATTTAGTCACTGTTACTGAAAATTGACAAAAATAAATTAAGTTTAAAAAAAATCAATTTCCACAGAACAACAAAAGAGCTGTTTTAAACTCAAGTGAGCACAATGCACCCAAGCTAGCTACTGCATAACAGTTTTTTTCAATCGTCCACTGAGTCCCCAGGAAGCTTTGCAGGAATAAGACTATCCAGCAACATATTCTGGCCGCTCAGATCTGTTTTTGGCTTCGAGAATCAGTCCAGTCCCGGGCAGCGCCCAACAGTTCCGACGTCAGCAAAGTTTGTCCAGATCAGAAGCCAGATGAGAAGAGAAAAGGTTGACTTTCTGCTCGCTTTTCTCGAAGCCAACGCTATTAGAAGTTGCTGCATAGTCCCGAGACATGTACACGAATCACAGCCACCACGCAGCGACAGGCACAACAACCAGTGAATGAGATGAGCAGCTACAGCCGATGATTCTTGATCACCCACCACACGCAATGTTCATTAACTCTGGCAGCTACTTTTTAGTCGACTCGTTGACTCGAGACTTGTTGAAAATCCTACATATGGAATGGTCCTTTAAGTGGTTCCACATTCATTTACAGGGTTTGTGACGTCTGAGCACCGGTCCGTATCTTCTCTTTACAAATTTTTCACCACATTTTTTTTTCACAACATCCACATACACAAACGTGTCACATGATGTCTTTGTCGGGAAAAGAGCCTAGATAAAAATCTATTTCACATTTTCACCACACACTTCAGCCTGAGCGGCCAAACTCAAAGTTGTGAAAAGCACCTCTACACGTCAAGATTTACATACAAAAAGGTTCATTTATATCTAGTAAGTGCAAAATCTTAAATTAGGTAGCTTTAATGTCACTCCTCTTTTCTGTCTAGTGACATGACTGGTGCTGTGGAAAGGTTGATCCCAAGAGTTCACTCAACCACACTTGGGAGTCAAACTTCATTTTTAAAAGCTCACAATTTATTCCCTTTTTTAAAACATTAATCTGAGCTTCAGGGTTGATTTGATTTCATTCACAAAATCCCTAAAATAGATAAATAAAAATATATGAGTATGGGGAAGTCAAATATGGATTATATATCGGCTACCGATTCTTTCTCCCAAGTTTTCAGCAGCATCTTCTTGCATTAAATGTATGAGCAACTGAAAAGTACAGTTGAGCGGCAAGACAATCATTCAGTGGAGAATTAGGGTCGTGCTCAGTGACTGAAGACATGATCATCGCTGAATTAACTACAACGCTTCCTGGTAACTGGAGGTAAAAACCTCCACTTCCTTTTTTTGTAACTTGTCTCTAACTGAGTGCAAGCATCACAGGGTTTGTCCAGTTCCAGCAAGACTCTTGAAATCCTCAGAAGGAGCCACTGAGTGTTTGGGGAGTTACCTGTCCACCATTTACCTCTGCCTCTTGCCCTATGCAGCTGGGACAAGCTCCACCCCCTGTGACCGAGTAAGGCTAATGAATGAGTCACTCGAGTATACAGTACATGAGTTTGCAATACATCAGAAGTTATGCAGACACACCATTTTAAAAGCTGTTTTTTTCGTTCAATTAAAATGTTCAGTTTTTCATAGATAGAAATGAATGAACACTTATTTTGGTGGCACTTTTTGTCCTGGTTGGTGCTCGCTGGTTGACTAGTAAGAAGGAAGAGTTGAATGTTGTTATGCTTAAAAATCATCAAGCAAACTCTTCCAACACATACTGAAAAGTATTGAAGAACAAAACTATATTTAGTCTCTAATACTGTAACTGTAGCTGTCAAATACTGTTGCAGATCCATTACTCAGGCGTAGCAACTTTTGGATTTTGCCAAGTTATCTAAAGTGATCTAATGGCAGGAGGCATTTATTCAAGTGTTTTTGACCACAGCAGACCTGCTGCAGACTTGACCACAGCAAGCACTGACTCACTAAAGTGTCAGTTCACTGATGCATGGGACAAGTTTGGGGAGAAATTAATATATATTCTTGATTGATTCGCCTTACAGGTACATTAAAATACTACAAAGCTGCTGTACTGCTCTTTGCCCAAATCTAAAGACTGTTTGGTCATAACCTTTCCAGTTTGATAGCAAAAAGCCAGCACAGGACTAAAATTGAGTCTGTTCACAGATGACTAATTTCAATTCTATTTTATCTTCCTACTTGCACAGACCTTAACTCTCCACATTAAAGACCAAGTTTCCCCCCGATTTAGTTGGATTCAAAAGAGCATGACAGCAGTAAATCCGCTCCTCTCTGCGCAATCCATTTAAGTTACCTGAATTGTTGTTAGAACCGAAGTAGAGTGGATGTGAACGCTGCGGCGGAGTGAATGGAAGCACCAGCTGAAGTTGACGTTGTTTTTAAGGCATCTATCACCTGCTTGACTTCTGGATTGCATATGTACATTATTTGGCCTTAAAAAAGACTGTAACAGCAGATATGTACTGATCAGTGATAAACATAACGCATGCTGTCATACTCTTTTGAGAGAGCGGCATCCCATCATGCACTGCAGGCCGCTGGGGGATATGACCTGAAGTCTGCGGCAATGAGTGCTAGCACCGACTGGGTTAGGGCGGTGACCCAAGAGTCCGTGTGAGTAAGAGAACGTGAATCCTTTGACAGAAAATGATGTCTGGCTTTGAGAGAAGTATCGAGGTTCAGAGCTTGGGCAGGCTGAGATCTTCTTTGTCGGGGGATTCAATGTAATTCGCAGCCTCCTGAAGCTTCAGAAGCATAGCCATCTACGACAGAAGGGAGCAGAGTCAAATTCATCTAGGTTGAATAAACCAGAGGACTTTATTGACTTCAGAAGTTCACACAGTGAGGGTTTTTTTGTGCGACATTTATGAGTCACTCGCATGAACATGACAAGGGTTATCATCCTGTTATTATCACAAAACAGCGGTACTGGGACTCACCAGTGGATCAGACTCCGTGGAGCTTGGTGTCGTCTCCTTGTGAGGTCGCTCCTCAAGGGACTGACCTGGGCTGCTGGAGCCAGTACTCGGAGGGGGAAGATGGAAGAGCTTGGCCTGGTCCTGCTGGGCGGACGGCCAAGGCAGCGTGCCCCTAACCCACTCCACCGGGTCCTCCCACACGGCCTTCTGACCATGCACCTGAAGAACACACCACAGAGGTCATATTTGATCCAGAGGCTTTTGGTCTCCGGTCATTTTAAATTCACCTTAATCCCGTCTTTGGCGCCCTCTTGCAGGTACGGAATGATGGAGTGGTTCCAAAGGTCAATGAACCACGTTCGGAACTCGTCCACTTTGACCGGACAGGAGAGGAAAAAGCACGGACCTGAAGAGGCAGAAGAAAAAATATCCCATTGATCTGTCCTGTCAGGTCCATCGACACCACTCGTACACACCGATCAGGAAGTCAGACGTGCTGTGCTTCTCCAGGAATGTGTGCAAGTGGTACCAGAGTTTGGGCACCCAGTCCAAAACCCTGAGCAGGTCCTCGTTGGTCAGACTCTTCTCGTCCTCGGACTCCATCATTTTCCGGTGCAGGTAGCGGACCAGAAAGCCGTTAGCGGGTTCCACGTTGTTGGAGAACGTCACCATCCTGAACACGAGATCACTTGTCATTTCTCTTTCATCTGTAACTGGTTTTATAGTGGGAGCCAACATGAAGACAAACCTGAAGCTGAGATGTAGACTGTGGTTTGCCGTCATCTTCACGGGTTGATTGCTTGTTCCAATAATGTACGGGCTGAATAGACGGAGGGAAAAAAGTGATAGATTAGAAGTGCAGAGACTGCAGCACCAGTCAGGGGTCAGTTACCATTTGTGGTATTTGCAGGTGAGAGCTCCGTTCACCAGCTCGCTGAGGGCAGCTGTGTCATGGATGTCGTCCAGAATAATCACCAGAGGTATTTCTGAAGAGTTGGTGTCTCGGTCGATCTGGTTGGCCAAGTTGGAAAGATAAAGCTGCAGATCCTGGCGAGAGTAAAATACAGTGGTGAGGTGACATCCTGGTGAAAAACCCAAAAAATCTGCTGAGCTTGCGTCACCTTGCAGGACTGACGATGCATGTTGAACGTGACCACGATGCCTTCAGAGACCTCGCGAGCACTTCGGTCCACCAGGTACTCGGCCAGCCGGGAGGCTAGGTAGGTCTTGCCAGTCCCGCTGGGTCCAGCGAGGACGATTCGGCGATGCTTGAGAAGCAGACTGATGTAGTGCTGCATCATGGGTTTGGGGATGAGGGTCTCAAACACCAGGCTGTCTACACACTTCTCCTTCAGACCTGTGGAGTGAACTGTGATGGTTAAATTTCAAAACTGAAACAGTTTTTTAGAAAGTAAAAAGTAAAATAAAAAGTGATATTTTCACTTCATTGATAGGAGATATTGTCATTTTAGGAGTGATAACCAGATATTTCAGATAATGCGTGATGTCAGGATGAAATATCATCAGGTTATACTACCTCACTCTATAAGAGATGGACTGAGCTGACAGCGACGCGGCGTGTTCAGGACTCCTTGTCCTCCAGAAGTCAGGTCCCGAAATACATCAATATTAAAAAAATATATCAACACCTTTCGATGGCTGTTCTACATCCGACATCTGCACATCCACTCCAAGTCTAAGGCAGATGACTGAGCATTTCTTGTAATCTCATAAAGAGATCTTATGGATAAGAAGTGTCATTTCCTGACACCATAACTGGGCCACTGGACACAAAACAAGGTGGTAACACAGGAGGCTCATGTGAAACACAGCAACATTAGCATTAGATATGGTTTGGATAAGCACATTTGTCTTCAGTGTGAGGAGAAATGTCAAAACTCTTCTTTTATGGCATAAATAGACCAAGTGTTTAATATTTCAGAGACTCGTGATTCACACCACAGAGATTCTAGAGTTAGAGACAGTGAGTTCCTGAACACACGTTTGGATCTTGAGTCTGACATTTTATGAAACTGTGGAGGCTCACTTGAAAGGTAGTCGATTTCAATCATCGATTTGTTTCATGAGCAGCACATTTTATCCATCCACTAAATTCCAGAAATAGCTGAGAAGTTCTGCAGACTTTTAGGCCTGAAGATGTGGGAGTAGAGCAAGACCATCCTGGGATCGACTCATGACTGTCAGTGCTGCATATTGGTCTCAGTACTGTTTTGTTTTGAATGTCATTTTCACATCTGTAAAGACACTGAATTACAAATATTGCTCATATGCAAACATAAAATTGTAACTTGTAGTCAGTAGGTATTGTTGCAACGCAACATCTACACATTCTTCCGCACTCTGATCAATGTGGAGGGTTAAAATTTGCATACAATGTTGTTAAATATGATGGATAAGCCATCACACACATTTTGACACATTGTTATTAGATAAGAATATTCAGAGATTATAATTTTGAACATTCAGTTCTTTCACTTCAGCTTCCTTATGGGCTTAGAAATGAGACTGCGTGAAACCAAGGCTCACCTTTGAGAGCTACGGTGATGGCACTGGGGCCGCGGGACATGCAGCGAGATGGTTGGGTCTCTGGAGCCACTCCTCCCAGGACTCTTTTGATGTGGCCCATACTGTAGCTGTAGATGGAGTCAGTGGACAGACCCAGACTGGAGGCGGTGTCCACCTTTGCAATGTAGACCTAGAGCACCAGCAGGACAGAGAAGTTTGAACTATTTTCATTTACAGTGTCATCGTGCAAGAAGAATATTCTTTATGTCTCCATTTTAAGACAAACGTAAAGCCTCAAGTACTGGACAGGAACTCACAAAGAAGTAGCCGGAGCAACGCAGACTCACCTTGAAGGCCTGACTGACAGCAGAATCCAGCATGGACCAGTCCATCCGGCCGTTCACTCGCACTGTGCCGATGAAGAAATCCTGCTGCTTGACCTCCTGTTGAGGTGCATTGATTAAATGTATCAGTCATGTTTTCTTGAAGGTTTGGGGAAGAGAGGAACTTACATCTTTAAAGACGTGCAAGTCCGCCACACACACGACCACACGAACACGGTGATCATCTCTGTGTGAAGAAAAGCTGAGGGAATCTGCAGAGAGGACGTCTGCAGGAGAGAAAAAAATAACATAATCACATTTCCTTTGATCTGATCGAAGACTTATAAGAGTACCTGCTCCTTCACTCATCCCCCTGCTGTAGCTTTTGGGCAAGTGCACGGCAACTGACTGCCGGGGTGAAGAGTTCCCTAAAGCAGTGAGACCTGATGACTGCGAGGCCGAGCTGGACGGACCAGGAGAGGGACATGGAGTTCCTGTCTTCAGATGATCGTTCTCCGCCTTCAGGCTCTCCACTGTCCTCTGCAGAAGAACATTTTATTTTATTTTATTTTATTTCATTTTATTTCATTTATTTCATGTGGGATCCTCACAGGTCATGGCAATAGATCTGATTCTGATTGAGATTTGACTGACCTGCATGTTGATCATGGTTTCCTGCAGCTGCTCCAGCTGATGAGCCGAGTTCAAGGCCTCCAAACGGATGTCCGTCAATTTACGCTCCTTCTCCCAAAGTTCTGATCGCAGGTTGGTCACAACCTTGTCATCACCCGAATCTCCGCCCTCACAGAGTCTGGGGAATTCAGTCAATAGAATGATCATTCAAATGGTGTCAAAAATATATGTATGTTTATTTCCCGTATCCTAGCTTAGTTTGCTGCAAATGCACAATAAAACAAGAGGGTGGAAGAGTGATCTCACCCTGATGATGATGCAGAAGCGGACGATTTCATTAAAGACGGGCTTTCACCATCATGGTGAACCTTGGGTGACGATGGCGCCGAGGACTCTGGGGTGGCTATTTCTTCAATGTCCGCATAGGATCCGGCTGTTTTGGAGCCTTTTTTGCTGAACGCCTTATTGAAGGAGCTGCGCAGCTGTCGGGGAAGCACATGTATTCATCTCAGATGTCTGAGGTGTTTACAAATGTATCTAAGTGTGTTGTTTACAGACCACATCGCATGCTTGTGACCTCTATATCTCAACATGATACAAGGCTGACATGCTGTGTGACACCACTCGACCGAAAGCACCAATGACTCATGATGATTCAGGCGCAAGTGAGGAAAGTTACATCGACAGTGGCAACACTCACCTCAAACACCTAAAATAAGAAGCAGGTCAGCATGGAGGAGATGCATGCAAGAGGATAAAGCAAGGTCAGAAGAGGTCCTATTTATGAAGCAAAGCTGATCACATGTGCCTGACTGTTTTCACCTTAAGCCCAGAAGAACACATACAGTATTACAAAAATCACCTTTGGAATCAATAATTATTTTAAAAATTAGCATGTCCTCACCCAGCTCTTCTTCTTCTTCTTCTTGGCCTCCTGCTCTTTCAAGCTGCCCATGCTGGAGTGACTGGTGTGGCTGGTGGTGCTGGCGAGGCTGGACAAGCTCTCAGAGGAGTTCTGACGGTTGATCAGCAGCTCTGTTTAGACAAAAAACACCAAACTTTAGCTACCAGACCACAGAATACACTTGTACTAGTCCAAAAACACAAGCAAACCACCACGTAAATTGACTCCCTTGAAGAAAAAAGACCAGTCCAGCGTCTAGAAAGAAGACAGTCGCGTACCTTTGGGTGTGATGTCAGGATTGCTCAGAGCTCCTTGAATGATTTCTTGCGCCTCTGTGTTCTTGGCTCTCAGGTTCTCAATGGTGTCCTTCAGCTCAGTTAGCTCAGAATCCTGAAGACAGAGACATGTCAGAAATGTGACTTGCAGGTCAGCAACTGAAGCTTGGCTTTGCTTCACCGGACGTGTTGACATGCACGAACACTTGCTACACAAAGTGTGAAAAAAAATCAAACATCAACTGCACTCATACGGTCGTCCCAAAATAAATGCGGACGTGGCAAAAATAAAAACATCAACTGATGAAATTAACTTACAATCCAATAATCCAACAGTACAAATAAATAGTAATGTAACAGATAAAAAGGAGACAATCGATCTTTTTGCAGAAAGACGTTTAAAAAAAGAATGAAATAAATAAAATAAAATAAAATGACCAAATATAAAAATCCAAGAAAATATCAATAGAGTAATTAACGGTTAAAATGTCAATTGACAGATAAAAAATATTTTAAAGCAGCAAAATACATATTAAATAAATAAATACATAAATAAATTGATGTGCATTGACAAATTAATTGAACAAATAAACAATTTACAAAAGTTTACCAACAAAAAACTGAGCTGTAACAAGATAAATAGATGTAAATGTTGAAACAATGATTAGATAAAATATCTTCACGAATTAAAGAGATGTACAGTCAAGTGCAGCTTTGCAGATGAAAAAGTAACAAAGAAGAATGATATGAAAACTCAGAAAGAAATAAAACAACATTTAAAAAAGAAAGAAAACATCTAAAAAAATGATTTTAAAGACAGTTGTTTTTAGTGGTTGTTTTGGAATACATCGACACTGACAGTGATGTTTCTGTTATAAAATATAAAACAAATGTTGGAATTTTAAAACAGATATTGTCTTGAAAGCAAAGAAAAATCAACCTGATTTCATGAGTGTGAGACAGACAGGGGGAGGTAAATTGTTATTCCAGGTGATTAAACACAGTCTGGTGTCACCTTCTGTTCCGAGGAGACAGACAGGGTCTGCAGACGGGCTGTCATCAGCGCCAGACTTTGCTCGAAAGCTGCAACCAAATTTGCCTTAAGACAGCAGGAGAGAAAAGACAGAGGGTGAGACATCGGACAAACGTCACTCACAGTGAGAGCAAACGTCTAATATGGAACATCACACAGCTGATGGAGGAAAAGGAGGAGGGAGGCTGGCGCACAGGCTGACAACTGTGCGTGGCATGTTTGACCTTCAGGCTTAGATGTCTCACGCCATGACTTTGGACCATGAAGTGTTAAAGGTTTTTAATAACTCAGCAGCCCGATGGTGCGCTGGGAACTTCTATTGACCTGGGAACAGCACATGACTCATATGGGCTTCTCCTGAACCTATGACTGGGTTGGATGACATCATAAGTTCCTGGGGTGAAAGTGAGATGTGAACACAAAAGCTTGAATAGAAGTCAATCAGTTATGGAGTGGGATGAGAGGATGATCGAGACTCAAAACAGACAGGGACACGAATGAGAGACACCAGGTGAGTGCTGTTTGATGGAGAACCCTGCAGTGCAACAGACCTGGCCTAGCTGCTTCACCCAGCATTCAGAGGTGCGGGTCAGCAGGAGCAGACAGGGGGCAGCATAGAGTCCAGCGTAAAGAGAGGGAAAGCTGTGTTAGGCATTTTGATCAGAGCAAAGATCGAGATGTCATTGGCTTGTAGCACCTGCAGCAAAGGAAATCAAACCGAACCTGAGGTAAAATATGAACATTTAAATCATTTATTGACTTTGCTGCACAAAAATATCTGTCAACATCTTTTCTCATGTACTCATTAGACACACTTATTCCCACCACAGCTTGGCATTCTGAAATAATGCTTGGAGCTAAAAAAAAAAATCAAACTTTTCTCATGCAGAAGTGAAGAAATATTAATGAAATAGTGAACATACATTCGCAGAGAGTTGCATCGTCAAGTTGGCCACCTTCTCCTGGGAAGATTCCAGCTCTCGTCTCAACTTGCGAATTTGCTGCAGGAAGATTAAGGGGGGAAACTTAAAGACTGCAACCTTCTTCTCTTCATAATGGCAACACAACCACTAAATACATCAAAACATATATAGAAGCATGATAATGGAGGTGATAAAGAAACAAAAGAAAATGATGACGAGGTGATGATGGTGGTCCACGTTTCATGAAAGTCACTGAAGTCAGTGAAGGACAATGAGATAAAAAGACCAAAGTTATGAGCCGCGCTAATAAGTATCCAGATGTTCCAGCTTCTGGAGTGTGAGTGCGCTCCAACAGGAAATGGCTGACAGATGATTTAAGAAAAACACAGTCTCGGTTTTCAGCCACAGTCGAGCCTTACCTCTCCTTGTATCCTCTCCTCGTTCTACAGACGACGTGAAAGCAGTGTAATGACAACACAGAGGAGAATAAAATCTTTAGAGGTGAACATGAATCTTTCTAAAAAGCTCTCAGTGTCTGGCTGCATCTCAGGGTTACAACTCTAACCCAACACTTGTTTATTTCACAATGAATACACAACAGCGCCCGATAATGTAACAGCATCTTATCAAATGAATGATCTACTGACCGAGGAATAGTTGGATGAAGCATTGGATGCCAGTGAGAGCACAGAGCCGTGAACTGGAACAGATAGAAACAGAGATTACGCGTGTGAATCTAACACAAAATCCTATCATCCCTGACAATAATGTTGCCCAATGTGAGTCAGACTCAAATTATTTTCAAAGCTATTTTCATGTATATAGGTCAGTCTGGTGTGGGAGCCCCATGCCGATGTTTGTCTTGTCCACATGATCTTGTCATTTTTACTAATAATATAGTACTGATCTTTAACAATACTGTCACCTCATTGGATAACTACAATTCTTCTTGCAGATACTGTGGGAAATCTCCGTAAAACGTGTTCTTTTTTCAACATTTAATTACATATATAAATACACAAATAAAAAGCAGCAGCAACAACAATAATAATTACAATAATAACACAAAAATAACTAAATTACATCTTGTACAGCTTAAAATGTTGATCCTCACATATTATTTTTTTTACTACTCCTCCCTGATCCCGGTGAATTGTAAGAAAACAGCAGTGATCATGTGAAGTGGCCATGTAGTTAACACAAAGCTGAAACACAAATGACTCATTGGTTGTACCATAAACACCAAGGGCAGTGGAATTCTCATTTGAGGCTACAGAGTGGTTCTGTTGTCTCACCATCCTCTCCTGGTTCTCGGAAAGACCCCGAACGCATCATGCTTTTTGGCCGATCTGCCAGTGACATGCTGCTGCCCAGGGGGGAAGATCCATACAGATCGCAGGCTGAGTCACTGGGGGGCCCAATGCTGTTGGAGCGTGATATTCTAGGGCTGCCAGTGGAAATTGGGGCGACTGGGACAAATGAGAGGACATTTGGAGAGTTATGAAGTGGAGCAGATCAAACCACGAGTACTTCCACACACACAGTTCAGCATGTTCTGTTGAGTCAGTGAAAGACAACACTGCGGTTCTACAACAGTTAAAAGGATAAATATAGCCAGACTTGAATCCGTAATGGTTCAACTGCTGCCCGTTTGAGGCTTCATCTTGACTCCAGTGGAGGCAAAAGTTGGGTAAAGTCAAACCTGACAGCTTGGAATCATCTCTGCAGCTACCATGTAAATGTATATGTACCACCATAATCTGTGCTGACACTACAGAAGCGTCAAAACTTAAACAGGAATTATCACAGAGCATCAGGCAAAGATCTCAGGGCTCAGTTCGATCGACCACAAGACAAACAGCTTTTCAACAACTTATCCATTTCAGAGCGGGATTGGATTTAGAAGTTGGCAGCAAATTGCAGTGCTCACCAACATTGGTGAGGGGGGTCTTCGCAGAGGAGAGGTGGAGGGGGCGGGTGGGTGACGGCAGCTGAGGGGGGCTGTCACTCTCTGTCATGCTGACTATGTTGTGGGAGTGGCGCCGGCCCGGCTTGACTTCTTCACTCTCTGACAGGCTGGAGCTGTAGCGTCTGATACAGAACACACATTCACATGTCAAAACTGCTCAGACCTGTCCGACGTGACAAATTAAAAAGCTTCAACATACTCTAAACTTTTCTTCGGCAAAGTGTTTCTGTCAGTCTGAGGGCTGGAGGGGACGGAATACAATTATTCAGAACATGTTGTGGTTTAAAAATACAAAATGGCAGCGTGATCTATCCTTGCCTCAGGTGTCGGAACAGCAAAACATCTCACCTGGCAAGACACATGCTTAGCTCAAGCATCAATACATATTATTGCTCATTTGAATTACTAGTGTCGAAAGTGGCAGTTTGTGCCTTTTGTTCTTATGGAATCTTAGCTTGAACATAACTTAAAAACAACAACTTGAAATTAACCTTAAACTAATCAAATGATTTTATTTTAAAAGCTGTATTTCACCCAATGAGACAAGTGTCCTATATTTAAAAGAAAGCCACACCATGGTTGAGATGAGTACCATAAACAAGTTATAAACTCTTTCAATCATGACAAAACCATCTTGACACAGTAGATATATTATGGTGCAGGGACTCACCTATCGGAGAGGGTGAGGGATGTTCTACTCCCAGCCCCCCATGTTCCTGTGCTCCTCTCCTTGTCCGGCATCTCCGTGGTCGCAAACCTGGAGGGCACGCTCATCTGCAGCGGTAGGGACTCCATGCTGCGGTGCATGCCAGTCAGTTTAGGGTAAAGCAAGGGCGACCCGCTCAGGCTTTCGCTGGTGTACGAGTCGATGTGAAGCACCGGTGCAGGACTGGGGGTGAGACGAGACGCGGTGTGGGAGCCGGCCAAGTCCTGAAGTTTGGAATACGGGGGTACTTTAGGGGGTAGGTCCTGGATGGTCACACAGGAGTCCAGGCTGTTGGAGTTCACCTTGTCCAGGTGAGCCAGACTAGGAGGACGTCCCAAAGACTTTGTGTTCAGCATCCTACATTTTTGAAGGAAAGAAGAGTGAATAAGGTACAATCTTTTTGTGTTTCAAATATAAATGTTGATACTAAGGGCAGCAAAAGTCATGCCTAACTACAGGTATTATTTTCAAAAAGTAAAAGTAGTACTACTGATGCTGTACTACTCCGCAATCTGCTACTGGTATTTTTACATGTGATGCTCTAATACCCATGATGCTGCTACTGCTTGGCATAAACTACATTAAACATTACACCACTTCAAAAAGATCTGCTCTTTACATTCTGAATGGTACTATGTTCTTATGCTAAGTAAAAACAGTATTTCATTTGTATCATTTAAACACCCTATACACAAAAAAAGCCACTGGCCTACAATTAGTGATAATACTTTTACGGTATTAGTACTGCTAATGCAATGTCCGTTATGGGTACTTTTATCACTACTATTATCATTATTACTGATGCATCTACTACGAATATGACTAATACTGACAGTACTATATTTTCATTTATTACAAATTATGGAGTCACCTCTTACATTCTTGATGTATATACTGCCAATACTACGACGGACGCGGCAACTACTATTGTTATTACTATGAATATTACCAGTGTTGCAGCTACAGTTTCAAAAAAATCCTGGTAGAAATTATTTTATTGGAGTCTCTGCCATCATTTAATAAACCATGTTTAAACTGTGCTGCCCAGAACCCAAAACTACAGGTGTTACAAGGCATTTCTGGGACTGTCTGAACCTTGGTGAGGTGGGTGAAGACAGCTCAGGGTATTTGCTGCTGCTGGTCCTCCTCAGTCCGTGCTGTTTGACCGCAGACTCTCTGATGGATTCAGACTGAGATTCTTCTCCTTTCAGTGAGTCTATGTCAGCACAGACGGCCTTGGCCTTGGCGCGCTCCTTCTCCTTCTCCCGGTCGGTCTGGTTCACCGGACCTGAGCTCGGGCGAGTGGACACCTTCATGTTGGAACTGCTTAGCTCTTTGACCCTGGGACCGGCTGATGCCATGGGCACGGGCTTCAGACTCAACAGACTGGGATCAATGGTGCCACTGACAGGCCGGGACGACGGTCGCCCAATCACGCTGAGGGTGCTGGACTTGGCAGGACGAGGCAAGCTGCGGTACTGAATACTATTCCGTGTATTTGGCCCCAGGAAGCTCTGCTCGCTGCTGGCGTCAAAGCTGTTCTTGCGGCCAGTGGGTGGTCCTCCCCCCACCGGCTTCACTGGGATGCCAGACGTCTTGGGGGTTTTCCCCAAGGTGGATGAGCCACTAGAGATGGTGGCGCCACCTGCTGTCAGGACGGTGGCGGTACCGGTGACTGCTGGAGGTTTCTTGTAGCCAAAGGAGGCTCCAGCTGTGGGCTTGACTAAACCTGAGGGAGGTTTGCGGTGCTCAGAGTGGTGATCTCTGCCAGCATCGGAACGAGACCTTTGAAGACCGGATGTTTTGATGGATATTTTGGATTTGTCCTGCGGCTTGTCAGTTTTGGGGGCTGCAAAGACAGACACAGAGCATTTTAGTTGACTCATCGTTTGGGTTATTTTAAATAATATTACCCTTTATGTCTTGAACCAAAAAGGGTAGCAAATGTCAAAATCCAGATGTAGCTAAAGTACTCGAAGTGGGCTAGACAAAGCTTGAATTAGATCCTGACTGTACTGTTAATTCATTCTAAAAAGCAGTTCAGGTGAAAGAGATACTACAACTGGTGTGTCAATCATAGAACCCTATTCAGGAACGGAAAAAATACAACTCGAGCCCATTTAATGTGCCTCCTAATCCATGTCTAATCCCAGTCAGTTTACAAACCTTCTGCAGTATGTTTTTGGCAAAACCTGCCAAAACTAAGACCCATTTCATCATCTGATGTGAGAACTCGCTCGGAGCTGTGAGACTCATTATTCCCAGTCACAACCTAACTGTCGGTAGACGAGGAGATTAGAGGCTGGAGGGACAGTATCACAGAATGTTGAGTCATGGGATTAAATGTTTGTTAAGGGTTTTTCACTCAATTTGGTAGTTTTTAGAGGAACAAGAAGTTAAAATATAGCTGTGGGCTTCACAGGAGGATTACATTCATAACAGATCTGATTTGTTAGTGTTTTTGTAACTCCACTGTAAGCTTCTTAAATGAAAGCAGATGTCTTTGAAGATTAGCTACAGAAATACTCAAAGGAAACATTGAAGCCATCATATCTCACCTGCGACCTTCAGCATGCTCTGAGATGTGTGCGTTATGGGAGAGGTGACCCCCACAGGCGGATTGCGTGTCTTCCGAAAACTCCCAGGCTGACCCAAACTCTGCGGCTTTTTCATTTCTGCTTTAAAGGCGGACTCCTCGCTGAGGCTCGGCGGCTTCTTCCTCCACTTGCTGGGAGCTTCCGTCTTCAGACTTCCAGTGTCGTAGCCGGAACGTTCCAGCTTGCTGCTGGACTTGCTCTCCTCGCTGTACCAAGAGAGTCCACTCTCCACAAGAGAACGCTTCTCTGCATCTGTGCGCAGCTGTGCAGAGGAAGAAAAGAAGCACCAGCACGCTCTGTTATCGCAGAACTGACTGCAATCTTTGTTCGATCCAAACCACATTCCACAGGGAAACACTGTGATGTGAGAGAGATGCTGCGGGAGGAACTAAGAAATACACAGAGGAAGAGAGCCCAAGTAAAAACCTGAAAGACATGATGACTGATCACCCATAGCAAAATTTCCTCTCCAGGAACATAAAGACAGCAATGATAATTATTCTGCTCATCTCTGCAATCTCTCTCTCTCTCTCACTGACTGTAAAAACTGATGCAGAAAAGCAGAAATAACACGCAGATGTCAGACTCCTACTTACTTAACACAGAGGAGGATCGTGGCCATGAAGTACAGTACATACACTTGAGTGCTAAATGCGTCGCTGCAGCCTGTACAGTTGATTGTAGGCGAGAGAAGAGTCATGTGGTGAATTGAGGAGATGGTTCTTAGGACTAAACTGGTCATGCTGGTTCTCTGGCACAATGTTAATGTGACACAGAGAGACAGATGGCTCATTCAGGAGCAGCAGTGTTCGTTTTCTCTCACTGAGCATTTGGCAACGTGGTATCAATTACTAAATTTATGAAGAAAAGGAGAAAATAATTCACACTTTCCTAGAGTCCTATAACTTTAGAGGGACTGAAAAGAGATTTGGTTTTGGTCTTTGTTGTGCTTATACAACCATGTTGAGGTCAGTATGCCACCACAGAATGATTAAAACAAAAAGTCTCGGAAATGTTTGAGGTCACGGCTACAAACGGCAGCTCTGCTTTTGAAATCAAACACAAGAAAGGAAAATGTTGCGGCGCAGTTTCGCGGGCTCACCATAATGGAGGAGCTGCGTCTGGATCCTAGCGGCGTGCTCGGCAGAGAGTTGAGCGACGAGCTGGGGTTGAACTCCTCCGAGCTGATGTTCTCGGAACCGTCGCCGTCTCCATCGCTGAGTCCACTGCTGATGGAGCTGCTCTCGTCCCATCTGAAGTACACAATATTTCGGTCAGTGAAACACTGTCTTGACATCAGCAACAGTCTCTTGTGGGAGAGCAGTGGAGCCAGGCGGGGACCAGAGGATCCATCTGTCTCTTGAACGCCGTCTCCTGCGGTGGCCACACGCTCAAGCGAGCAGGTGATTCCAATATCACGACAGCTGCTGCATGTTTAGATGGACTCCGGAAAGACCTTTTTCATCCATCCATCATTTCTGATTAAAATTTAAAATAAAATTAAAACCTAAATAGGTCAAGACCATTTTTTTTCAGGGAGAAGGTATTTAATAATTGAATGTAGCTTAAAGGCCAACCATCACAGTCCATGGTATAGTTTCAGGAAGCTGTGTAAAGAGGACATCTGAGTAAGACACTCCTAAACCTAGCCAAGAATCAGCAGACTCACTCTGAAACAGAAGCTGAAATACGGTGGCTTCACGTGAGGCGGGCTGAGTTCAAAGATACGCAACATTACACTGAAGCAAACCATGGTCAAGAGAGTCAGTAAGTGGAAGGAATACTTCCTAAAATCCTGGTCCCTTTTTTAGAATATACTCCATAGATTGTGCCCATATTGTATAATCTCCCCATCAAAGACATAGGCAGTGCAAAAGCTGGACGTGAGAAGTACAGAAACCTCTCTTCACTGTCCCCCCGCCAAACTTCTGAAGGTCAGCCTCTTATCTCTAGAGAAATAGGGTGCTGTTCATATCAGAAGCTCACAGGCATTCAGCTGCAAAGTCAGGACAGTGAATCTGGAACGTGAGGTTGCAAATGCAGCCGTATCTCCCAGAAGAAGTCAATGAAAGAAAGTTTTGATTGTTTTTTTTCTTCTATTTACTCAGTCCTGTCAAGACTCACACCATCACCCAGACAACTATAGTGTTGGATTCATAAAGAACATATACATAGACATCTTGTCTAAAAGTCCACAACATGCAAGTAATTCAAATTGCACTACTTTTAACTAAATGAATTGACTTTGTGGCTAACTTATGATCACAAGCCTCATCTCACAGAGACTCATAACACAACCGCCGCTCCTCCTCATCGAGGCAGAGCTTCAGGGCAGCAGTGGGAGACCCCAGGTCAGACCATATACATGCTGAAAAGATTATGCATTTCAGTTCAACAACAAGAGAATTCCACCAACAGTGCTGAAGGAGGTTCCCAGGGTAGAGAGAAGGCTGGGTGTCTTAACTCAATCTGCTGCCCCCACGACCCATGCACAGACAACCAGAGAAAAATGGATGGATTTGTGTCGTAATTGGAAAACGAAAAAAGATTTAATTTCTATTATGGACATTGCTACTCAGTTGTCAGTACAGTTTGATTAGTTATGGTTTGTTTCATCGGGATTTTAATGATGCTAATTGTACACAATTGTATGTTGTACATACAACTGTAGAACTATTTTACACAAAAACTGTGTCAATTGAAGTGTGTGCTTAAGGAGTGGATGACGTCAGCTCCGTCTCCTCTCTTTTGTCTCCCATGTGAAGCTGGAAAGGCTCTTCTGCGGGTCAAGAGCCTGCAATTAGTCGAAGCCAGTAAAATTTAAATCCAAAGAAAAATACAGGGAGTTAAAATGCCCCACGCTCATTGAGAACTGAGCTTGGCATTAGTTGTAAAACGGGAAGAGGGTTGTGCTGGGACTTCACAACAGTCCCAAGCAGCACAAAATTGAAAACATTCTGGAGGATCAGCTGCCACAGACAGACAACCAAGAGAATCCAAGTGAAAAAAATATTTTGGAGTCGACGACAAAAACAAAAAAAGAAAGAAAGATGATTTGCAGAGCACAGATGATATCTACGAAGTCCAACAATACCACCTCTGTCAGGGGCCACAGAGGGGCCATGAAAAAGCCCCCTGGGATCCACATTTAAGAAGAGACAGAAGCCTGTGCACTGTTGTGTTAGTAGTTTAGCTGTCCGTTTTCTGGGAAGAATTCCAGACTGGTGCAGGAGGAAGTGCACCAGTAACATGCATGGAGTGGAGTGGAACTTCTTTTCAGGGGCACAAGTCCCAAATTTCTGATTTGTGGTCCCATTTATTAGTGTGGTATGCATGTGCAGCGCACGTAAGAAAGGCTGAACCGGTGGTTCATCTGAGAAATGCGGCTGCGTGACTGGCAAACTTCCACACCCACTAATAGAAAATGAACTTGGCACGCAGCAGAATGACAAATCACCTTTTTACCACCAGTACTTTCGGTGAATTCATGCGTTACACGGGCAGAATGTCTCCGAGGGAGAGCGTGGCGCCGCAGGCACGAGAGGCACCGCAGTGTCCTCTAGTCAGATGTTAAAAAGAAGTGACTTTATTCAACAGTTAAGAATCCAAAAGTAAAAATGCGGGCACCGTAATTTATGACAGTCACAGAACTTTTTATAGTTTCTGCAGAGCACGGGAGGGCGATGCTGCAACATATTGAAAATGGATAAATAAACGGACAGTAATTCCATTCACTACATCATCTAGGCGTTATCTATGGCTCCTCTGATATATCAAGTCAGTGAGTATATTTCGCATGCAGAAGAAGGCAGTAATTGTCAGTAACTAGTTTGCTGATGCGCAGGAAACATCGTTACCTTGTCGGCAGGAATACACTCCGTTCGGCCAGTGGCGGTGACCGCACTGACGGCGCTGCCCTCGTCAACAAGCGGCCGCTCATGAAGGACGGAGATGCGAAACTAAATAGGTGAAAGAACTCGACCCACTCGCTGTCCTCTAATCCCCTTTTCCCATTCTTTGGAGAAGTAATCGGTCCGCTGCTGGGTAACTCCCCCTCAGCTCAGGGGGAAGATGACGAAACCAGAGAGAGAGAGGGAGAGAGGGAACCAGAGACACGCCGACTCTCCGAGGTGATCGATGCCCGCGGTGCGGTGAGGGGGCTGCGGCCAATGCGTTGGGTCCTTGTACCATGTATTGACGAACGAGTGAACATGGTGTTTGAAAAGGAAACAATGTCTAGGAAACTACAGCGTAGTTTTATTTTACTTTCTCATTTACTATGCAACGTGATCGAAGTTGCCAGTGACTCGTCCATCCATTTCTTCTGCTTCTACGATAAGTGGGACAGTAGGGGCAGCAGCCACAGTAAACAGGCCCAGATTGTTACAACAGTTACTTAAACTCTCCATCTAACGAAAGCAAACTGATGGAACTGTCAATGTGTTGATCATCAGGAAAAGAACAGCCTCCACGTGCTATAAAAGCACCATTACATTCATTTATTATGGGATAATGGCGCTTAAAAATATGTTCCATCCTTGTTATAACTTTTGGAGTCTTTCTGGAAAGGGCTCTAAGGTAAGGCTGGATTTAGCCTGACCACAAATCCAGTGGTGATTCAAGGACCTCCAGTCAGACCAGGGGAAAAGATGCCCCCCCTGTCATTAAAGCAACAACCACGCGGTGATGATCTCACCAGACTTCTGCTAAATGACCAGTCCAGGAGGCAAAGGTCTGCACGGCCCGCCAGGTTTCACACAGAGAACTAGACACCACCCTGGCGTGGGCCCACATGGAGACATTCCTCCACATATCTTTGGTGTAATCTGCAAACTGCTCTCAGGGTGTTGTGTCTCCATGTTTCAGAATCTTAAATCAGCATACCGACCCACCAAAGACAGGCGTAGCAGCACATTTGTTTATCTGTTCCCAAACAAGTCCATACTTATTAAGCTAATGTTACTTGGAATGGATACAAAACTAAATAGTTTCTGTATCTTAGTTGATAGCTACGCAAACCTCCCCACTGCTGTGGGGGAGCAAGGAAACATAAACAAAAACCAACTTATCATTTTCTATGTTCGCTTTGAAAGGGAAGATCTGAGATCCTGACACTAGTTCTGTGAATGTTCACTCAGAAAATACTACATAACAATCGAAGACATAATTGTTAGTAGTTAGATGAATTTACACAATTGTGGACAAGTAAGTGAAAGAGGAAAAAAATAGGATATAGTATGCCAATCTGCATGGTAACATAGAATTATAATAAAATGTAAATGTCTCTTTAAGTAGGAAATCACAATAATAATAAATTATTTTAAAAAGTAAATAGTACAAATTGTTCGTAATATAATATGATGATACATATTCATCATAATGTTGAATTTTAACTGCTGCGACACAAGAATTTGTCAAAATTCCAGTTAATATTATTGGTTGTAATTACGTCGTAATACCAGCAGGAGGAGCGATACGGTAGCGATTCGACTAGCTTCGGGTGAAGGTGAAAGAGCGGGGGCATTGCTTGATATTTAAAAAGAGAACAAGACCAGTTGACATTTAGAAGAGGGTATATGTCTTCTCTGCATATACAATAAAAGGATCTGTGCTCAAGGATGGATGACTGAGATGCACCCTTGCCTTTGCTCAGCCGAGTCCTCCCTCCAAGCAAGAGTGTTCTTGCCTTAATGGATGTTGGTTGCATCAGCAAGTACTGTACGTCTGGAAACAGGCGTCCCGTTTCAGCAGAGACGCTGAGGAAAAAAAGGGCCGTTGACTGATTATTGGACTGGAAAATGAACACACAGTCTCCATTTCCTGGCACGGATCAAGCCCGCAACTCAGCTGATGTAGACCTCAGACTACCAGTCTCTCTGGCTCTCTGATAGAAGAGCAGTGAGTGAAGTCATCTGAGTCGACTAGAACTAATTCTCTTACTTGAGGATGACCTGACTATACTCATTTACTTAAAGATCAGCATGAAATAAATGAGGCACATGTACGGTGGAGTTGTGACACTGAGCAGTGACAAGACCTCACACCAAGAATCGCAATCCTGGGATGATTCATTCTCCCTGGGGTTCTGGTGTAATGGTCCATTATTCACATGACGCAGGGTTGTGGTCAACAAAGGCGATTGAGCAATAGAGCAGAAATCGGATGTCAAATCTTGTGTAAACATAACATAAATAATATGCTATGTTTAACTCTCTGTGTTGATGATTTCATACCTTCATTTTTTTGCATTGCTTTGTTCTTTAGCTCTCTAATTATACCATATGCATTTACATATTTAGTTTGGATTCTTGAACGAGAGTCTACCCTGCTTCTAAACAAGCCGGCAGCCCACAAGAAAAGCAAGATGAATGTTGACACAGCTTCCCTTACAATCACCACAACACCCTTTAGTGACAATCTAATAAAGACAAGTTTGCCGTTTGTCTTTCCTCCTCCATCCTTCTGTCTCTATCTGTCTCCCAGCGCACATTCATTCAGCAGCTATCACACACTGACACACTAAGCGGCATCACTGGGTCAGTGGAGGATGGTTGCCATGGCAGCACATCCTCAGCCATGTTGCCGCATGATCAGGAGGTGTGATCCCGCTGCTGCTGCTGCTCAACCAATCGCTCCCTCAGCACCGCAATGCTGGCGGTGTTACTGTCTAAGGACACAATCCAGCGGCGGGAGCGTCGACACGCAACATATTTTAACTCTTCCCTCAGAAAACACATTATTTTATGGTGGAGTACAAATTAAACAGTACAGACAACCTCTGATCTGGTGTCACTTTCAGGGTTAAGCAGCTCTCGCCTATACGCTCACTTTGAGTTTCTGCAGAGGCCCAACCGTAAGTGACTGGAAAAGAGGTTAAAAACTTCATTCACAGAGACGGAAAAACCAACCAGCAAGATTATGTGATTACAACTGCAGTCCTTAACAATATTCCTGGCCAGCGACGGGGCAATATCATGTGATTAAAAACTCACTCGGGTGCGAAGACCATAACCGCACAGTAATTCTAGCTCTGCTTTTAGAAACCGAAATTATCTGAAGGTGGCAAATTCAGTCTCTGACAATATTTGGACAACGTGTTATTACAGACTTTAAGAGCAGACAGGTCCAATTTTGACCTAAAAAACAGCGGCACATGCAGAGTCGATGTAATCTAGTCTAGAAAGTCACACTGGCTGAAAAACACAAGCAGCAAATACTGTTTAAATGGGGTGGGAGCGCCCCGGTTGGGTTAAAGCCCACGTTGGGCCCATCCGGGCTGGAGGTGGGCTAATGGAAGGATAAAAGGGGGGCCACACCCTTCGTCATAAAACTGACAGAAAATGGGGGGGGGGCTTTAAAAACTACCAACTGGCTGTTCAGGAAGCCAGAAGAATTTACTACTCCAGTTCCAACCCTAGTGTACTTCTCCAGGTCATCAACTCCAAAACAACATACGGTACTCTTCAGCTTTTCAGAGATCAGTCCACAGAACTCTGTGATAAAGCCTCTTTTTTTGTCAACAAGGTCACAATATGAATCCACTGTTTACTAAAGCAGGAAATTACCTGACCCAGGAGAGAGATAAACACTGTTGGTCATGTTTAAGAGCCAGAAATGGACTGCAGATCACCTACAAAGACTGTTTGAACTAACCCCTGATTTGGAGGAGCAGAGGAGAAGAGGGGACTTCCACCAACCATATGCCAGAACCACGCTGAGACAAATGTACATGAAGGAAATGAAAAGCCGAAACAACATTTGAGGATTTTCAAGAGAGGTAATGTAATGAAATGTAACACATTTTTAATCTATTAGTGGAGAATGAAATAAATATTCGTTCATTCATCAAGATTGGACGACAGATTACCCCCCCTCACTACCACACCATCTCCACCTACTTTACTGCCTTCAGAACCATTTCACTGACTCATATAACCAGCACAGTCTCCCATATGAATCCATCCATCCCACTCGACTCTTAAAAGACCAGCCTTTTAACATGGAAGAATACAAGCTCTCCTCAAGACACACAATCTTGACACCAACGATTCCAATACAGGACCAATCTCCAAACTTCCGTTCTTAGCTAATGTCTTCGAAAAAAAAGCTTCATTGTTATTACTACTATTATTATTAGAGGTAGTAATAGTAGAAGTTGAATTGATAAAAATGAACCTGTATATTACTGAATGGTTGTGAGGATTTAAAAAGCATCATTTCTCTCCTCTGTTCTGCCTGTGAGATATCAGCTTATTGACACAGCAGCAGTGACTACCTAACTAGCATGTTTACACATTTGGCTGCTGTGTGAAAATCAATAGCCATTACACAGGTGCGGCTGCACATGCTCCACGACATCATGCAAAAGCTGACACAGAATATTCCTCCATCAGAGTATAAACAGGCAACAAAAGGCCTTCGCTCTTTCACTCATTACCATCAAGAGAAATTCAGAGACAACACGAGGAGGAGAATGCGCGACAGGGTTTGGAGCCGTTTCCTCGCTGGTTTCCATGGTTACGCAGGAAGAGCCTGATCTATTTTAAAGAGCTGGTAGCTAATGGCTCACAGTAAGCCAGACTGTGACTGTGTGACAGAACGTAGAACGTACAGTTAGAATATGGTAATGTGGCACAGCAGATTCACCGTATATATCAGTTACGATGAAGCAGCTATGTGGCTTGAATATAAATATTCACCAAATCAGAGTTATTTTTTATTAAACAAAATCATGTAAAAGAAGTCTAATACCATATTCATTTCAAGCCATCCTGTACGATTAAAGGCCATGTATTCTAATCTATTTTATGTAAAATAAATGTATTTTTCATGAAATATTTTCTCTTTGAATGTTACAGATCTTTTTAAAAACTATGTAGAATTTTGCACTGTACAGTGTTTTACAGATCAGAGTGAAATGTCAGTTGTATTTTAAAATATTCAAAAAATTGAAATAGCATTTCTTTTGGAATCTGTCGGACATAAAACATGTTTGTTTATTATCGTTAAATCTGGATTATATGAAGAATGCAATTGAGAATTCCTCCTCATCACTAAAGTGATTCCATTATTAGCCTCATATTAAATGTGGGTGTATTATGATCAGGAGTTGAGAGGCAGCAGTGCTGTTGAAATCCCTCTGTGTGTGTGTGTGTGTGTGTGTGACTGATAAAGCTGCTGAACCTCACTGGAGAACTGTCCTGGATTTTCCCTCCCTACCTCTGACTCTGGCTGTCAGCTGTCACCTTGGGAGAGAGAATTAGGTGAAGACACTCATCGATGTGATCAGAGGGAGTGTGAGACAAGTCACATGCTGACGTCCCTGCTACATGCATTGGTGCAACTCTAAGCCAAAATATATTCATCCATTTTTTGGACACCACGTACAGACAATTTACTGTCATCATTGAATAAATGTGGAGGGAAACACGAGTGCCTGGAGGAAACCCAAGAACAAGAAGGAGAAAAGTCTCCACACGATCTGAAAGACGCCAAGCTGGATTTGAACCTGCCAACACCAACTCACTGTACAGTACACATACAGCCATATACAGATGCACCACAATAATATAATATCTGTATCTGTAGATGCTTTTAAATTTGAGTCGCATTAACATAATGAAGTTTCTCTTTCTCTAAAAAAATCTTTTTCTTCGAATACATTTTCATTACACTTCTCTTTGTGTTTTTGTTCATTACTGCTAAGTCACGACAGATGCAACTGATGTGTTGCAAAAGAAACATCTGCTCATCGCTTTCACAGCAGTAGCCGTCACTCCAAAACCAAACACGCACCAGAGAGCCAACCATTGGAGTGGATCTCTGTTTTTAGACTGGGAGGGAAGCGGACTGTCCTGACTGAAGTCACCCACGCAGGCATCAAGCAAGAAATAAAAGAAGCTCAGATGACTGGAAACAGCAAGGAAAAAACATGATGAGACTGTCAAAGTTGTATTTCCAGAGCCAGAGAAGAAGAAAGTAGACTGTGTTTACACCTCAGTAGAGGAGCAGCGGGTTTCACTTCACTCCCTATTGACACGGCTAAATACAAATTGAGTCACAAAGAGCGAGAAAAGCCCTTTAAAAGTGTTGTGACACACTCGGATGACAGACTATCCACAGTGTCCTGATGGAAGCTGCCAAATACCAACAGAGGAAAGGAGCTGAATCATGTGTTGTGTTTTTTTGAACGTATGAGGCAAAAAAAAATAGACAACATATTGGAGCAGAAAGCAATTCAAAGAGAGTGATATGTAAGTTTAATGAGGATTGTCTGTGGGCATGTTTGTAGTTATTTAATTCCTTAACAGGTGCGGTCTAAGTAGTGTGACCCTCATGATGCAAACATTATACTACTACATTATTTTTGAGTGTCCATATCACAAAATAATTTAACAAAAATAAGGAGAATTTAGTCCAGATATTTGCCATTGTATGACAGTTTACCACTATTTTATGCTACATACCCATTTGCCAGGTCGGCCTCGTCATCCGGGAGGCTCTTTCCGAGGTCTGTGTCGCTCAGGTATCCAGACTTCAGATCCGTGTCCACGTCCAGTCCTTCGATGAGCTCAATACGAGAAGTGCTGCTGAGGCGACTGGAGCAGCGGGCCGGCATGGTGTGGGCGGTGTACTGGGAGCCGCTCTTGGATTCCTGGTACCCACCGGCAGAGGATGGGGCGTCACCAGCCTGGAGGCGTGGGCTGGACTGACCGTGGCGCCAGGAGAGAGGAGAAGAGCGGTTGGAGAGGCTGGAGATGCTGCGGGCGTTAGTTTCATCGCTGTCGTAGCCCACGTTGCTGCTCTCCAGGCAGCTAAGGGAGAGACAAGTGTCGCCCACATTAGAAAGAATTTTAAAATACATAGTTACCTCTGGGTAGACATATCATACAATTCCGACAGCAGGATATGAAGTGTGATTGTGCTTTTCCACAAATACAAAATGAAGCAATCGACAACAACAGTGACAGCAGAAGAATCCGCAGCAGTGTGGAACCAAATGCTATCTCAAGCTCGTCACAGATTGAACAGCCTAAAACAAAATGAAGAAACCGGTGTTGTGTTCAACAACTGTGGGTTCCCTGAGTATTTCTATTATATTGTAATTATCAAAATGGAACTACATATGACCAGTACTTTCCAATGAATGTATTGCAGTCTACAAAAGTCAACGGAGGTGAAAGTGGGTCAGGGTCACAACTGAGAGGTCCACATGGCTGGAAGTCTGGAGATGACATAACTCCATCTTTCAGCCGACTGGATGAATATTGCAGAACCAAGGTCAGTGTTTTTCTGGAGGCTTGATGGATAATTTATCAATTCAGTGGCTGACGGAAAGACTTCTCAGAAACCATGACTTTTAACAGTGACTGCTTATCACCTTTTCCAGCAACCATAACTTGGTTGGCCAAGTCTTCTTACATGTACATATATAAAATAAATAAATACATAAAAATCAAGGTAGCACTGTAATGTAGTGGTTAGTGCCTCCGCCTCATAGCAAGACAATATCTTATCTCACAAAATAACAAGATCATTGTGATGGAACACTGGAATGCAGTTCCAAAAAAATTGTGATTAATCACAAAACAAATTTGGTTCACTGCTATTATGATCAAATTGTACTTGAATCAATCAATCAAAAGTTAAAACATGAGGCAAAATTTACAACAAATTGTTTTGTAAAGAAAATCTACACCTACAAGAACAATTACTGAGAGTGAGTGCTTCGGCTCTGGGTGGGAGAGTTGCCGACATGCACAGCCGAGTCAAAGATAGAGCGTTTTACACAGCTATATTGAGATATATCATTATGCATGAAAACTATGTCTTAAGATTTATGTTTTATTATGGAGATGACCTACTTACTGGGTAAAAACTTACACTCCAGGTTCTTGAGCTCAGTGGATTAGTGCCACTGTGCTAACTGAAATGCTAAAAGAGGTTATTTCCGAGCCAAACGTTTGCAGCAGTTTGGATCAGACGTGGTTGTTACAACAAATACATTTCCTCCTCAGATTCCTGGAACAACATCATGGCTGCGAGGCGATTTAAGAAACATCAAAGCCAGATGTTCACCAGGTGGGAACCCATGCAGCGGCCAAAGAAAACTCTTCGCACGTGATTGTAGTGACGGATTCTTCCCAAACACTATCTGTTTCTTGTCAACATGACTCTCACGTTTTCCGTTTTATGATTTCATCAGGAAAACACTTGAAGTGAGCCAAAGGGGAACCGACTCTCATGTGAACAATGTGAAAATGCACCCACCTATGGCTCAGCTGTGAGCCCCGCAGACTCGACATCGTATCCTCCAAATTCTGGCGAAGGTCAAGGACATTCTGCACGGTGCGTTTCCTCTGCGACTCCGGGTCTGGGGGTCAGCCATGCAAGACAAGACGTTCTCAATTATTCAATGTGATGCGCTTGTTTTAGCAGAAAGATTATGTATATTGCATATTGTATATTTATTGTTGATCATGCACAAATTCAATCTTGTGTGAGTGAAGAGTGTGGACAGATGTGGCAGGTGTTTTCTGGTGGGATCACCAGTGTTCACATCATTAGGCAGACATATTTTGCCTCAGGGGATTCGGAGTACATCCCCCTCCTCACTGGCCGGCATGAGGAATGACACCGAGTCGTTCTGTTTTGCTGACATCATACACCAGGCTCGGTATGGGGGAGGCATGAAATCCCCCACATGAGCTGAGATGTTGACACCCTCAAAACACAACGCATTAAAGGCCAACATTTTAAAACAAAAGTTGGAGTAGACACACAAATTATTCTTCTAGCAAAGTGCGCTGTGGAGTGCAGTTCTGCAATGAATGCTGGATGTTAAACTTACAGCTAACACTTTAATAAAAACTTGAACATCAAAGTTAGTGGTGCGTTGACTGCAGCGATGCTTTGAAAGCCGTACTAACTAATTTATATTCTTGCTGCAGAACCACAGGTTTAATAGGCCTCATTCCAAAGGATGATGTACAATTCTTCAAAAGTATCTTTGTCTTTGTACAACGTCCACTGCTTATGAAAGGATTGCACAGTTTAGGTTCGCTCAGGCTCGTCGGCAGAAGACACATTGCAGATAACATCAACTTCTTCCTTCCTCTGAGCCAAGTCTGAGATGAAGATGTCGGGCAACACTCAGGACACCGATGACTTCCTCGAACTGTGTAAAGCAGGATGAGTTATTAACAAGCCATTAGGGATCAGCTCATCCATCAGAGGCAGATGAGGAGTCAGATTAAGAGCAAGTGTGAATGATGATGAAAATAATCAAATCAAATTTAACTGCTAGCTGACTTCTATAGCTTCATGTTGTGTAGGATGTCAAACCAGATCCAGAGTCTACAGCGGACATCAGCAAAGTGCGGCTCAGGGGTACGTATATATATATATATATATATATATATGTTGCCGTCATAAGGTCAGTGTCAAAATGCAAATGAGAGTACTTTGTTACACAACATTATTTTTCTTTTATGTGTATTTGTTTTTCATTTAACTTTTAAAATATGCTTTTTTTAGTTGTTCTTTATATTCGACACTTTCTTGTCCCCGGCACTCAGTGATTTTCAAAGGTAAAAAAATAAAACAAACAAAAAATAATAATTATAATAACATAATTATAATAACATATTATAATAACATATATAATAACAAATTGTTTTTAATTGTATTTATTGAGTTATATCAACAAAATTAAAGCTTCATGTAAAATTATGATATGAATGGTGACAGTATCTTTATCTATACTGTGTAATACTGTTGCACAGTATAAATGATGGTAAGATAAATAATAAATAAATTAGTTTTTTCATATTTTTCACTGGAATATCTTATGGCCGGTCTTGCACCAGACTAAGATGGGGATCCACAGGAAATCTAATTGCTCACCTAGAAACAGTATTATGTTATCTGGATCGTGGTATATTCACAAAAGTACAATGTGCACAGGTGAACTCCAGAAAATCCAAACGGTAAAACCTGAACTTCTTGGTGATAACTGTGTTTAAGCTTACTGGTAAATCATGAAAGACAACATTTTTCAGTCGATGAGGAGGAACAAGTGTCTCCCTTCTACTCTGTTGCATAACACCAGACCGATGAATGAGCTTTGATGAATCAGCTTAAAATGATTTCATTCCCGTTGATCTCTGTGTGTGTCCCATTCATAAATTACAACAGCAAAATACTCCTCCTGCTTCAGAAGCTTTTACAAGTCAACAGAGCGCAACGTTTGCGACAGCTTTGTTACTGCTATCACAGCTGGTACGACTGGACTTAATATGCGATGATGGGTCTTAAGCCACCAATTTTTGGCATCAAGATCACTCTGTTGTTTCCAAAGAGAAAATTTACTTTCAATTCTTCCCCAAATCATG
This sequence comes from Synchiropus splendidus, assembly GCF_027744825.2. Lineage (NCBI taxonomy): Eukaryota > Metazoa > Chordata > Actinopteri > Syngnathiformes > Callionymidae > Synchiropus > Synchiropus splendidus. The sequence continues at coordinate 22,053,845 of NC_071339.1, read as the reverse complement.
TTTTAAGTCAAATTAATGTAAATTTTAGTTGATGAATTATTGAGGTCATGACACTCATCGTTTGTGTGAAGCATGATGCATGTGATTTCTACAGATGGAAAATCCTGCCTGAATATTGAAGCAGCTCTGAATCTTCAATTGAGCAAGTGAGTGTCCCGGCTCTAGTCTAAGTCTAAGAAAAGAAAAGTTAAAGAAGCTGAAACTACAGTATTCGTGTTTATTTTCTACTTTTGGAAGATGTTGTCTTTGTTGAATAAATTCAGGGTGTGGGTCAATCTACAAATTTATCAAAGCACAATGGTCAAAATGAAACTGGTCTGAAAGCTTTATTTTCTATTCTAGAGAATCCTGCAATTGGAAGCAACACATTGATTTTAAAAAGATAAAATGAAAGTACCATGAGCATCAGCCGTTTCCCCTGACAACAGTTTGGCCTGTTTTTGTCTTCCTTATTCCTTCAGCAGCACAGAGCGACTGTGACATTTGCAGGGAACTTGCATGACCGATCACTTATCGTTAAGGCGAAAGGAACATTCAGCGGTTGTCTAAGGTTGAGCGGATCTTTTGTCTTTCTCCATCCAGGATCTTTCCATGCAAGTTGAACTTTAGTACGGCAAGATTGAGGTTTAGTCATTCCAAACAGAAAAATTGATAAATGGGTCATGATAAGGGAGAGATCAGATCTTTAGCCTTTTGTAAACATCCCAAAGGAGATTCTTCATTTGTGGTGGCCAGTTTTGTGACAAGCGCTCCAATCTCATGCAATGAAAACAGCATGTTAGATAAATTAGTCAAGTTAAGCATGACGGCAGTGTGTCAAGTCACAACAGCTTGTTCACGCCATCATTTCCCAAACTTCAATCCTGGTAATCTCATGATCCAACAGGCAGCAGAAGGAAACGTATATGTACCTGAATTTACAGTCATAATCCCAAACTGATGCTTAACTGTGAAAACAAATCATTACGTTGCTCAGCCATCCTTATTATCTACAGCTTGAAGATCAATTCACATTGCAAATCAATAAACCTTACCCAGGTTGCTGGAGTCATTTTTGCCAATCAAAGCACAAACACTTGACCTTTTTGTCACTTGCCTGAATGGGATTTTCATCTCAAGTGACCTTGAATAATTCATGATGACCACAAAACAAATCCTGTTATTTGATTTTCTAACAAAACTATGGCAATATTTAAGGCATTTTCCTGTATTTTAAATATTTTACCAAGTTCCCAAAGGTTATTAGCATATGTCGAATAAAACAGTAGCTCCGCGTGTGAACTGAAACTGAGGATATCTGGACTCAATAGTCGCTTATTGTTCTGCTTTTGGTATCAATCCGCTCAGCTTCAATCCAGGAAGGTACAAACAATGAAATCCTTGTTGACTGTACTATACTGACAACCATGAACAATGCAAAGCGTGAAGTCACAAACAAGCAGCAGCCAGGCCATATTTCCCATGACATAAATTTAAACATTAATATAAAGGATCATTTTCATAATGAAAATGTCAAAAACCCCAGCACGAAACTGCATTGTCATCAGAAGGTGACTGCCCAGACACATACTGTCATTGGCTACAGTAGCAGTAGGCGATTCATTGTGTACGCTTTAACATGTACAGCGCATCCAGCTCGGCTGATACCAAAGGTGGACAATTACAATTCAAATAGCCACATTATACACATTATACTGTGACTGTTCTGAGTGGCTGTCAAGACAAAAGACAGAAGGATGGTATTGAATTTAATATTAGTTCACTTAACTATTTTAAAACAAATAGAAAATAAGAAATTATACAATGACATTGTATATTGTTGTAGATTTTTTTAGATATACAGTGATACTTAGGTTTTAGAACGTCCCGGAATTCGAACAAATCCGAGTTTGAGCAAAAATTTCGAGATTTTTTTGCTTCGGATTTCGAACGAAAATCCAGATCTCAAACGCCATCGAAGAAAAGTTGAAGAAAACATGAAGTGCGTCGATTCAGATTTCGAACAAATCGCTTCTCGAACGGTCGTCTGGAACGGATTGTGGTCGAGTACAACCACTGTATTAGATATTGTTGTCAAGGATTCGCCAAATAAAAATATTTTTATCTGCTAATATACTATACTAATAGTTTTGCTCTGACCACCTGGGGCCACACAAACACAGCCAAAGGGCCACGTGAGGCCCCCAACCCTCGCATCTGGTCAATACGCAACTCTAAATAAATAACATTGTTAAAACAATTCACACAACAATTACCACATGCAAGTGATATCGAATGAAGAATGAAGTAGGAATGGCAGTGCTACAAAGTACACACACATGCACTACCTACAGTACTTCTACACATTAAACAGACTACTGTTCAAAGGGGTGTATTAATTATACATTGAAATTACTGTCTGTCTCTCATTTTAATGGCATTTGTCAGTAATAGTTTGCCATTACAGATTATTTTAAACAGATCTGCAGCCAGGTGGATCGAGGAGATGAACAATTCTCTCCTCATATTTCCATGTGACTGGTTGAAACCACAAATTCATACTGTAAAATGAACATTGTCAACCTAGCAAGTACCTTGACGTCTGTTGTCAGTTTACATCATCATCATTTCAAAAACACTGGACTGTGTTCAACAGTGCTTCTTGAAAATAATGATCGCATCAATAAACCTGACCCACATCACTTTGTTTCAGAATAAATTGAGACAATTTGACATTGTGAAAGGGAACATTCTCTCCCTCCCTCAGATGCATTTTGGAGTGGGCCTGCGAATAGAGCCTTGGGTGTACCAGCACATGTTGCAGCAAACAAGACTTTCAGAAATGAGATCCGTCTGCTCGTAATCCCGCTCAGGCCCTCGGGCTTCGATCATGCAATGAGCCGGTAATGTTATGATAGGAGGGATCATTAGCGAGTGAGTGGTACCACGCTCAAGACACCTGAGCGAGAACAATGGAACACAACCGCATCATCCATCGACTTTCAAACACTCAAAACACAGAAGCAGGAAGCAAATAAGAGAGGAATGAAAACATTAGAATACAAATATATGATGAAGAGAATGTGGGGGCTTCGAGCACTGAGCCAGTTTCGACCGGTGGCTGCATTACAGGGGGCGTGCTGCTGATTTTAAGAAGGCATTGCACGAGGGGGCGTTGGTTTTACGCATCAGAATTGAGTAAGAAGCCTGGTAAGCATGCAGCGTTCCACTCACCTAAAATCTGACTGAACAGAAGTTGCTCTAGGTCACCTAGCACAGTCACCACCAGCTCAGGATCCACCTTTAAGAAGGGTTTGTCTCCTTCCTTCCCTTGGCCTTTAGTTCCAGATTCCCCTCCAGCCCCGGCCCCTTGCTTCTTTGCCTTGGCCTTGCTGGAGAGTATCTCGTCGTCAGACTTCCCATCCTCAGGTGCCTTGCTAAGAGGCTTCACCTCCGCAAAGGGAGCACGGGGGATGCGACTCTGCTTGCCAAGAGCTGAGGGAGCAGCCAGAGGGCTAAAAGGCTTAGGCTTGCCCTGGAACAGTGAATGTTCGGACTTGGATAGGTTTCTGGAAAGTGGAGCACCCCCTACAGCACTGCTGCCACCCCCTGCAGCCTTTGGCTTGCCAGTTCTGTTCTGACCGGCGCCAGGTTTGGCCATGTCGTCGCACCACTTGGGCTCGTAAAGGTGCAACTTCTTCTCGGCGTCGGTGAGAACCGCCAGGTTCGTCATGGACCTCTGTTTGCGAAGGTTGGAGGACACTGGTATCCTGCCCTCAGAACTTCCTGCCCGGTAAACCTTGAGCTCTCCTCTCTGTGTGCTTTGGGGCACACCAGACTTGGGTCTCTTCGCGGCCATGCCAACTCCTTTGCCATCTCCTTGGCCGTATGCCTTTGTGCTGTCTGTCCTTTCCATCTTCAGATTTCCTTCTCTGCCTTTCACGCTATTTGCAAGCATGCCGGCTGCATGAGGGCACGTAGGAAATCATCAGCAGGAGGAAAAAAAAAAGACTTCCTTACTCAGTCTTTCCTCTTCAACCAAAGAAAAGCCTGAAAAACTAGACCACACTGCAGCAGCTTCCTCGTCCTTCTCCTCCCCTGACCGGCTGCTGCAGCTGTTGCAGTGCTGTCTCCTTTCTCTCCTGTCCTCCTTTTCCTTCGTTTTTCCTCTCTCCTCCCTTCAACACACCAATCTGCCTCTGAACGGCGCAGCAGCAGCAGAATGACAGCGGTGGCAGACTTCCCTCCTCCCCCCGTGCTCTCCGCTGCCTCTCCCTCGCCTCAGACTTCCCTCCCATCATCCACCCACCCAGCCACCCCCCTTCTTTTTTCCAGCATTTGAGGATGCTTTGCCCTCTCAGAAGAAAACATGAGCAGAGAGAGGTATAATCATTGCTGACTACGGAAACCGAGCATCTTTCTAAGCTAGCGAACCGGTTTTTCCCACCATCTCCGCCGATTCCTTTGTTCTCCCCTCCCCCTGCCTCACCTTCAGCGATCCCTGTTGGTTCCACTCTACAATACATCATCAGTATAGCAACGGCGTGAACATATTGACGTTAACGTGTAACCAGTCGCAAGTGTAGACATGCAATTAAACGCTGTGAAGAATGAAGTCCAAATCATAAAATGAAAGAACTGAAGCAGCCACTATCGATCCTTTATACTGTAGATTTTCTAGCATTTTCAGATTTATTGCAATATATCCTGTCAAATTCGGTAATACTTTTTCTACATGCATTCCCACGCACAACAACCTTCGTGGAGTTTTCTAAGAGTAAATATGGTCAAAAGCCTTTGGGAGACTTCTATTAAACAAAGACTGAGACAGTGAAAAACATTTTTTTGGGGGGTGGGGCAATTCATATTAAATTGACAATGTACCAAGGATATTTATCGTTCACATAAGAGTAGCATCACAAAGAGCAATTGAATTGACAAATTATTTTGCTTATTTAATGCCTGGATTCCAGTTGAGCCAAAAAATATTATGACAAACATAGCATTTATTTGAACTACACACTGCAGTGCTCACCACAACAAGGTCAAAGGGGCAGTCTTGTTTGTTCTTAGGTTTTACTATGTTGCCACCAACCTACATGAAACATTTATGTGTCTCTGTTGTCAAAATAGAAAAGCAAGAAATGAACAATAACACGCAACCCTGAGTAAACATTATCACCTCCGCTTTTCCAACCGCCTTGGTTTGTAGGTTAGTCTCTCTGTCTGTGGTCAAAATAACTTGTTATAGATGAAATTTGGACCAGGAAGAAATGATTCAATCTTGGGAGTGATCCCACTCCGCGTCTGTATCCAGGAGCTTTTTTTTTTCCATTATCATTGCCTGTGCCCTTTGGACTACCTCTGGCACTCCTTTTGCCTAAAAATCCCTTTCTTTCTGTGCAGTAGTACCAACGTTCAGTCATGACAAAATGTACTGAAGGTTAGGGGATCAATTCCAACATCAGCCAATAGAAAAACCTACATGACAACATATATTGATCATTCTAATGCCATGGCAACAACTGCAGGACTGAAGACATAAACAGGTCACTGAGATATCTGTGATTTTAAGCCTTATACATCACTTTAATTGTGCTAATTTATTGTTGGGTATTATGTGCCATTCTCTGCAAGAATTATGACTGAAACTATGGTTGATATTAAACAAATTAAGGGCCACGAGAGGCACCCAGGCCATACTTTGACCATGACAGGGTTAAGATGAACTCTTTAGGTGTATTGCTAACATACATACAGTTTAAAATCAATCATTTTTCACATGCCCTTACAAGTGATCTAAAGCCAGAAGTCAAGCAGGGGCAACTGTAAAGACTTGACTGACTTGAAACCTGAAGTGACCTAAAGCAATATGTGTCATGATCTAAATCATGACATCCAAACAAGTGGCAAATGCTAACTCCATGTGTTGAAGTGGCTGTAAAACTGCATTTTAGAGGGTGAAATCAGTGCTGCCGCCCTCTGATGTACAGCACTAAAAAAAAGTGTAGTGCGCTGACTACTGAAAAAAATAGCTCTACTTTAAAGTCCAAAAACGATTTTAGCCAAATTGTTGACTTCACTTAAACACACTGAGTAAGCAGCGAGCCGTGCCAAAGCGAGGAGGAAACACACCCAAAACCACACTTAGAAAATATCTTGGTGACAGTGTGAGACGCTCTCTCTCACTCTCAAGCGCACACATAATGACATTAAGCTAAAAATCCAGCCACGCATATTTTTGCAGACATGTGACTGCGATTATATAGACCAGTCATCCCAGAGGAGGTTTGGGGAGGTTCGAATGAGGTGCTGTGGTGCTCACACGCAAAGCTGAGCCTTAGAAACCACCTCCTGCAGCCGGCATGTCGTCTGAGCTATGAGCATAAAAGGCCTTCTCTTGAACACTGTATTTATCTTTTTCTCAATCCTTATCTTAGATTTACAAAAAAAAAGTCCCAGGGATCTGAGCGGCCTGTTAGATTGATAGCAAACATATTCTGGTGTTTCACAACGAACACACGACTTGGGGAAACCTCAGCATGTGTTGCAAGCTGCAGTTTATGAAAACAAATGCCTGTTAAAGGAAAGTGGACACAGAGAGCAGAGTTGTCTTCTCAGGTTCTCAGCACATGAGTCAGACTTGTTCACAGTGGGGGCTGGTTTGGAGGCTACCAAGAGTTTCCAAGGACCGGATTTCAAAGCTCAGTCCTGGGGAGGTCGGTTTGAAATATGCTGAGTGAAGACTGACAAGACTTTTTGCTGATGATGTCAATGTTTGCAGCCAAATAGGGAGACAGCAGCCCCATAACTTCAGCAGTGGCTATTTTTTGGATCCTTGATGATGGTTTTGTAAGGATGAGGCAAAGGATGGAAACAAGAATGAGCTGTTGCTCGCATTAAGGTGTAACTACCTATTTTCATTGTTGTCCAATATATTAGAAGTGCACCAATAAAGCACATAGGACTTTTACGTTATATACACTTAACATGTCTTTAAGTGTGATCAGAATAGCTGATGAAGATACTTCATTCACAAAAAGTGTCTCAAGAAAAAAAAAAAACAGATTATAAATCCTATTTTTCATTTATTATTTACCTACTATAGCTGAGTTGATTGTATTTATGAAATATTCTGTACTTGAAGTCATTTTGTCTATTCAGAGACTACTTTCAAGTACTTGAATCCAGATTGTAACATTCATGTATTGCTGTGTATTAGTCAGTGATGAATCATTGTAAAGTATTACTGAGTGAGTGTCACACAATGAGATGTACTGATAGTATAAATTGTCCTCGTAGCTGGTGTTTAAGTTGCTGGTTAGTTTGTTTTCCGGTCAATATTCTTATTGAAAACTGTGACTTCAAACATTTTCTAAGAATCTTGTCTTTGCCTTTAGCAAATTAAAGACAAGGTGTCAAATATGAATCAGCTGAAAACGTGCAGCGCAGCAGTCAGTTTGACAACACCTTTTACAATTTCCTGACAACCTTTAACAACTTGTCTGCAGCTCTTTCATGGCGATGGAACAGAGTGCTCGGATTGTTAAAAACAATTCATCCCGGGAGAGCAGTGCATCGTTCACTTGGTAACTTTCCCATCTGGAGCGAATCCTCGGTCAGTCCGACCATCTGATCGCACGTCTTTCAGTGAACGACATGACGGAGCGCAGCTGGTTGTTATTCACGTCTCTGGATGCTCAGCTGTTCACGTCTGGTTTTTAGCGATGACACAATGGATTCATAAACATCAAGAGCTCCAGATGTGGAGAACTGTGGGACGTATTTAAGCACAGAACAAAAGCTTTTACATCAAAATGTAATGAAATCATGATGTTTGTTTTGAGCTCAGAGAGGAGCACGTTTTCAAGGGGGAAAAAAGCCAGATTATTTATAACTCAGGGTAATTTTAACAGATTTAAAATGATCAATAAGCCTGCAATCATCTCCCCTCCACAATCTTCAAGACTTTATAAGGAGATTTTTCTCAACAGCTGACTCATCACAGCAGATGTGGCACTAAAACCACATTAAAAGTGAACTGTTATTTCCAATTTCAGCTTGGTCATCACAAAATGCAGACAACTGCTTTCAAAGAAACAGAACTGAACATCCCATTTGTCTGGCCCAGACGTGAGAACGAGGCAGACAGGACGTGAAAGCTGATCCTCCCATGGAAGCACTCACCCCCCCAGACCTGCATCAGAGGACCAGTCTGTCACCGCACCACTCGCTGGGTCACTCCTCGAGGAGAGCAAGCTTCTTTGCCGCACAGTCATTATCATAAATGAGATGCCATTTAGTCACTTTTAAAATAGCAGAGCTGTTTTCTAAACTCAGCATGCAAGTCATTAGGAGTCACATTATCTCATTTTGAGTCACAAGATTCTGATATTGCTGCTTAACCTTCATCACAAGTTAAGCAGCATTTCCACTCGACTTAGTATGATTTGACGTATAACAAGTCACCTAGCATATTACGGAACGCAATCAAAAATATTTGACTCATACCGACACATAATCTTATTTCAGTGTATTAAGTTTAATGGCACACGCAAGGTTTACGACAAAATGTTGCTGACATGGATTGAGAAGTATGTGCTGCCAAGAATTTGGGGTTTTCCTGCAGGCTCTCGCGGAGATGAAGCACTCCAGGCCACGTGAATGGGCATAACAGGTGGAGCTTATAAATTAAACATTGTTATGGAGCTTTGGCAGCGAAGCCGTAGAGAGCAACTGCACGATGAAGTCCAGTGTCAATACAAGTATCACAGGAGACACACTTTATATGGGAAAATACCGCACAATCAGCAACTTGGAGAGAAGGGAGGGGAAATTTGAGTTTCGACTTCATCCGTTCCAACATCATAAAACCTTCTTAAAGGAGATTTTATAACTAAATATTAAACAGCCCAGAATCATTTTGATGGTCCAGCACAATATAATTAGCAGACTAAGATTTTTGTTATAGTCACAGCCACCATCAGCCCAGTGATGACCAAAGAAATGTAGAAATATTGGCCTTAATGTTCCATCTATAGCAACCACATGTCTTTTATTTACCCCCATGTCCTCAGTGTCTTGTGTTCAATTGCTGCAACTTGATTTTGAACATCTGAAATGAAGATTGTACAGATTTCACATATCTGAATAGCAGACAGAGGAGACATGTGGGCCATCAACATCAATTGTACGATCATTAATATGGCATATGATATTTATATTAGGGCTTGAGGTTCGTCTCAAACCAGAACCAAGCCCAAATGGGTTTTGGCGAAAAGAAGAAATTCATATAGATTATCTCCTATCTGTAAACTGAATTACAACTGTAGAGGATGTTATGTCAGGGTTCACACCAGCTCTTAAATAGCATACGAAAAACTTCTTGTCAAAATGTAGTGAAACATGACTCCAATGCCAACACCCCCCACCGTCAGTCGTGCAGGACTCAACCTTCTAATATAGGACCTTGCATACCATATCCAGAGCCTTCTTTCTGTGCTCTTTCTGAACGTTTCCACAAAGCTTACAGATACAGCCCAAACACAGCAGTACCACCGGAAACTGTGGGGACGATGTGTCGCTGTTACTACCCGATATGTTGTTCTAAAGACACATGAAGACATAAGAATGGCAGAAATTCTCTGTGATTCAGTTGCAATATTTTCAACGGTCGAGTAAAATATTTTTAAAGTCAAGTAAAATGATGATTTGGGCAGAGGTGTGCACTCTCTGAGTGTTTTTAAATCAGGGTTTTGAAAGAAAAGAGACATAAAGAATGGATACAAATGTTCCATTGGTCATTCAAACACAACACCTACTACTATCATGGAAAGGGCTGTTTTATGATTTTTAATAAGAGTGTGTCACGTGACGGCTTTCACTGTGTGTATTTTCCACTGTAAAAGGGGGAATTTGACAGCTGACTCACCCAGATCCTCACAGCAAACCTCCATCGAGTCAGAGGAGCAGTCACTCAGGTCATCCGTGGTAGTGTCTGGCTCCTCCCGAAACCTGAAGGTAAAAAGACATCAGGAGCTAAGCAATAATATTTAGATCTTTCTCATGTAGAAATACAGTAACTGCAACAGCGGATCGAAGGTGTAGAGTCACACGTGTTGCCATGTGTTTTGTATTTACGGTGCACCTGGAGAAATCCCACAAAAGATAACCAGCAACCTCTGGGCAGCATTATGACCTACACTCCAAAATAATGTTGATCCCCATATAAAGTCATTTCCAGCCCCTTAAAGGTTTATGAACTATGGTGTGTTGATTAAAGTGGCAGGAGTTATGAAAGCGGCAGGTTGGTCGATGCAGCAGGGTGAGGAAGAAACTGTCCTCACCTGAACCTGAAGGGAGCCACAGCCGCCATGTTCACTGTGTCTGGCTCACTGGCTCTGCGTGGCATGTTGAACATTTGACACTTGGACTTTCCTTTGGTGCCAGACGAGGCTGCCTCTGAAATCCCCTGATTTGAAATGCTTCTCATCTCTCTCTGGAAGCCTCCTATCCCGCCTGTTACTTCATTCCCATTTGCACCTTTGGAGAAAAGGAGACGTCCTCTACCACAGAAGGCTTCACGTGCGTCGGCGTTATCGACATTTCTTGTTCGATACTTTCCGAATGTCCAGTTCTTGTTGGTGTTTCTCCGCAGCTGAAGATCCCGTAAAGCCTTCTGGGTGAGAGCACTAGAGCGCAGATCCAGGGTGTCTTTGGAGCGAGCTGTTTCTCTCTTTGGTATGCGGGGGCTGCTGTAGGCTGAACAGGTCCCGTCCGTTCTCGCCGTAGCTCTTGGACTATGATGAGAATATATCCCAGTGTTGTGCTGCAGCAGGTGCTGGAACGCAGAAGTTTGCAGCAGCTCTGTAGGACCCGAAGTGGCAGAGGATGAGGAGAAAGAGTGATGACGTTTCGTCCCCTGCTGGAACTGCAGGCCACTGCTGTACGGCTGCTTGGGTTCCATCTTAGTGTTTCGGGGTAAACTGCTCATGGCTCAGATGGCCTGCGTCTGGAGATGAGAAACATGTCACACATGTCACACACATCATGATTGGATACGACTGCATCTCACAAGGACCGAAAAATGCAACTCCGACTGCTGTTGTCTGTTCATGTTATATATTTGAGTCACAAGATATACATTTATGACTGTTGGTTAGCTTTTTTCTTTCTTTTAAAATATTCAGTTGTACATACATATTTAACTAACAATGATATCAACATATGCGACAAAGCCATTTTCACAAAAATCAATAAGAAAAACTACACAGCGCTGTACAATAATAATGATAATAATAATAACTACATAAATAATCTCAATAAATGATATGCAAATGTATTGATATCAATTGTAAATTCAATACTGCCATTCTAACTACATCACTTTGGCATGATGATAATAAAAACAAAAAAATATAATGATATTTAAATGTATATATTTAAGATATTTTTTATTTAGAAAACCATATAAACACATTTTCTCCGAATAATTACAACTCAGTGACAATAATTATAGCTAAAAATAAAAAATAACATTTATCTGTTATGGTATATCTCTGTTATAGTTAGAATTTAGCAATACCCTTGTAACAATCCAATGCGCAGAGCAAAGTTAAAAATTCTAAGACTTTGAAGTGGCAGTCTACAGACTGCCAGTTCCGATTCTTTTACAAAATTGGCTCTAAAAATCAATGACTTGGCAAAAAATGCCTCCACATTCAAACTAAATTCAGAGGAAATTTAATACAAAAAATATTTAATGCAATGTGTAAATAGATCCCATTGAGTGTAGCTGGTGAAAGTAGTGTACCCAAGCTGAGGCACTTTCTAATGGAGGGTTTAAATATTACGGTACTCAGCGCTGTGTATGTTGGACAACAAACACACCAGACATATAAAACCAAAAGCCAGTTGTTAATTGCGGGATTTCTGCCTCACTGCTCAAGCATTTTTTGACCACACAGCGCTGACAGAACTTCAGTCTAAGTGGATCTGTCAAGAGAAATAATGAACAAGGAACAAATCAGACGTCAATCTAAAAACCCGAAGACGTGAAGGTGGAGGCTGAAAAAAGGACACCAGTCAGAAACAGAGAGGAAAAGGAGTTGATATTTTGTTTCAAGTGAATTTTAAACCTTGGACATAAATGTTCACTGAATGAGGCTCCTTATGTTCACCCAGCTCTGTCTGATCTATCCCTGCTTTTCCAGCATGAGACCTGCTGTGAAGTTGAAGGCAGACCCTCACCGTTTGGCACAAGAAGCAGCGTGTCAAATCCTTTCAGCTCCTGCCAACTCTGACTTTCTCCACGACGGTATGAAGACACCAAACCCTCACGCATGCATGCATGCATGCATGCGGTTTCCTTCAACTCAGAGGAGTCACACTCATACACACACAATACATACTGTACAGGTAGACAAGCAAGCACGTCTTGTCATGACTATATTATTACTACAAATGGATAAACGACATTATGCTGAGTCGGTAAAGTCTGGAGAGAAGCAGAGGCTCCATTTTCTTGACCACTTCAAGCAGTACAGGACATGCCTCAGAGGTAAACATTTATTTATTGAGGTTCTGACATAATTAAAGTAAACTAAATGGCAAAAATGTATATATTTACCGACAAATTATGTCTATAACAGCTGAAAAACTATTTTTTACATAATACAATAATAACATTAAGATTAGATTTTTTTTTGTTATATAATTTACATTATACATTATTTGTGATAATTTTTGGGGTTGTTTTTTTGGTTCATTAATTTGTATTATTCAATACAAAGAAGAAGAAGAAGAAGAGGAACCAAATATGTGTAGATTAACATAAACATCAGTCATCTAGGAAATTCCAAAAACAAGAAGGAAAAATAATTCTCTCAAAAACGACTGATATATCTCAGATTATTATTGTTTCTATTTCTAGACAATGTACAAAACAAAATGAGAAGAACAAATCAATGTTAATAGTTTCATGTGGAGAAAAATATCTGTAGTTTAAGTCATCCAACATAGATTTAAATGCCAGACTTACCTGCAGAGAAATCACACATCCACCAGTGAATCAGAGGCGAGCTACAGTGCAGACTGACAAATTGCCAACATCACTTAACAGTGTGATGCAGCTTTCAGAGTAACACAATTTAAACCCACGTGCTGCTTATAAGTGAAGGAGGCAAATCAATAGCAGCAGACTCTATATGGGTGGAAACCACGTCGAGGCTGTGTCCTGCAGCGCTGCTATCTTCCATTATTCTGTTGTCCTCCCATACATACAGTACTTGTGTCACCTCCTCTATAGATGGAGCTATTGGTGACTCATTTCCCCGGTGACATCACGTCTTGTCCCTGTCAGATTCTGCATTCATGGGAGCTGGTACAGCAGGATAGTGCAGGAAAGTGAACGTCTCAAACTCATCGGATTTCACTGAGACATCTTAACCCCAGTAACTCTGAGACGCGTAAGTGGCAATGCTGACGGAGCATTGTTGAGGCCTCTGTCAGTAACCTAAGGAAGAGGTAGGAACAACACTAAGGCAATCAGGTAGCCTGCCCTCTGGCTCCAGGGTCTTTGAAAGACAAATCACATTCTTCCACAATTTCCCAGAGCACTCATATTCCATCACTTGTGATAGGCAAACAAACACTGCCAGTGAAAACTATGGTCTAGCTTGACATTTTACTAGGTTACTTTGATCTGACAGTTCTTAATAATATAAGAAGAGAAATATCACGAGTCAATCAGAACGTTACAGAACAACATGCTTTTACTATTGTGTCACATCCATCAGCCAACACAAGTAACTACACCACACTACTATACACAAAATCAAAAACAAAATACAGACAGACTGCAAAATCCCATGATTGAAGAAAAGTCGGATATTTTTTTAGCAACTATGAGGATGATGAGTATGGCACATCTGTGAGATTCCAATATTCCTCAGGTGGAGCTCCAGGTTTGTTTACAGTCAACAATAGCAGACAGGATGACACTTTAAGTCAAGCAAACTTAAAAACTTAAAAACTATGCCACATTGTTTGTATTCTGAGTGGCTTTAAAAAACAATCAGCCTCCTTCTTTGCCTCCAGCAGAACTCATTTTCTGACACCTTACTCTAAATCCTGGATACCATTTCCAGCTAAAGCAGTCATAAAGAGCGCTTATCACTTGTGTACTTTGCTTTGGTGTTTCCAAGCCGGAGGCTACATATGGCACAGATACTGTACAAACAAATTTGGAGAAATGACTCACCGAGTTGTTGTCAAAGTAGGTCTGAAGAGGCCATGCCAACATTGAGGAGGCACATCACATGATAAGAAAAAGTAAAAACAAGAGTTCCAGAAAAGACACTTAACTGGCTCTATGAAAAAAGTTGCATTACACAGCCCATAATTGAGACATGTTAGGTTTTCAAGATGAAAACCCTTTAGCTATTTTTTAAATCATAAACTGTCACAAAGTCCAGTGGGGTACTTCAAAACCTGTTTTCCTACATCACAAAGTAAACAAGTAAGCAAGTTAGCACTGTATATATCCACCCAAAACATGTTTCCCAGACAGAATATCTCTGCTTCAATTTGTCTTTCTGCACTAGCATCAGATAGCTCAGTGCAACGAGTGCATCATTATCTCCCTAATTGAATTTTCTCCAGACAGTGCTGCTATCTAGTTTTACAAAAGCCCTGATCTCATTTTTAAATATAGCTCAGAGAGACCCAGATAGCTCATTCCGCAGCTCAAGTGGACCCGATTCCCAAAGAATTTGGACAAAGGTCATTCAAAACTTGCTCAGGGATACACACTGCAAGTCATAATGGTGTGGATCTTGTTACATTTTCAAAGGCACACCCTGAAGAGACACACATTTTTGGGGGTCATTTATGGCTTTTTTTTCTCCACCTGTAGGTTTATTATATTTTATTATGTTTCACAGTCACACAACTAAGATCCCACAACTGCAGCTCAACTGCAACCCCCTGCTGCTAACTTACTAATGAGGTCTGCACTGCCAGGCAAATTTTAACAAATTCTTAAAGATTAAGAAAAAAAAATTAAAATGGCATACTCCTTATTAAAGCAGCATTTGTATTTTTGTTATTTCTGACTTTCTCTGTCTATTCTGCTCACTCTACCCCTATCCACGTCTGGTCTTCCCCTTTGTATTTCTCTCTTGTGTCTCTATCAATTTCTTTTCTCACTTTCTTTCTGCATGTCATATCTCCGTATCTCTGCTCCACTTTTCACATCACGTCTTTTTATGTCACCTCCACACACGCACCCCTGAATTTCTGTTCATCCATCTTCCTATCTCTTTTATTTATCTCTGTTTTATTGTATTTCTGCTTATCTCTAGCAACATCATGGGGCTCTGTATCCATGTCATATCTCTGTATCCCTGCCCGTCTCTGCTTATCAATGACACAGGTCTCTCTAGTATTGCCAAGACTATGCGTTTCTCTAACTCTGCATCAACATCAACAAGCAATATTCACCCCCGCAAATATCCACAATGTGACACATCAGAACCACAACATTTTGGAACAATCCAAACAGAAAAATCCCTGATTCCTTCCTAACAGCAACAGCACGGCCTCAATCACACACAAACACAATTACATAGCGCAGTGTTCCCAAAATGTGCCTCCTCTTGTCACACGTCGTGACATTGTCATGAATTAAACATGCCACTCTCACTAAATATCACAAGTGCTTCTATTTGTAGCTGAAAGATTAGTCGAAGATCAAGCGCTGACTTGGTTTTTAATTAAAGTTGTGCTTTTTGTGTCACAAGGGATTAACAAAGGAATTAATCTATGGGACTGAAGATTTGTTCCGTAGCCACATTTACTGCTAAGCAGAGGTCAGCAATGCCATGTTGGCATCATTAACAGCCGCCGAGATCCTAAAGTAAAGTGACTAATGGTGGGAGAGTGTACTCTGAGCTGCTTTGTTTAGAGACACATTAAAGCAACAGGGTGGAATGTAATAAGACGTTCATCTCACAAGTGTGCAGTCTGGAATCTCCATTTTACACTTTATTTTACATCCATTGAAAGACTACCAGAGACAAGCAACAACCAACATTTAGCTCGATAGAATCTAGCGTCTAACCAGTTTATTTTTTATGGAATTGAAATCACTACAGATAAAAAGAAGAAAATGTATGGACAAAGAAGGAGGTACAAACTGTGGTTTCCAACAAAAGCTGAAAACGCAGTGCGAGAGGTTTTGTAGCTGGTGTGGGAAGTATTAACAATCAAAATGGACCAGCAAGAACATGTAATGTTCTGATACTGTGATAATGCTTGTGCAAGACCCAGTTGGGACGAACAACTCAGTCTTGTCCGACTTGGTTCAGTTCAGCGCAGTTTGGTTTTTAGTTTGAGTCGACGTAGTTTGATCTAGTTGACTTCACCTTGGCTTGGCTAAGTTTGCTTCCACTCGGCTAGATTAAGTTCGACCAAAAAAAAAAAAAAAACAGAAGGGAACGCAGCCAATAAAGACATGATAGAGAAACAATGAATCAAAGGGGAAAGTTTTGACATTTACTCAGTTGGTGAGAGTAAAAACTTTATAATGATGAGAAGTAAATCAGTCCGCAGCGGTCAGTCTCTTCATGCGCTCAGTTTAAGGAGAATTGGAAAAGAGTTATACATGTAAATGTTGTTTTGACATATATTTTCAAAGTTAAAGAACCGCTCCTTTAATTATGGCTCTCCTGGGTTCTTAACGCTTTTAAATATTCATACACTCATCCTTCCTCGCTGACTACATTCAACACATCAAGAGATGAGCACAGTCACTTAAAGCTGTTTACAGACGTTAAAAGCAACAACTGACTAAAGCACGATTTCAAAGCGCACACAACAGTAGAAGCCACACACAGGCTTAAACACAACCCGTATGCTCTGCGGGTTTCCAGCTGCTCAGGTCAGTGAGGTCGTTTTATCTCAAACGCATTATTAATAGTTGAATTCAGCCAGACATAAATTTAGACCTTTCCCCAGATAGGTGGGAAAAAAGCAGGATGTTGCGCGGCGAAATCTCCTATGCACAGTGACGAAACCTTTCCTCCGCAGCCGAGGCTCTTATGCAACTGACACAGTTGTCTGAAGTGAACTGTGGAAACAGGAAATCAAGATGGACTGCCCAGCACGAGTGGGCAGGCGCCTGCCTCCGCAAGCAGGGCCGTGAAGTCGACAGTAATATGCATAACACCTTCAAAACACTGCAGCATTTGCGATTTAATTTGAGCTCGGGGATTAAAAAAATCCCTAAAATAAATAAATGTCCAACCTCTGTCAATGGGAAAGTCTTACTTTATGATATAAGATTTGAACAAAGACAATGGGGCTATTTGCTAAAACATGTGCATGATTTATCATTGCTCATATTACTTATAGTCAGCACAAGACCACATTCTCATTTATTCATTTATAGACCTTTCATTGGGGGGATTTTTATAAATCCCACAAAAATATTTATAAGTGACATTTAATATTTCTCAAGCATTAGAGCTTATCAGTGTAGACTGTTGTATTGTACGTTTATTGCATGGATACATACTGCACACAAATACATTTCTATATTTTATAACTTCACAAAAACAGCCTAAAAAGTATAATTTTATTCTATACTAATGAATTAAATACACATCTTATTAAAGTCTCTCAACAATTATATTGAATACCAATGGTGAATACAGACAGATGTACATGTTGTAAGTTACATTTGTAATGTAAGTACCAATGAACAATAAGTGCAAAGTACTACAAAATAATACACAATACAAAATAGTTTCAGACAGACCTCATGGGGGCCAGAAAAATGCATGCAAAGAGCAGCATATATTTTTAGAGTGTAGTTCAAGGGCAGTTATTGTAGACAAAGTACCACATAATAAATGAGTTAAGGATTACATGTTTTTATATATACTGTTGATATTGGTGTCCTAATACTACAGTAAAACATGCAGATGAAAACAGCACAGAGAGCCACCTCTGTCCACCAGATGCTTTAGCAGCATCACCACACGTGCAGTTTTTCTAAAGAGTTAGTCAAAGAAAGTTATCGCTGAGCGCCTTCTGTGTGCCGTCAGCACCAGGTTCAGTCAGCTTCAGAGGAAAATCTGAATTGACGTTTCACTTCCGCAGGCAGTTCCTGCCGCTGCAGCCAGTCACTCCAACGTGTAGAAAATCCTCCACACATGCACGCACACACACAGGTTAGGCGTCTGAAGCTCAACTTGAATGGCAAAAATTGTTTTTCTTTTTTTATGTAACCGCTATAATTTCAAAGCAACCACATTTCACCCGGCCCATGCAAGTGCTTAAGGACAGTTGACAGCGTCACAAAAATAAGTACACACAATTACCCATGACACTGGAGTTCCTCAGTTACAGTGGACATACTTGCATTGTAAACATACATAACTGTTATGTACAGGGATTTGTCATAGTCATAGTCTAAGCAGTTTGCCCTTCATGCCTTGTTTTGTCATCATAGTGCTATTGTGGGTAGATTGGATTACCATATTGGTTGAAAAGGATAGTGTTTGGACTATGTGTTTCTGCAGTGGTGCAAGTTGCTCAGGTGGTGAGGTCGATGTTCCCATGACATTCTTGTGTGTTGGTATTGGAGGTTGTGCGCTGGTGTTGGTTCCCGTTCAGTCGTAGTTACATGCCAGCGGTGGATACCGTACCAGCAATGAGCTGTTTTCATAATGTCATGGTAAATGCAGTGCTAGTCTTGGTGGTTAATGAGGTGCCAGTAGTAGCCATCTTGTATTTGTACACGATGTTCTTGCTATTGGGGTGTTTTTGGTGTTTTCTGGTGTCTGCGACTAACCTATTGGTGATGTGACTGATGTGGACGTGGCACTGTCTGCAGCTGAGGATGTGTTGGCAATCCTTGTTAAAGCACGTTCACACCAAACTCCACCAATTGTAGACAACAAAAGCAACTGATTTACATAAGAAGTCAAAGTTATGTGCGACAAAAATGTTGCGCTACAATATGAGAGCAGGGGATGAGCCATGTTTGATGTTTGATGTCACAATTTCTGCAGTTTTCCAGTGACAGTCGCAATGAATCAGCCAGTCACGACCAAGGTTTTATAGCGAAAAAATAAAGAAAGAACTTACTTACAAAATACAGCTTTGTGTAAACTGTATCAACAATGTATTGAACAACTGAACCAGAACCAGCCAAAGATAACTATTACTCAGACAAAAGAGTTGGTGGGCAGTACAAAAATCTCCAAGTGAACAGCAAAGTCTTTTCTTTTTTCTTTTTTTTTTAGTCACACGAAGAACTATCCGTCACAAAACCATGTTGAAGATAATTCTGACTCAGAATGTAATTCCTTTTTTGACAAGGCTCAATAACTTTATTTTGGAGCTTATTAATGATGCATCAGGGTTTTCCAAGGACGAGGCACGTGTCATGTTGGGTAAGCTGGCGAGGATGGAGCCCAGCACTGAAGCGTGACTTAAGAAGAGGCATTTCAAGCCAAGCAAACCAAAATGATGGACAAATACGAGCCAGGACACTGTGACAGTTCGGGTGAGGACACAGTGAGACGTGGCATTTACGAACCGCTCGTTCAAAGACTCAGATACAAATACAGCCAATGATACATCTGAGTATCTCTTTTGATAGGGCTATAGTCACATTTAACAACGGAACCTTTTCCCTGACCACTTTGCGATGCTGCGAAGTGTCCGCTTGACTGATCCAGGAGCTCAAAATAAGCACGTTGCATATGAGAGCAGACTGCTGTGAGGAGACAGCACAGCATTTTTCACTGCTGTAATGGAGGGTCTCCGACCACAGGGATGCTATTCCTGTACAGTTTCTGTGCCAAATGAATGAGTGAAGTTCAAGAGTGCAGCACATTGACTCTCACATTTTCTAATTGGCCCATTACCACTCCAGTCGTACTCATAGAGCCTAATGGGGCAAAACAAATGAGATTTTCCCTGATTTTATAGTTTTTGCATTGGATAACTTCATGTTTTTCATCTGCAACTGAGCACTTTTGCATGCTGAAATAAATACGGTTATTGGCAGGCAAATGTTGCACCACCTAAAAAGGGGAAGCCAGTTCGTTTTTATTGATTTGTTGGCAGAAATGTAATGGAATTATAAGAGTATGTACATTTCCAAATGAGTGCGTCTGCGCCAGCTATTTTGTGTGGACTGTGTTCAGCACAGTGAAGAGCCAGATCACGACTTCATCAACACTGCCCTCATGACTTCTATCAAACCACTTTGTGAGATATATTTATCGGAATGGAACAAAAAATAAAGTCAAAAGATGGCAAATGTACTGGAAAATGTTGCTGGAGTAAAACTGAAAAATAAAGGAGCACAATAAATTGTAAAAAAAAAAAAAAAAAAGTTTATAGGTAAGGAATAGACATTTACTACACCAGTTTCATCATACACAACGTTGACAGTGAAATAAACCCTGAAAGGGTAAACACTGAATGGCCTTCCTTTCTTTATAAACATTACATATTTTGGTTAGTAGGTCAACTTAAAAAACAAGTATATTGGTGCTGAAAGGCAAAAAAATGTATCATCCTCATATGAAGATGGAGGATCCCAGAAAGTAAAGAACAGTTATATAGTTTTAAAAGTTTGTTACTCACCAGTCTCCACCCCTGTGCAGGCTTTGTGGTGCACAAATGAATTATAAAATGTGGTCAGTCTGTTTTAAGAGAGGCTGATACTTCCATGTCTTCATGGTACTCTTGATCTTCTGGCGGCATTCAAGAAGCACATGTGATACTAATTTTTTTAGGAACTGTAGTCCAAATCTAGTAGGAGATCACCTGTTCATTACAATACAAACGTAACAAGCAATAGACTGAAATACTTTTACTGGACGTCCAGCAAAACAGCTTGTCTCTTTGTAGAGAAAAGAAAGGAAAGTCGCCTTCAGACACTGGCAACGCATACTGTATTAAGTTCATAAAGGACAGTGACCAATGTCCACAGTTGTTAAAAATATAAGCACAGTTCTTGATGCTGATCCTGATTGAATTGAGTCTATGGTATGAAAAGCCTCTCAACATCAGGTGTTACAACTGAGGGTCATCATTCATCCATTCATTTTATGTAGCCTATTCCCTTGATGGGATGCTGTGATGCTGATGTCATCAAATCCCGTTTTATTAGTTGTGCAGCTCCACTCATAATTATTCCAGGAATAGGCCCATGACTCACACTTGAGATACCCTTCTGTAAATGGACAGACAGTCTTCTGTGGGCTGTCTACCTTTGTGCTCGCTCCCTGATACATTTCTTCTGTAGAGGATTTGCATGACAAACAATAAACAGACAACGACACTCCAGTGCTGGTATTATATTGCGATTCTAGGTGTCCGCAGGAAGGCAAACAGTTTAAAGAGACAGGACTGGACCCTGTAGTGAATGCTGACACAAGAATCCAGAGGAACAAATAAAGAAACTCATTACTGAACAAACTTTGTGTATTCCCCCTTTGATAAGCACATCCAACAGCCATGCATGAATGGCCTCAGACTCCCAGTGTAAATGCTTCACAAGCTTTTGGCTCAGACTCCCATGAGTCAGCGTGACCATTACTGGGCCCATGACTCCCCATCTCCAGAAACACAATAGAGATCCATCACAGGACTGCCAGAACCTCACTAACTACCTCAGCAGGGTGAGTCTGCCTAGTTTAGCAATGTAGTTTCACCACAAATAAAGGCGACGGCATTAGCACATTAACTGAGAGATTTGTGATTTGACGCCACTGAATTCATCTGTCATTTATAATAATCAACAAACTCAGAGTTTAAAAAAAAAAAACGTTGCCTCATGGTTTTGGTTCTACTAGTGTTCAAAAGAGCCGCTGGCAGTGATTGAGCTTTTTCTGTCTCATGACTCGCAAATGACCCGCTTCAAATCCGTCATTTGGTTGTAACTTTCTCTGACATGTTTACTGCTCTTTAAATCTCAAACAAGTAACGCCCCATCCCTGGGGGCCCACTAGCCTTCTAGCTACAGTTCTCTTCAGTAGTATGTTGCTTCTTAGCTTAGCATTGCCCTCACTGCAGCTAGCTCTAGTGGTTCTAGCCCAAAGAGTCATTTCATCAACTCACAGTGGTTTTACTGACACAAACACACCAACAATCTCACAAAGCATGGTAACTTATGGATATATAACTTAAGTGAGTTAGGTATTGCTATCTTTTTTTATTTCATATATTCTTTTATTATTATTTACATTTTTCAGAAGTTGATCAAAATACCTCCATAACTTATCCATTAAACCAGCTGTAAGATGGTTGCTTTTCAATGCTTTATAGATCAAACTTCCTCAGTATTTCTACTTCTATCCTGATAATTGGGTGATGACAAGGTTGAGCAAAACATCAATATAACAACAGCCCCAAATCCAAAATATACGATGAGCAGAAGCAGTTTTGAACTCACCTAAAATGAAGGTGTTAATCCGACGCAGCACCAAACATAAGATTCTCCCCTAGAAGCTCATTCCTAAATGGGACAGGGAACGTCCTCCTGTGCAAGCAGCACGGAAGACAGCAGCATCCCAGTCTGCTGTCAGGATCAAAACGCTCCCTCTCTGCTTGCATAACAATACTCTCTATCGCAGCCGGTGCATGTGGATTAGTCCACTTAACTATCTTTCTCCCCCTCTCTGCCTTCCTCAAATGGACCTGGCACCGTTCCACTCAAAGTCGGAACAAAAGTGCTGAGCCATTACCTGGTGATATACTGAGGAAAACTGTCGGATGTGCAGCTCTTGCTCTCTGTCCCGGTGCAGCTCGGCCGGTTTCATCTGCATCTTTTCTGCCAGCGCTCAGTGTCCTGACTCACAGCCAGAGCCAGTGCACTGGCTGATTAGAATCGTCACTGCGTGCATGTAGTCGGCTCATGCACGGCACACAGACTCGGACACACTCGCACCGAATTATGTTGAATACAACACAAATGGAGATGCATTTTGCATCACAGCTGAGGCACCATTATGCTACCTACCGTAACATGCTTAATTTTTCATGGTAAAATAAAAGACAAATGAAAGCAAAATAGTGTGGCTAACCAAGGTGGTGCCAGACATATGAGGGTATGCAAGAGCCAACGTTTATCTGTCTATGAGTGAAATATAATCATAATAATTTTAAAAAACATAATGTTCCAAAAAACATCTGGATCCACCCCTCATCCGTAGATATATCACTCTTTCTTCCTCTTGTTTTTTCATGTTGTACAACCTAAGTTCATTGCTATCAACAGTATTTCAAAAAGAATCAAATATTTTAGATAAAATACTCTTTCAGCTTTTAGGCAGATCTCAAATAGATCCAATATGATACCCTGACAAATGTCACTCGTGAATAGCAGCAGGGTTTCACTCACAAACACCTTGCAAACAAAGGAGAATAAAGTAAACTGTTGAGGTTGTGTTATGCAGAACATTGTTATGCGTGTCATGTCATAAATCAGTCGGTTTTATTTTGGGGTTCAATTTTGTGGGTGTGAGATGGTAAGAGAAAATGAGGAAGCGTGCCTGAGTGCTCAGAGATGTTTGTAGCATCATGTCATCATAATCAGCAGGAAGTGCTAACAGTGTAGGCAGCGTCGAGGATGAATCCCGACGCCGCCAGCTAAACTTATATAATTGGCTTTGACAACATGGAATGGGCCAAAACAATGAACACTGTAAGTCAAACTAATAAAGCGCTACAATCAGTCACATGAAGCTCATCATGCACTGCAACAGCTGAAGCCCAGATTTCTGCAACTGCAAAATTGCTACAGAAGGTGTAGCGGAGGTCGCACCTCACTGATCCTAACACCGTATTTGGATTAAATCTTTTGTTTCAGCTTCCTGTACAATGGCATTAGATTTCCAAATAAACATTTCTTGAACTTTAGGACCCTGATATAGATATAATGGAATCCATTTAAATCAATGTTCAATTATAAATGATCCAAATTCTGCTTGAGGCCAACCAGCAGGGTGTTAAAGGAAAACTGCAGATCCTGACCAAATTTAGCCTCTGCCTGGAGCCATGATACAACACCAGAGTCGGGTCACAAAGCACCGCATTGATGCCTCACACGCTAAACCACCATTCTTGGAAACACTGGCACTGCAGTATGACAAACGTTTTTCAGAGAAGAGATTATAAACTTTGGCAGTCAGCAAATTAGAATCCTAAATCCTGTGTTGACTCATAGAGAGGAGATATGTGAGGATTAGAGTCAAAGATACGGAGCAAGTCGACGTGGAAATGTTTCTAACATCTGCACACAGACCTGTCAGAAGCATTCCAATCCCACTCCAGTGCAGTCTTTGAACTGAGCTCAGCATCATCACACTTTCATTACAAGTCGCCAAGATAGCGACAGAGCGGGTTCAGAGGTGACTCCAAGCAGCATAGTAAACTCCCCCTCTGTACTCTGAATTACAGCACACTCAACACTCTCACTCTGCTGCTCACACGCTCTGCTTCAGTCAAGAGTCCTTGACATCTTTTACATCAGCAGCGACCTGGACCAGCCGCAGAGAGGGAGAGGAACTAGGGAGTGGCCCAACAGCACTCAAGCACTTGCTCTCTGTCTCCATGTGACCTCTACTGACTAATTCATGAAACTGCAGACAAGCATTTCTCATCAGGTTGGCCAGCATGGCACAACAAAATTATATAAGCAGGGAAAAAACAAATAGAAGAGACACACTGCTCAGATAAAACTTAGAATGAAAAAAAAAAACCCCGTTCTGTGCTACCTTCTTTGCAAAGTGGCGTGACTTACGGAGTCATCGTGATTTCTGGACTGCCACAAGCCAACAAACTGATCAGGAAATAAATGTGTGCATTTTAATACATATCTCTGCTTGGGATATCGGTGATATCGGCCAAAAAATTATCGCATTAAATTGTGCCATACGGGCAACTAACTGGTCTGTTCTGTTCTCTGCAGTCCTGGATTTGCTCCCCAACATCACCATTTGCTTATGTTATGGGTAAATAAGTGTTGTGATGGGCAAGTCAATGTTTAATGTCTCTCATAGAACCTTGTTGTGTACATAACTGGTGGAACACAGTAGTTGACATTACCAACACAACAAGGATCTGTCACCGATTTATAGCAGGAAACCCTGAATACACAATAAACCTTAGTAAATCAATGCAATGACTTCGGAGTAAAATGAAAGAAAGCTCATTTTGATCTGCCGGTATATTTCCAGTTATCAACACTAGGTCTCCTCTTTGAAAACCGCTGACCACAAAGACCAGAAATGTCCGTCTTGACGTGCGGTTTTACCCACATGAGGGTCATTAAACACATTAAAGGTGAGTGACGCTACAGTGTGAGTTGTCACTTAAAACCTGTGCCGACTGCACAAACACAGGATAAGCACTCTGGCGCTGAGCTTGGTTATTTTACAACAAGCATTCTTTCAAACATAATCTGCAGGCACACAACCACATTTCACACACTGTCAATCACAGTTAATCCCTCAGAACACTCAAAGATGCATGAGTAAACTGTGGAATTATGCTGCCTCGGAAGTCTATTTTAGGACAGCGACACAGCACTGTATGTATTGACATTGTAGGAAGAAGCAGTGCAAACAATCCTAACAAGAGGTCACCTCGCTCTTCTTCTCTCACCTGACAACTTCGCAGGGCTTGTGTGAAAGAGGTTGATGTGAATCCATCGTCCACAGGGGGAGACAGGCAGTCAGAGCCCTCACTTCTGCAGTCCCTCTCCTCCGTTCACTGATGAATAAAACACGGTGCAGCTTCTTCCCAGCTTCTCATCCTTCTCCTCTGGATTAACCGGCACTCGTCTTTTCCCTCTATGCGAGGGGCACAGTCACATGATCGCTCCTCCACTGGCCAAGGCGGACGTCCACGGCACACGAACAGAGGGCTAAGCGTTGGCCACTCTCTGGCTAAAAATAGTCTTCTTCAGTTCATCATTGTCTCTTCCAATGATGGTGAAAAGCCAACAGAGCTCAGGGAGAACGCAGTGTTTCTCTCCTTTGACTTGACTTCTCTCCCAGCAGCGACACAGTCAGAGTTCACTTTGAAGTAGTAGATCAGGTGTAAAACTACAAAATGTCAACTAAAATTTAAAGAACATCCAACACACTTCTGCTGCAAGTACTGCTGTTACTTGGCCACTGATACTATTTCCACCACTACTACCAGAGGGTTTCAGAAGGTTTTATTTAAAGAAGAATTCAAGAATGATGTCACTCTTCTGGTGACCATGTATAATGATAGCAGTGTGAATACTTCACTTGCTGTAACGCCAAGAGTCCAGTCAATGAGCCACACAACTGTTTGACCCAATGCCCTGGGGGTCATCTGAAGAACCCACTGATCTCTGAGGACAATGAATCATAAAATGTTATAAGACACAAGGATTCAGCATTTCATCTTCACACTGATTTACTGGCTGTGAATGGTTTTTCATGAAATGATCAAATCATAGATGGATCAGAAGAACGCATCTGCTCAGTGCCGCGAAACCACTGAGCAATTACACGGCAGCATGTCTTTAGCCTGGAGGCAGAAAGACAAACAGGCAGTGGAGAATGTCATGTAGAAATGTCAGATATGGTTGAGAGCCAGCGAGTGTGGAACAAATCTATACTTGTTTCTCGAGGATTTGACTTGTAGCTGAACCACGATAGTGGGAGAAATTCAACAATTAAAACAGTCTAGTGTTGAAAAAGCAATGGCATCTTCAATAAACCAACAGGGCTTTTTCACAATAGAGCAGGACAACTTACCCAATCCTAAATAATGATGACGCCGGGGAAGAAGAGGGTATTTTAAATCAGTTTCTACCATAGTTCTGATTAACAACAGCTACTTAACTACATAGACTTGGAGGTGCTGATCCTATTCCTCCTTGTAACAGTATTCAAGTTGAACAGCAACATCATACATGGAGTTTGCCAGCTATAAAAATCTTCATTACTCTTTATTTGGATTCACTGACACTCTGAGAACATCAGTCTGAAGGGATTTGAATTTTAGGAGGACGAAGGGCGCTGGCTTGTTCTCAATAAAGCCTGAAGTCTTGGCCGACCGCTGACTGACCTTTGCCGCTCTGATATCTTCGCTTTGAGCCTCTTTCAGTCAATATCAACTTATCTCACTGCATCCTCAGCTGATGGCCAAACAGGAACAGACCAAAATGCATTCCATGAGCAGTAAAGGAAACGGATTTCGTAGCTTTAAATTTGGATTGTTTAATGGTCTAGATATGAACTGAAAAAATGGACGTCGGCCTTTCTTTATAGAAGCATGTAGACCAAAAACATGTCATTCAGTAAAACTTGAAAATGATCATGACCATAACATGACTGACAACATAAAATAACTTTAGTGATTAAATCTAAATAAATCAACAGTTTTCAATTCCAATTGTATAACACAAGATGGCAGCAAAGATACAATGTAGATACTGTAGCAGCAGTGACAAATTGGGGACAAATTCAGTAGATTATATATTAATGGACTACGCGATCTAAATGTATGAATAATAGAATATTTTTTTGTATTGTAACTTGACTGCCAGGGTCATTTCAAATGAAATAGAATGATGCTACTGTACATTCATTTTGTAATGCATGTGCTCTCCAGTTAAAGCAGTCCCATTCGCCTGTGTGGAACAAGGATTTCCATTCGCCCAGTCTGAATCCAACATATAAAAGCTGACATTTGTCTAAATATTTATTGGCACACATAAATGTTCTCATTGATCTATCATTTTACCACAACAACATGCCCAGTTATAAACAACCACCTTGGCCAGGAATCCAAAAAGATGAGTGAAGTAGTTTTCAATACTAACCAGTCTGAAGTGTGAGTTGTAAGATTCGTGGCGTGAACCGCAGTGTAATCCTTTGGCATTGGGACACATGTAGGGAGTGTTTAGTTTCCTGGAGACAGACTGGCAAGTGCTCACAGAACTTAAATCCTGCTGCCATATATATAGAAAAATTATACTCAGCCCAGAGCTCCGCCACATAAATCACGTCACAATCAGAGAACAGTGCGCCAGAAATAGAGGAATCACATCTTAAAAACACAGCGTCTAAAATGCAGCCGGCTGAAATCCAGCAGCCAGTTTTAAGATCACAACTGTATGAATCACATTATTCTGTTGCCGATTTGAGGTTGTGATAATATATTCATCAGTTCAGGCCGCGTGATGTTGTGCAATCGTCCCTGTGGGGTGCAGCTCGGAGTTTTATCACGAGGCCTTAAATGAGGCAAAGAGAGATTCCAGCAATATAAATCATTTCTAAAATGAAGGGAGACCTCCAGAGAGCGACAGCCGTTATCTAACTCTGCCACCAGGGAGGGACTTGCTGTACTGAAAACACAAGTAAACAGATTAAACCAAATTCAGAGCAAGCTTTTTTTGTTGACTTTTACTCTGTGATCATAGTTACCTTGATAAACAAAATATTGACTTTCTGTGAGTAAAAGCCTGCACCTCCCCATCTGGCTCAAAGATTTTCTTTCTGTCCTGCATCCCATTCAAGAGAAGAGGTTTGCTATGCCATGTGAAATATTTAGGTGACTCTCCTACTCACCCACACACACTGGCAAAGAAGTGGTGTTGCTACTGAGAGAAACTATTATTTTCCTGCATGTCTTTCACACTTTCATTTTGTTTCAGATCATCTAGCAAATTTAAATATTAATCACATACAACACAAGTAAACACAAACTGAGTTTTTCTTTTTCAAGGAACACAAAATTCACTTTTCACTTTCACTTATTTAGAAGATTAGATTAAAAAATTGTGAATGATCCACAGTTTTTACGCCAAACTTTGTATAGAATAGAATTGCAACAGTATTTAAAAAATCTGGCTACAAAAAAATAAATAAATTCATTTGCATTGACGTAACAAAGCTAGGAAGTTTGAGAAGTAAAATGATGATCTCACAGCCCACATCCATCTTTTCATTTTATAACTGCACCTCGATCCAGACAACATAGGGGAGAGCAGACAGATAGAGACTTTGGTGAGCTGGCCGACCACAACTGAGCGCAATATAAACATGTAGTGGACACACAATTGTCCCAGAATGGCAGCATCACATGTCGGCTATGTATAGTTGGTGGGCCTTTGCCAAATGTGTACTGGAAACTACATTCCGGCATTAGAACCACGGCTTAGCATTGTCTGCAGCCATTATCCTAATCAGAGCAAGAGGGCCCGGAGTCTCGGGGGGGAGTGAGGGGGCTTCAAGGCAGACTCAAAATTAGTAACCAAAGAAATTCGGGAAAAACCATGGCAGAATGGCGCACGCTTCTGTTGACTCATAACGCTCTACCAAGTATGTGAGAATGGTAATGAGTCTTGACACAAACCAAAGCACCAAGTGCTGGTCGTTGACCCATCTGCAGAAGACAGGACACAGTTTTCATCCTTTGCATCAAGAAAAATGAATATTGCAGGACCTAAATGAGCTGTTTACCGCTTTCACTTCAGAGATGGAAAAACAACTTTTCAACTTGTTTTTCAATTTCAAGAAATGCATATTTGAATGCTCATATGAAGCCACGGGGAAAACATACTGAACGGTGTTTGCATTTTCTGTGATATAATCAGTGTGAAGTTATATAAATATTTAATGTTGAGTGCAAACTCAAACCACTTTTTTTACGACCAGCAAATGGAATTACAGTATTGTGAAATACTTTCATGCAACAGACTGGTATTTAATAATGCAAATAGAGCATGTCTATTTGGTAAAAATGTACCGTAGTATTTTGTTTTTCTTCAACATCTAGTTTGACAACAACGCTTCCACAACACCACACATTCAACAGAGAAGTGCCTCGTACACCTGACAAAGAAGGTCTCAACAGTGGTACTCCCTGGCACAATATAATACCCCTCTGGTTGTGTAACCAACAGCAGCGACCCAAGCCAGACAACCAGAGCGGAGATGATCCTACTAAGCACTTTAAACATCGCACTAATGTAGCAGGCAATAACGGATTAAAACACCAACCAAAAACCACTGGATGGAAAACTCAACCATCCGGATATCAAATACCCAGCCCTGGCAGGGAGTAAAAGTTCACACACTATTATGAAGAAGCAGACAGCGGCGGCCTGTCAACACAACACTAGCATGGCCACAGCTGGCCACTCCCGTGTGTGTGCGCGCCGTGTGCATCAGAGTTTCTATTTATGCCCGCCAGGATAGAGAGAGGAGGGACAAAGCGCAGCAACAGATAAATGCTCCTGTCTGCTCTTTCCATCATCTTTTTCTGTCTACTTCAACACAGAGAGGTAAGGACACGTTTATTATCATTCAGCAAAATAATTTTAAAACTCAAATAGGAATTTGATTTGATTTTCAGCTGATAAGATAACTTGTATAATAATTATTTCATTAGAACGTTAGACAAAAGAGTCAAGACTTTCAATAAGCCAAGCATCTTGTAGGTCAAAAATGGACTTTCGTCTTGTCCAGGAGACCACATGCTACACTCCAAGTCTCTGTGAAATCCTGCTTTATAACCTTATTTCTCTCTAGAGATCAGCCTCCCACCTTCAAAACAGCAGAATGAGATCAGTATTGAAACTTGTAAACATAAAAGAAGGGAGAAAAAAGGAGCCCGGAAGTGGTACGTAGGTGTATTCTTGAAGGAATCGTCTGATGGGGTGCGGACGCCAAAAGATGGTCTGGCATCAGACAGTCAGCTCTCATAGTTTGGGGACCTTGCTGCACCTAAGTACATGTGCTGATATGTTGCTGCACCTGCTAACAAGTGTCAGAACGATGTGGCTCCCAAGGCTCAACACACTTTGACTGGCTGCTCTAAATGTCGCTCAGTTGCGATTGACAGCCGAAATGTCCAGGCTGTCATTTCTTTTTTACCAGATGAAACTGGCCTTCTCTCCATTGAACCTTTGGGAGCCCAAATAGGGCACAAGGGAAAAATAAAAAGTTTTAGTAGACTTCTGCTCGCATAAAATGGCAGTCAAAAAAAGAAACTCTTTTACGTCTTCAATGCCACATTGAGACAACATTCGCCTACTTTTGTGAACGATCCCAAAACAATTTTGTCATTTTTTTATCTATAATTTGGCCAGTGGGGCAACTGAGATTTAGATGAATTTATCAGCTGTATAAAGTGTTCTGAGAACACTTGCTCAGGTTATATCTGTTGTGTTATCTAGTGGAAAAGTGGCATACGAAAGCAGGAAATATTATCTTTGTTGTTTATCAGTGGGCCTCTCTTTCTTCTCTTCGTCTGCCATCACTTTCCTCTTTGGCAGCAGAGCCTGGTGTCAACACAGGAAGGCGACAACTTGATCTTGTCCAGCAGGCCACTAAGCAAGGACCAAGCCATCACAGATAAACAACACAACTGCAACATGACTGGACACACGGATCTATCATCAGTGTTAAAAATAATAAGACATGTATACATGTCTAAGCCCACAGTACACAATCCACCATGTAGAGACACACACTTACTCCAGGGCTAAAATGGAAACTCTGGTGATGGCCCAAGGGGGTGCTTGATTCAAGAGGTGCCCCCTCTGACAACCAGACTTCAGGGAGTAAGAGTTATATTTTTGTCTTCCAGGGAGAACCAAGATAACCAAGATGCCTGAGAAAGCGTAAGTGTATTGTGTTTCTGTTGTTGATCCATCAGCGTATCAGTTACAAATTGAAAGAGGGCTTTATTTATAGAGGCAGATTAGCACAGATGAAGGCTATTATTCCCTGGCTTCACAATGAGAGGTGGCTATAAATAAAAGTTTCATTTTCCTTACTTTTGTGTTGCATGTTGATGACTGGACACCTCGCAGACCAGAGGTAAGACGCACTCCAGTGTGGAGTTACCATCAGAATGACGTTTCAGTGCGTGAAAATGTCCTCTTTTTTGGCAGAAATCAAAAATCTCAGCCTCCCGCAAGCTCATGCTGAAGGTTAGTTCTCTGTTGTAACACTTTTAAATAAATACCAGCCTGTCATATTGTGCATTTGGTTCACTATTTTCAGGTCATTTACACTATTTTACAAAAAAGGTTATTTTTTACTCAGCCATAATGTTTATACTTCATTTTTTATGTCACAATATTTGTGAGTATATATTTTTTTAAGTATTTCATTCATTTATGTTTTTGTTTGGGAATATTACATATATAACTTGTTCTGCAACATTTTTGTTTGGATTTTTTTTGTTGGTGTAATTTTTCATGTAGAAAAATACATAATTAATTCAACAATACTTTTTAGTTAGCTTTAATTTAAAATATATAGTCTATGCTTCTGGACCTCGCACTGATGTTATATTAAATGAAAAAACTGTCCCTGGTATATAACCAAGCCATTTTTTTATGTTTTTCTTCCTTTGTCCACAGTATTTTTAGGATTTTTTTTCAGTGTTATTTTAGTAAGATGTTCTGTCTTTGGCTGACCACTACGTTACAGCATGTGAAGTCAAATGAAAACAACATGCAGACCATGTTTTATAAAATGTAACTTGGTG
Source organism: Synchiropus splendidus (assembly GCF_027744825.2). Classification (NCBI taxonomy): domain Eukaryota; kingdom Metazoa; phylum Chordata; class Actinopteri; order Syngnathiformes; family Callionymidae; genus Synchiropus; species Synchiropus splendidus. Next base: position 22,021,295 of record NC_071339.1, on the reverse strand, counting down.
TTATCCAGAGCTTGATGGTGGCCAAAGCCAAAGAGGAGCTTGAACAAGAGATAATCATGAAAGAGGAGGAGAAAGAAAGGTACCTGGAAGAGAAAGCTCCAGAGATACAGACCAGTCGCATGTCCTTAGCAGAACTGCAGGTACGAGTTCACCAACTTTTTTTTACATGATCTAGTGTTTAAATATCATCATTGTGTTTTTCAAGGCGCTTTGTCAAGAGCTGCATGCTAAAATTGATGTCGTGGATGAGGAGCGGTACGACATTGAAGCCAAAGTGATGCACAATACCAGAGAGGTAAAACACCTTTCCTGATACATTCACTTCATGGTTAGTCTGTATTTCTGGATCTGAATCTACTTGCATGGTGCGTACACGGTCAAACAGTGCCGGGTGAATTACTGAAGGAAACAGAATTTAACTTTTATCGAGCTACTGCTAGCAATGGGAAGGAGGAGTGTAGCTGCATGTCTCACTAAAATGATTCCTCTTGGTCAAAACTGTCGCAGTATGCTGCTTATCTACTGAAACTTGATCAGAAACATTCATTCCCATTTTTGGTGCCAAAAACTTGTATCTCATGGTGCACTTTTTGTTAAGATCCTCAGATGGAATGACCATAGACACACTTTCTCTATATATTCCTTCAGTTGTATAGTAACTCAAATCAATAAGGAAAACACGAACTCCATTCTCTTCTTCAACTCCACTCCAATTCATTGTCATAAAGCAAACTTAATTGTCTTCAACTTCCTCTATAGATTAAAGATCTGAATATCAAGGTTCTGGACTTGCGAGGGAAGTTCAAGAGACCCAACCTGAGACGGGTGAGAGTCTCTGCCGATGCCATCCTGCGCTCCCTACTGGGCTCCAAGCACAAGGTTTCCCTGGATCTGCGCGCAAACCTCAAATCAGTCAAGAAGGAAGACACAGAAAAGGTGGGCAAAAGAACTCCAAAATTACACAAACATGGGATAAACGAAGCTGAGTAACAGTTGGAGACAATCTGTGAACACAATACTACCAACATTGTTAGATTGGAGACTATAATACTGCACCATCACTAAGGATTAAGCTCCTCTTTTTACATATGGTAGTGCATTTGCAACTTCACAGGGTAATACTGTGTGTCCCCACTGTCTCATAAAACACTCCATCTGACAGGAGAAGACAGTCGAGGTGAGCGACTGGAGGAAGAACGTGGAAGCCATGTCGGGCATGGAGGGCCGCAAGAAGATGTTTGATGCAGCTAAAGGTGCCGCCCAGTAAATGATCTAGACCTACTTCACAATAACACAAACATGCCATCCCTATATTCCGGATGTGACTGCTGCAAATGAATAAATTGAGATGACCGCCATTTTCAAACATCATTTTTGTGTTTTCTTTCCTTCATCTGCATCTCCACTGTGGTGAAGCCTTGACTTCACAACCTCCTCAGTGGAATACTGATGTAATCTCTCCAGTGATCCAGGGTCTGTCCTGGGGTTTCTTTATTCTTTACACAGTGACATTGCCAGAACACATCACAAGGAAGGCATGCCGAATAGATTCGGAAACACCTCAGCTGGCTGCCCCGACTCGGATGGGCAGCGACTTTGCTTTGAGCCTACCCCAGATAACTGAGATTCTTGCCTCATCCCTTTTTTTGGCAACTCCAATACTGTTCTGTGGTTCTGTAAAGTCTCAAGTTCGGAGGTCAGAGGGGGGAGGAACGTGGCATGCTATGAAATCAAAAATCCCTTCCAACTCCAGCTGAGGTGACAGATATTGCTCATTAAGTTCATGAGTAGAACCGCTGATAAGATCTTTAAAGGGTCCACTACATCATATCCATGGAGAAACCCCAGCAACAGCACAAGCTGCAAAGTCAAATGCCTTCTTCGAGTACACAAACACCAGCTCTCGCCAAAGAAAACACCACTACTCTGATTCAGATGTTCGCTTCTCCTCTGAAGTAACTCCAGAGAAGACCTTACCATGAGGAATGTCAAAGTGCAGTACTCCATAAGAGGGACTGGTAGTGGTGGACCGAGGCGTTCATCCCCATTATTTTTTGTTTTGCTTCTTAAAACAGTCCTTCAAACATTTTTAAGCTGATCAGTGAAATTCAGTTAACAACACAGTCAATAAAGTACTTCTCAGTTTCTCTCTTCAAAAAGGCAAATTCACCAATGTACCATATATTTTCATAAAACTAGATTGTCAGCATGTTGTAAAACATTGCTTCCGACAAAGTCACCATTAAATGATATTTGATATTTAAATTGATTAAATGAACAAAATGTTCAATTCCAACTTTGTGATGGGACGTGATTGTGATGAATATAACAGTTTGTAATACTACTACACTACTTTGTATGGCAATTGTATGGCAATGCATTGTAGCATCTGTGCAGAATTAAACTTTTAAAAACCATTTGGATGTAATGCAAACCTGAGAACCAAGCTACACAACGCAAAACAAAGCAAAGCAAAACACGAATGAGAAGGTAAGATTTAAATTTCCTCAGCGTTTTTTCCAAAAGGGAAAAGTCGTGCAGACCTTATCTGAAATGAAGAAACCATAAACTGATGCAAGGTAAGAGGTTTTTGTTTTCAAAGGTGTATCCGAATGGAGGCAGCGGCAAGATGATAGTGTTGACACACTAATGCATGCTAACACGTGACCAAAAGTGTCGCAGGCAAATGACCTCTTTTCAACGTTTAAGTTAAAATTTCAATCATTAAAAAAATTAAAAAAATGAACTGTTATGCAACACCATTCATATATGGTTGCATAGTGACCCGTTTTGGAAACATACCTCAGATAAACTATAAAGTAAGGAGGAAAATAATGTTAACAGCCATTTGAAAATATTAAACCTTGAATCTTATAAGTCAGTTCATAATTTTAAGACAGTACAAAAATCATAAAAGGCTTGAGGTTATTTTTGTAAAGAAGAAGAAGAAGAACACATAATATTTCTAATAATATTTCATATTCAACCGATTCCATTCTGCAACAAATAGATTAAAGGAACCAATTCAAACGAAACAACCATTGAAATACTATTTTTATTTAGTATAAAATAATAATCATCGATGAATCAAGTGGCGCATAGTTGGACACCTGTCATGTGAGAGAATATTATGTCGAAGCATCAGTTGAAGTTGATTCGAGTCAAAATAAACCGCAAGTGAACGTGGGAGATTTTATTGCCTCAGTTTTTCTCTTCACCACACGATGTCAGTACAAGCGCACTAGTGTCTCCGACAATCTTTTCTACGACGGTATTAAAATAAATGTTATGAGATGTGAATTCAAGAGCTCGAGGGTTAAACTAAACTTGGAGGCAGATTTCAATAACGTCAGCTTGTCAGGACTCGTGTCGTGTCGAGTTCCGTCAGTTACGGGCCGCGTTAGTGCGTCTCTTTGTTTGCCTTGATGGTGGCAGACGGGCGGGGCCCCGGCACTGGAACCAGCCGCAGCAGAAGTCAGTGAAAGCGAGCGCAGCCTCCATAAGCCTCAGATGTGAACGACGTGATTTATGGCTGCGATTAAAACCCACCTGTGTGATGATTTACAGACCTTCAGACACATTATCAGAGTTCAGCAGCCAAACAACAGCAACTACAAGTGAATATAGCCAGTATGAAAAAGTGACACCTATATTAAACTGTGATTCATGCTCAGAAGGCTTCAACTTAGACAACAAGCTTGTGAGCCGTCGAAGGAGCAGAGCGACTCACTTTTATTGCTGGGTTTAACTCAGACGCGCCGCAAACATAAAACCCCGACAAAATACAGTCATTAGGTGAATGTGTAACAGCCGCCTCACTTGTCTATTGAAAAGTGTCATTCTGTAACTTCTGTAATTTACTGTCAAGGCATCTACATTGCCAGAATAAAATTATGACTTGGAAAATGGAAGTGGAATAATAGTATACACAACATTTGCGCAAATATATGTAGAATTATTGATAATAATAATGAAATAAGACGATATCAGCATGAATACCGAGATATGCGTTAGTACCCTCTTATTTATCAAAAACGTTTAAAGTAAACAATAAATCTGTTGTCAATAATCATACTTTTAAAAGTGTCTTGTTCCTCACATTGTATTTATCTTAGTTTATCATGTTCTTTTTCCCTTTTAAATCTATATTATAGAATTATCTTTCTGTAGTGTGCTGCTCCTTTTTTAATAATAAATAAATAAATAAATAATAATAATTATCATCATCTTTTTAACACTTATTTATTCCTACATTTTCAAGTTACTTTCTCCAGTTATCAACGGAGAATTTATTTATTTATTTTTTTTGGGAAGTAATATCTTAAATGAACATTGCAGGAACGGCTTATTTCATTGCACTCATTAGCTTTCTCCCTGATAAACGTTTGTGCTCTCAGGTGCTATTACAGTTTGGTAAATGATTATGTCCTGTAGCATAACCTGTCAATCATTAACCTATTAGTGCGCACTGAGCCACCGCAGATAAGACACGTGTACACGCCTTCATTATCACTAACCACAGTAATTATGCAGCTCCGTGTTGAAAACTTTGAGCGAATGTTGCCTGTTTTAGAATCGCTGGACATTTGCCAACAGAGAAGCGGCGACAATTGACAAGACGGTTTCGCTTCCTCCACTTGGCTTCGCCAGCCTCCAGCAGGCGCGACCACAAGACTAAAGGTCAAAGAAGAGCGACTTGGCGGGTAGGCGCAGCGATGATAACAGGTTATTGCATGTGAAGACAGAGCGCCAAGATCAGAGGAGAGAAGAAAAGGAGGGAACACTATACTCTGTCTTTGGCCAGCGCTGATGGGATTGACTTGTTTGCATAACACCTCCAGTTTAGGGAATAAATTGTAGAGGTTACATAATGCTGGTGCACTGTTCAAGTGTGCTAAATGCAGAGAAGCTCCGTGAGTCACTTGAGAAAGCAAAAGGCTCCTTGTTGTGCCTCCGGCAGCAGCTGACAATAGTGGGATGTCTTTAATGATTTAATCTCATAACCTTCTCAGATTTTTATGTGGCTTTATTGTTGAATAAAAGCAGCACTCCATGGCATCCATTTGGTCCCTCAATGGGGGTGCGGTCCAGGTGTCTGGGTTTCTGCATTCCCTTCTGTTTGCAGCTCTCAGTTTTTGGACTGGAGGAAGAAACCGGAGCAAACACAAGCAAGCAGAGCTGCAGCCCAATATGAAGCAGGTTTATCATACTATAATAATTGATGAGCCATTACACAGCATGAAGTTCGGTTCGGCTGAAACGACAGCTAACTTTAGCAGGGAAGTCAGGAGGATCTTGAGTGTTTGTGGACTCCCGGGGAGATGGTTTACAGGGATTATCTCTAACCTTCTCATGTCGGGCCGGACCTGAGACTCTGGAACCTTTTCAGAACTCTAATCCCACGTTGTTCACTTGAGTAAAAATAGTCAACACCAGTCCGGCGAGAATGCATGTTTTCCCATTCGAGTTGGCGTCAGCTGTGCTCCGTTCGCAGGTATGTGCCCACCCAGTGAAGGCCCGGGCCGCCCGTCGCCATGTGATCCGCTCCTGGCTTTAAAAGCTTATTGCCTACAGAGAGAGGCAGTCGCCTCCATCGCCCATCAAACCTGCGGTCCTGAGCGAGCAGAGCACTTCCAGGGTAAGTCCACTGGTGGCCTTCAACTCTAGTCTGAATGTGATCGACTAAAATTCAACTCACAACCATTGTACAGTTTGTGTTTGCATGCGGGTGACTGAGCAAACATGCAAATGCACACACGACCAGGCAAGTGTGATTTTGCATGTGTGCGCGAGTGATAGTTTGTATGAGAGAAAACCACACATGTGAGAGAACTGACCGTGCAAGTTTGGTTTTACGACAACACAAGGGTGTGCACACTGGATGTATGTGTGGGTGTGTGTTTGTGAATATGGATCGGTGTGAGTCACAAGGGGTGTGTGAGCCTGAGTGTGAGCCAACCATTACATGATGTGTGTGCATGTGTGGTAATGACATACGTAGTTGTGTGTTGCCATGTGGAGTTTGTTACTCCTGGTAGCACGCCTCAAAAATCAATCAGGCTTTGATCGAGAATTTTCATAAAATCTCAAGCCAAAATGGAGAGGAGGAGCTCCCTACAGTGTGTTGTCACTGAAAGTGCATTCGAGTTCACCACGACGCCCCCGGGCTTTCACTTGATGAACCTGAGAGAACCGGAACCCTCGGTGTGTGTGTGTGTGTGTGTGTGTGTGTGAGTACCTATAGCTATGCTTGTGGGGACCGATTCTTGGATGCACACCTACTTGTAGGGACATTTTTGCTGGACAACACTATGTCAAACCTCAATGTGAGGACAAACACTCCAAATTGGGTTTAAGTTTGGTTAGGAGTCATGGTTTCTTTGGTGGTGAGGTGAAGGATGAAAGGCTGGGGAAAGCATGAAGAGAGTGTGTGTGTTTGTGTCATCATTCATGACAACTTCTTTGTGAGGGTAGCAAGTGTTAGATTTAAAATTTCCGTGTTCACAAGGAGGTCCAAGTGAGAATTGACTGAAGGATATAAAAGGTTTTTTTTAAGTCAACAGTTAAACCCTCTTCCTTTCAGGTGCCACATCATGTCGGACACTGAAGACGCCACACACGAGTGAGTTAAAAGACAAACTTCATCGCGATGATATTCCTGACTGACTCTCAATATATGTTTCTTTCCTTGCAGCGAAAACCGTAAGTCACTCAAGTCCTGGCCTCACTGAAGCAGAATAATGCACGTACCATGCACTAATGCTGCATGTATGTCCATCAACGCTTCTGTTCTGGTTTAATTCTGCAGAGGGCGATATTGTTGGTACATCCTTTGTCTACGAACAATATCAACCGGTGTTCCTTTATTCTCTTTTCTGCCACTTTGTTACCCGCTTCACACGCACGCTGCATTTATTCTTAGCTACTCATCACGCTTCATCTGCTAAGCCTCGCGTCGTTCGGTATTTTTGGCGTGTTACTGCCACTGTCCCAGCAGCTGCTGAGCTTTGTCCTCGCAGTCAGGCCTTCCTGATAAGAGGCTGGCAATTGTTCACCTCGCCCAAACACCCGGGAGGATTTGTCTTTTTTTCAGTCCAGATGGAACAGTAGGTAGCCTTCAAAGCACTCGTCTTTGTGAGGGCCGGGGCTTAAGCTTCACCTGTCTCTCGTTGCGGTGGCGAGAGAGACATGTAGGTCAGTGTATATTCCCAAAAGGGGACCTCAGGGAAGTCAGTGGCGCAAGTACAATACCCACTTTGATTTCTGGGCCTGTTAAAATTCCTCTAGGTGCAGCTTGGCTTACTGGGGAGAGGTAGAGTTACATGTGGAGAGCAGAGAGAGTCCAGCTCATGTCTCACCGCTTCCCACAGAGAATGGGGGAGGAAACTGTTGAGCTGGAGACAGGCATGTTGAGGAAAGTAACTCCACCATGCAAGTGGCAAAAACACCACTAGAATACCTATACAACATTTGAATAATTATGTCAATAAAGGGCAAAAAAGTGGCAGAAAGCTTCATCATTCCAAAGAGACTTGTTTTCAGTGTCTGCTTCTAACTCTGAATGCTTGCTCTGCACAGAAGAGGAAGAGGTGGAGGAAGAGGTAGAGGAGTATGAGGAGGAGGAGGAGGAGGAGGAGGAGGAAGGTAGCATTGCTTATGCTAATTCAATGTTTACATAACTCTTAATGCACATCTCCCTAATGACACTTGTGAGCATTCACTTAAAATCATTGACACATTAAAACAAAGACTTCCTGTCTTGGGCAGCGACAGTGTTTATGGATATAATTGTCCTTTAAGGAACTTCCAAACTGTGTTGTTTTGTTTTGAACATAAATATTACTTATTTGAGAGATGGTTTATTGTTTCACATAGTACTAAGTTTCAGAATAATACTCCATCAGTTGTAGTGTTTTCATGTCAACATTGAACCTGATATTCACAAACGTTCAGTGAGTTGAGTTTATGACCACCTGCCTTTTCAACCAAATCTCCAGCCCAAATAATTGATGTTGTTCATTCACATTTGACTAAAATTTAAATTTTGAGAACACCACCACTTAAACCACATTTTCTAAAAGTCAAGGAGTTGACAGAGCTGCGCTCACCATGTGCACCTGTTCTGACACGGTCCATCAGAAGTGACGAAGCACTCGTCTCTCAATCTTCATTTGTCAAGAGGCTATGACAAGTTATTTCGTTTCAACATTATTAGAAAAATGACACAAAAATATGTACACCTGTAAGTGATGCTTACACAACAGTGTGTTATGAAAACACACTTCACAACAAACACTTGTTTTGGACTCTGGTTTCACTCCTGAGGGCACCTTCTCCCCTCACATGTTTTCTGCTGACTCATGGTTTGTCCTATCTTATCTCCTGACAGATGACGGTGATGAACATGATGGAGGTACGGGGGTGCGAGCCCACCTTAAAAGTGTTGTTTTAACTGAGTCAGCTAACTAATTCATGTCTTCTTGCAGAGGACGTCAAGCCGAAAACAAAGTAAGGACTGTGTTAATATTGTTGGTTTACAATCTTATGACTATTGTTGACTGCGACAGTTCATTTATTGATTTAGTAAAACGCCTTTCATTGGCTCTACTGTGTTCTGCAGCTGGTGTTTCAGTGTGTAACATATTTATGATCTTCGCTGTAGTTTTTAGGAAAGAAATATAATTTAAAAAGCAGAATGGGCCCTCGGTGAGTCAGACTTTCAAGCAGTGCTTCCCGCTGCGAGATCTCGTGAAGGCAGACTGCTCTTTTCCCCGCCTTCACCATGTTCTCCGGAAACCATTCGCCACTTCACAACATGAACATCACAAAATCTTTGGCACCAATTTCATTTGAGAGCATGAAGCTACAAACCTAACCGCAAAATAAACACTGGTCTGGGACCTTTTATGAACGAAATGGCTGGAGCCCCACCCGTGCACACTGCAGTTGTTTTTTTTTTTTTGTTTTGTTTTTTTGTTAAAGTTCTCAGTGGGGTCCAGGAATACATGTTGGCATCCTCGAGTGGCCGGTGCTCCAAGCAAGTGCCTGCTGGCTTGCATGTCCTCAAGGCCCGCCCATGATTGTGGTGAGCTGGAGACTCATTCAGATCTGTGGGATTCCACGAGCCAAAGTCAATTCCTGCTGAGTTTGCCAAGTCAACGAAATGCACTGAGATCTGTGGAATAAATCGCTGACTGAGTTGCATCTCAAGGCAAAGCGACTCCGATCCTTTCACTTTCTATGTCGTAAGTCACATGGATTCAGCTGAATTGTGAGATTAAAAAAACAAAACCATGAGTCAGATCCGCTTTCATGTTTAGTCACATGCAGCAGGTAGTGACTCAGCTCCATTAATCCGTTTGTGAAAAGGGATCAACAAAACGTTCCAAATCATGAGCTCAATTCATGTCATGGTCATTAACAACGTTGGTCTTTCCTCCTCAGACATGGCTTTGTTCCCGGCTTGGCCGCTCCCAAAATCCCAGATGGAGAAAAAGTCGACTTCGATGTGAGCTAAGTAGCAAGCGGCCGCGTTTGTGTTTTACTCCATGTCCCTTCACCCTCAGGACATTCATCGCAAACGTATGGAGAAAGACCTGAACGAGCTGCAGACTCTGATCGAGGCTCATTTTGAGAGCCGCAAGAAAGAAGAGGAGGAGCTTCTGAACCTGACTGATCGGATCGTATGTTTCTGTGACTCTCAAGATGGCTGCCAACGCGAGTTAAATGTAACTCCCCTTAGGAGAAGCGTCGGTCGGAGCGCGCCGAGCAGATGAAGATCAGAGCGGAGAGGGAGCGAGAGCGGCAGAACAAAATGGCGGTACTGACTACAGCATGGTCACTGCTGACCATCATCTGAACTTATCACTCAGACTTGATTCCCACAAAACAGGAAGAAAAGGCTCGAAAAGAGGAGGAAGAGATGAAGAAGAGAGCCGACGACGATGCCAGGAAGAAGTTGATTCTTTCCAACCTGAGTTTCACCGGATATAAGGTGACACTCATTTTATATTGGCAACTGTGACGACACCACCGAATGATCTCATTGGCTGAACCAATACAGACACAAACCGGGACAAAAAGACAAACAGAGAGAGAAAAGAAAAAGAAGATTCTGAGCGACCGCCGTAAGGAACTGAACATCGAGCACATGAGGGAGGACAAACTCAAGTGAGGAGGAGGAGAAGAAGCTTCAAATCTTCCCGTGCAGCTGCACAAGCTCATTCGTGTGTGGTGTGTGTGTGTGCAGGGAGAAAGCAAAGGAGCTGGTGGACTGGCTGCGACAGCTGGAAGCAGAGAAGTTTGAGCTGCAGCACACTTACGCCAAGCAGAAGTATGAGGTCAGAATCGGTCCTGAACCCTCACGACAGACCAGCATACGGCCCTTTTTGACATTTTTCCTTTTTCTCCATCGGACTGTTCTAGTGTAAAATGCATTTTTTTAGATTTTAAATTCCAATAATTTTTCATCCAAACACTTCGTTTTAATATGTATTTCCTTTTCGAGTCATACAAGTTGTCTAAAATTAAACAGTGCCTTGTTTCCTGCTCAACATGTTGCACTGAAAGACAAATGGTATTCATGTTTCTCTTCAGGTCACCGTGCTGAGGAACCGGGTCAGCGATCACCAGAAAGTGTAAGTTTCCTGACTCACACCTACAGTACACAAACACTGGAACTCTCTCATGATGATGATCTCCACTAGCCCCGGAGGCACTACTGAGCACCACATTAATAATCATCTCGCAAGCGTGGGGAACAAATGTTGACCCAGCTGACGGACACTGACTGTCGTCATCAGCTCATACATCAAACTGACACTGTAAGGTTTACACATTATTTTGACTGGACCACTCCTTCATTTGCTGTTTCAAAAGTAATGAGCTTTCCTCACCAACTATTTTCACAACACGCACACGTATCATATCAACAGCCAAAACATTGTGACCACCAGATAAATATTGTAAAGTCCTCAACTCCCGACATCGCTACTGTCATGGTCTCCTCACATTTTGTCAAACTTGTTCCAGCACAGCAACAGAGTGACCCAGGTCCGCAGATATCAGAACTGGCAGTGGTTCCAGAGACAGTGGGCGTGTGAAGGCTGTGCTAAGAACCAGAAACTCGACATTCAGATACTGAACATTATGATCTGTAGCTGATTCACTTGCTAAAGGCACATTCGTGTATTTGCAGTGGTCAGTACCACTCACAGTGCGTTCAGCTCGGTGCCGGAAACGTTGTCACGGCCAAGTTTGATGCGTTACAGTCAGCAAAGTCTGAAAACAAGATGCAGATGTCCATGGAAATGATTTTTGCACTTGCCTTGTCAAAATACACGCCAAAGACACCAAATATTGATCAAACACAAAAGCATTTCTCCACCGGCGTTGTTCTTCTACTTCCTGGTTACACCTAGGGAAGCCATCTTGGATTCTGTACTCAGGGGTGGGAAGAATTCTCCCACATAGCCATGTGGAAATCCGACTTCAGGGACCCCATAAGAAACTTGCACTCGCACCTCAGAAATTCCCAATTCCATGTAGAACTGGAAGGCAGTTCAAACATGGAGTATCATTTAGGAGCTATGTAATAATATTGTAATTACCAGCACCAGTGGTTTGTGGAAGAGAATAATGATAGAACCAATAACCTAAAGGGAGACATGGCCAGGTATCTGGAAGATGATTTATGATGATTTAGCAAACACGAACTATGTTTGTCCATTCAATTATATTTCATGCGCTTCTTGTAGCTCTGGTCCAGTTGACTGTGAACAGCTCTTTGGTTTTACGTTTAGAATAACTCATGTAAGACTCTGATTTTGGGTCTATATTTGTGTTTCTACTATTATGACTGAACAAGTCAACCGTCACCACACTGCAGCTGCTGAACTCAGTGCCGACCAATATTTGCCAGATACATGTAATAAATGCGCAGTAACAGCCAAGGAAGGCTGCAACTGTCGGTAGCAACAGCAGATAAAGATAGAAGTCTATGTGCTAGCAAATCCTCTCTCAACAACAGGCGGCTGTGGAAGCTTCTGCCGTTCTGGAAAGTTGACCAGTGGTCAACTCCAGCTTAGCTAAAATTTAATCAACCTATTTTTAACCACAACTGGCTCACAAAAGTGCTAACAATTTATGGAGCACTTCAACACTGAAGTACCGGCATGCAGCTCTGACGGTGAGGGTTCACTCTTCGTGGTCAGGAGATGAAAAGCACTTTGATTCGCTCCATGGCAACATGACAGATGTGTGTTTGACTTGTGTCTTAAGAGGATAATCCCAAAACAAATGATTTTTGCAACACCTCAAGTTACCTCAAGTCAAACTGTCGGCACATTGGCTCTGCTCCAAGTCTGGAGCAGCCAACCAGCTAAAATATGGCCGCTCTCCATCTCAGAAACAACAGCTTCACCCGCAGTGACAAGGAAACACTGTCTCAGACAGGAGCCAACATGAAAGGACTCCATGAGCAGCGATTGTTTTGACTGAGCTCCAATATGCGTATCTATCGTTCTATCGTTCTAATAAAGGATGATGGATGTCTGATTTATTTGGCATTTGAAAGCCCTGGAACTTAACCCAGGACATCATTTTATGAGCCAAGTGTTTTCCAAAACTCAAACAAGGCACCAGAAGGTGTAAAGCGGAAATTCACTTTCACGCCGCTCATCCAATGGGATGTTATACAGTAAAATAACACTGCTGGTCATAATGTTTTTATTAATCTTCAATGCGTTTCTCGTGGCACGTTAAGCAATCAGATCCCTGATTCCAAAAGACAAAGACAGTGGAAGTGAAGTTGACTCACTCGGCTGCTTGCATTGACGACCGACTGAAGTGTGAATGTTATGACCCAGAGACGGGTGCGTTCAAATCTCTTACAGGAGATAAGGACCAGCAGATCGACCCTCCTGTGAGAGTCGCGGGGAAGACGCTATTGGCACTTGCGTGTGGTGCAACTAACATCGCTGATTCGCGTTTGGTGCGTCAGTGTATGAGCAGAGAAAGCATATATCTATCATATATCATTTGTCCAAGTCTATTAGAATCACAAGTCCAAGAATATTAGAATCACAGTCAGCAATGGTTGAGTTTTGCCAAGTCGATGTCTGCTGGATCCAGTTTAATGACCCTTTATTCTCTAAGCTTTGTTGATATTCTAGCACAACCGATGAGGCGTCCAGTTTTGGCAACCCATTACAAAGGTGGTCACAGTGTTGGGGCGAACTGTGCACTCGTGTGACTTTGAACGGAGCAATCGAGTGCAAGTTTCAAAAGACAGAGATGACCCTCCCTTGAACGGGAGGAGTAAGGGTGGAGGTGAGGCGTGAGGAAAACCGACTCATGACTGATGACAAACTTTTCAGATGTCATTAAAATGTGCAACACAGGATGATATCTTACTTTACTAGCAGAAAGCACCGGGACTTTCCATCGACTAGTATGGTTTCAGTGTGTTTGAACACACATCTGTGCAACATTCAGGTCGGACGGCTTGTCGCTGATCGCTGTTTTTTCTGCTGACTCTGACTTTAATTTCAGTTCAAAGGGCGGCAGAACCAAGAGAGGCCTGAGGAAATAGTACCTGCAGCGCTGACTGGAGGGAAACTGTGGCAGCGTACCAAAGTCCCAGGATCACCCGGAGAATGAAACAAATCCCATTAGCATTTGGAAAAACAAAACAAAAAAAAACTGAAGCTGCATCAATAAAGCTATCGTTGTGTAACCATGTGACAAGTTTGAGACATTGAGTTTTCTTTTGAGTTGTGGGAACCTGGTTGTTGTGGCTCGGATAATGACAAACACCACACCCTATATAATCAGGTCGAAACCGCCTTTGCCAACCAGGCAGTGGATTTTGGCAAATGGTTAACCAAGGATCATTCTTGCATTTTGACACTCTCCCTTTCTGGTGTTGCGTGCTACAGCAGGTCGAGTGGCTCAGTCTCACATGACATCATAAATCCTCGGCCACAGAAAAATATATTATAAATTCTGTCATGAAGCTTCGTTCCAACGAAATGATAGGCCAGTGCGATTAGATGGTGTTGGTTTAACCATGCAGGTTGAAGTTTAACTTGTGTTACGCAATAGAACAAGCTAGTAGCGAGGAAGGGTGGAGACAACGGGCGAGGTGTCCAAACAACCGCTGACATGGACAAAGATGACTGGGAGTAAATATCTTACTTTTCTTAACAAATGAATCACATTTTTAAGGAAGCCACTGAAAAGAGAGAAGACATGTGACCGAGTCAGGGACGGCAGACGTGAGGGCGACCAGGATGGTGTTCAGCTCAGCAGTCTCCCTTGAACAGCTTGAAGAAAACATATGCCAACAAAAATAACTGACGTGGACAGCACAAGGGTAGCAGGGATGGAGGTGGGTTGTAAGTTGCCGCTACCTTGGAAGATTAGACCTTGAATGGAAGACGGAACCAGAACAATTTCTGGCAGGAACAATTGAGGCGCACCAAGGTGAAATAAACTGTAAAATCTGAAGGCCCTCACTGCTATTTGAACCAAAGCTCATCTTCTGCTCACTGGCGAAAACCAGGTGGGGAGGAGCACACCACAAGCTGTGGTGCTCTAAAAAAAGATTAACACAATTCAAAGTATCTACTGTATAAATGTGCAGTCCTGACTTTATAGTTTGCTGTTTGAGTGCACCGAGTACATTTGATAACACACCTGATAACTACATATCACTGCAACAAGCCAATTTCCCAGCCAACGCTTTTATCAGTCAAGTGTTGCGTCATTCAGTTTTATTGATATTTCACAGTGTTTTATCTTCACAATTGTACAAACAAAACACACCATGAACAGAAATGCAAAACGTAAACGAACAGGCCACCATTTTTCCATGAACAAATCAACTGAATCAGAGAGGAGAGATTGAAGAAACCCATTGTGTTGTGGCAAACTAAAGCAGAACAGCTGACTCTGAGGCTTTTAACAAAGTGGAGGAGGAATGTAGTCGATAGGTTTCAAGTCAAGCTAAAACAAAACCACCCAAAGGAAAATGATAAAGGTGCTTTCGTTCCTTTGTCCATTTCATTCATTGGTCTGCACTGAAGTCATGCACTGGCAGAAGGAGTTGTGCATAAGAGTTATGCAACACCACTGGTTCTGACTGAGTCCACTTCACAATGCGACCATACTGAACCAATTCTGTTAGGCATTTGGTGTCAAATATTGAAAAAAGCTGCAAAGGTAGGGACAACAGGTGACATTCAATTAAATACAACATTTAGTACAAAGTTTTATGTTGTAAAAAGACTTTTTTAAAAACAAATCTTTAAAAGTGAGTAGAAGAGGTGTTTAAATCAAAGGAACTCCGATTGGCTCCCCCACTAGGAGGAAGCAGCTGTTTGTTTTCAGCTTCAAGAAAATCATTTGAAATTTTCTATGAACACTTTAAAGTAGGCATGTGTGCAGACCAGCTCACCATTGTGACATAGATTCCACCCTCTGGAGTCACAAAAATGTCCACTCTGACAGCCATCACCTTAATGGCATTTTCACATGTCAAATGTCAATGAACAGACAAAATGAGAGAAATAGTTTTTTACATTCCTGAGGAATTGAGGACCAAAACCGTACCTACTAGAAACATCTGGTCGAACAGTCCAAGATTTTCTTTGACACTCAAATTGCTTGGGTACAATGTTGCCAAAGCAATTAACCCATTTTGTTTTTGTTTGGGATGCGCCACTAAGTTATTCATATTTGAAGGAGTAGATGGAAAAAAACCCAAAACAATTTATGTGTTGCCAGTCAAAATCTACACTGACAAATCGCAAAATTCAATATTTCCTGGCGCTGCCGAGGCATGTGGGAAAACCTTTAAAAATAATCAAAAGTGGACATTTTTTGACGTTGAAGATGTAACTGGAGTCCGCAAATCCGTGGAGACGTTTTAAGAATAAACACACCTATCACTTCATAAATATTGTGTCAATAATACATAATCATCAAACAGCATGATCTGGATTCCATCGCTTATTTACTCAGCCGCACCACCTGGCCACTGCAGAGTACTGCACAGGCGTGGTGAAGCTGAGGGGGATCCCTGCATCAGGAGACTTGCATCGCAGATGAAGCCGGACTGATCTGATCAGGAGTTTTGGAATGATCTTAAATAGATGGTTTCGATGAGGCGTGTGGCGTGGTCATAGATGAAGAGGAGCAGAATTACTTCACTTGATATTTACAATAGCAAAGTGAGCTGCACTCCCCTGCCAACATCTATTTCACAACAATACACGGTGAATGTTTTCTTTTCAGCTCATCTTCCACAAGTTGTGGAAAACCACCTTAGTGTGATTCAACTGTGGATGAAATGAGGAAGGATGGACTTCTTTGGGTTTGCCAGGTTAAATGTACTTGAGCTAATCGACGACTTGAACCGACTTGTGCGCCGCCGTGGTGACATCGTTGACAAATGAAGCCTTGCTCATTCCTTGCTGTGGGACAGAGAGCGAAAGATCAGTGTCCTTCACCTGCAGGCTTTTTGACAAAGCAAGCAGAGGTGCTGGATTCCTTCACAGAATTGCAGGAGAATCTTTTCTGAAAGCCCTGGCCACTTGCAGAAAACTTTGCCTTAATCCTCTGTCTCTCTCACATACCTGAGCGAGGCGTGGACGCTGAGGAGGCGAGGACACACCCTGATCCCGTGCGGGCTTCAGACATGACTCACCTTTTTTAGGTAGCTCTGAATCTCTTTGTCTGACCAGAGGTTGTGAAGAAGCAGAGCGGCAGCCTTGCTGGATTTGGGGAAATAACTGAGGAAAGAAATCGCTGATATCAGTTGAGAGGAACTTGAGTGAACTCGGGTGAACTCGAGTGCTGACCGATTCTGGCTGAGATCGTTGAGCGCTCGGATGAGAGAGCTGGTGATCAGGTGCTTGCTCAGCTCGCTGTCCTTCAGTAGCAGGGAGTTGCTGGTCTGGCAGGCCATGGCCAGCGTGTCGTCGGACTCGTTGCCCTCAGAGGTGCCGGCGCTGATGACGGCCAGCAGCTCAGGTAGGCCTTTACGGGCTGCAGCGACACAATGTTGCAGTGAGCAACAAGAGCTCTGTTCATCGAGAGTCACTCAAGTTCACGACACCCAACATTATCAGTCACCATTTATCTATGATGCGAGGGAAAGCTTTTACAATTTTGAAAACTAGTTTTTTTAATTACTTTTGACATAAAATACAAACGAAAAAAAAACATACATGACGGACATAAAATTAAATAAAATGGATAAAAAATGTAATTATAAAACCCAGAAAAAATGTTCTTCACACATGAGACCCACTGATCCATCCCCTGACAACAGAATGGTAATATTACAAAAAATAAAGATGATTCTCGCCAAGTGAGCATTTTCAAGTCAAGTCATCTTAAGGTTTTAAGAACTGCAGCAGTATTTCCATCAACAGTGAGCAATGTTTTACTTCGTTTTTCGTCTTACATTAGTTGTGCTCAGTGTTTCCACTTTCAGGAGTTAAGGAAGTTTAAGAGCATTTTTTGGTCATCGTCATTTGCCACCATGCTTGAACAGTCTGTAACAGCCTCACCATTGTGACTCAAAATGACACAGCCAGATTACCAGATTATAATCAATCTCAGCAAAGATCCACCGGCAGTTGAACCCTGAGGCCACAATATAATCTTGTTGTTCCAATCGTAGTAAGGCGGTCATATCTTTTGGTCTCAGGACTCTAACTTGAGCACAGCAATGGGCATCTTTCTTCTCAGCCATAAGACCTCAATAAAGTCCCCCGAAGGTGTCACTCTCAAGAGAGTCCTAGGAACCAGTCCAAGCGTGACTTCCTACATAAGCAAAGCAAGAAGAAGAAAAGAATCTTGTTTCTTACCGAGTGTACCATGCAGGGTTGGGTTCTTGCACAGGTTTCCCAACAGAGCCATCGAGCTCCTCTGCAGGTTGACTTTGTTGGAGCGGAGCAGTGGACCGATGACGTGCATGCCTTTTAGTTTCTGCACGATAATCTGACTCATCACCATGGAGACCTGAAAACACCAGTGGAGAAAGAACGTCATGTCAAATCAATATTCCAGGTCTGAAGAGGTCGGCTTACGTACAATGCCGTCACGTGCGATCAGGTTGTGCATCGCTCCACAACACGCCTCCTGCGTCTCCTCGCGCTGACTGGACCCCAGTAGCGCAAGATAGTTCTGCAGAGTTTTGGAGTGGATCAGCCAACCGGCACCAGATGGTTTGGGATCCTCCACTATTGGTAGATTGAGCTGGTGCTGAAATCAGATGAGACTTTGTTATTGCAATACCTTCAGTCACCAACTTTCTGGGATTTTCAGTAGTATATAAGAGCACACATTTATTACAAGAGATTATTTTCTTTGTTTTTTTTTGTCTTGTTAAAAAGGAATTTCTGATATGACACTTGTAGTCTGAATTTCAGTTATACATATATCTCATTTTCATATATTTAATTGAATGCTTCATTTCAAAGTGCAATTATTGAAACATAAAAAATACAGTGGATTAAAGTAAAATAAAACAAAATTTGATTAACATATAAAGCCTTTTTAAGAAACCAAAAAATACTAAAACATTCATCGCAACATCAAATGAACTGTAGAGGTGGAATGCATAGAACATTCATATTTCTATGTATATGCAAAAGAAAATCCAAATATTTACAAATACAAGCACGGCAGGTTTAAAATGTTTGAAAAACAACCGGTAGCACAAGAAAAATCTTATAGTATGAGAGCTGGCAATTTAACTTGATGGTGAAGTTGCTCATATGAGTGAGACGATAAAAACAAGATGTATATGTAGATGAATAATGAAGATGCAGATGTATAAGAAAAAACTAACTAACTAAATAATGATTCCAATAACGTGTTCTCTATGAATCTGATTTCCTCAAAGACTTGCACATCTTTACACATAATTGCAGTGTAATTTAATAAAGATAAATTACCACAACTTTTTATTTCAGACAATAAGTATGTTTCAATATTACCGTTGTCACGAGACCCACAGATCCATCCCCAAACAACAGAAAAAAACAAGACATATATGTAGATGAATAATGAAGAAGTCGATGTATAAGAAAAAACTAGGATGTTGTAATGCAGTAAATACTTTGAAAGTTGGAGTAAGTGGGAGAAATGATAAGAACTGTTCTTCACTCCGCTCCGTTTCAATTACTGTACCTTGCAAGAAGAAATATTGACTGGATTGTACGCAATATATCAATTATGAAGCCATGTGATATATGAGTACAATTGTCATGTAGCATGTTTACGATGTATTAGAGGAGCTTGAAATGATTCATACTTTAATAGATGCAACTTACTGAACTGAGACACAATGAGAGCATCAGCGATTGAGAGACTTGGACACTGAAATCTTGATGTGAATGATGAGGTCTCACTCAGTCAAGACATTTACAGTTACTGATCATCAGCTTCTTCTGGTCTCACCTCAGGCACTGACCCCTTGCCCTGTGGACTGAAGCACCCGATGGGGCCAGTGTCACCCTGGCTGGGGCTCTTCCCGATAGCCTTGGCCAAGGTTGTGTACTTGTTGAACAAAGTTGGCGCCTCGTTCTCCAGCTGGAAGGTGAGGTTGTGCAGGATGCAGACGCAGTTCTCCACAGACTGCCAGGTGCGACAAAACAGACATGTGGACCTCAACAGAACTGGATGACGGAATTATATACAATATCAACAGTGTACTGGCAGGTATCTTGCAATACAATTTGCATCCCAATGCAGGAGTGGTTCTGCAATATACTGTAATAAGAACCATTGTTTTAAGGGGGGAAATCGGATATTGCATTACAATACCATGTGCATGAAAACAATTTAATTTTTTTAGCCCATTTAGACTTTCAGTTAAATTTCCCAATAGAGGAATGACTCACTCCCTTAATGGACAAAATAAGTTCAGCATACAAATTGAAAACGATAGCATCAAACATATCTCAAATGCAGCAGCATATCCAAGTACCTATGTATTAAATATCGAAACAGATGGCTTAAAATACACAGACAACACCACAATCAAGGATTGCAATATTTGAGCGTAAAAAATAAATCATTTTCTGGCACTGTCCTAAAGAGACCGGCTCATCTAATCCACCTGGTTAAGTTTGGACACAAACAACGCAAATTCCACAAAAATGACAAGAAATCAATCACCAAAAACTCCAACTTCACATTGAAAAAAATTGTTTAGCATTTAACTTTCTATGTCCTATGATATCCATAGAATTAAAACATTATACAAGCATAGGCAGTCATGTTGTGGTCAAGCACGAAATCCCACGCCTCTCTTCGGGTGATAATAACAGTCATCAGTCTAACTTAAACAGCTGACATCATCTTCACTGCACAGCAAAATAAACAAGATCCACCTCTTCACGTCTCCATCAGAGCGTATGTTTATGTTCGAAGAGAGAGGCTGCAGAGACGTCATTCATATCTTTGCCTTGGCTGTCAGCATTGACAGGCTTTGACAGCTCGCAGGATATTTACATTGTGATAGCGATCTCACCTTGTCATCGTTTTCTTCTTGTTCCACGCAGTTGTTCACATACGTGACTAAAGAGTCAATCAGACCAGGATGTTTCCTCATGGCCTGCCTGTTGTTCTGCTTTGCACTGCTAAGATTTCTGTTGGGGTGGAAAGAACCGTAATCAGACACTTATAATTCAAGACAATTATGGAGGCCACAGAAAAAAACGTTTACATAGGAGAACATTCCAAAGGATTCAAATGAATAATCATTTAAAAAAAAAGAGCAAAGTCCAGTCTCATGTTCTCAGAACTGCAGCCTTCACTGACAAATGGAACAATCTTGAGTGATAAGCTGGGACGTTGTTATATAACTAATAGAAGTTGGCACATAAAACAGAAGTCAAGCCAAGCCATGCGTAAGGTGCGCATACAATATTCGATAAAAGCTTTCATGCAGACATCGTCAGCAGCAGAAGTGGGTCAATCTTCCTTGCCAAACAAATTCAAACCCGTTGACCGACAAACTGAGATTTTGTGCAACACCTTCTCACTAAACAGAGCACCACACTGAGACATTTGGATTGCTGCAGCTAGGTCAACACCATTGCCTTAAACACGTCAAGGGGTGTCAACATCTCGACGATAGTTGCACACAACTCTGCAGTCTACATGCAGTGCTCTCACATGGATGTAAGTTTGAAGAGGACAGGAAGCTGAATGCTGAAATAAGTAGCACAATGACACTACTTCGCTGAGCCAATCGGAGCACAGGATATAGGATATAAAGAGAGCAGAAAGTGAGTCTTTAAAGATGCCAGTAGTCACAGTTTCTCAGTTGTTACTGACAAACTAAGGGCATCTTTCTTAACATACAGCATAACACCGAGAGGGAACATTCATGCAGCTTATTACTCACACATCCTCAAAACACAATTGTGATGATAGATTTGATGACTTCACCGATGTGCGCCTTTGAACAGTGCGTGAAATTGGCAAGATGTTCTTTTTCTTACCTCAGACATCCTGTGGCGTTAAAGAAGATCTCGCTGCTACTCGAGTCAGGATGTGTTGAGCATGGAACGATCACTTTCTCCACTAAGACAGGCAGTGCGATTTTAGCCAGGTCCGGCTTCAGTGTGTCTGCTGAGGACAAATTCCACAAGAGGCCTGGGGGAAACATCCTTGTTAGTGGGAGCTCTAAAATGCATACTTGTTAACAGGTTTTGTATGAGGACAGAGGAAAAAGAGACATCATGATGATATATGAAGCCACTGGACCAGAGGTGCACGTTCAACAGCAATTCAGACGGACTATAGAATCTATGGCTGTGTATTGGCAGGAATATTTGTATGCCAATACAGGAGTGACGATACAATACATCATGAGCTCTTGCAATACTGTAAGTAGAATGGTATGTCATAATATTCATTTAATGACAGAATTTATTCTCAGGGAAAAACTAGGGATGTCCCAATGGTGACACTGCCGATTTCGCAGTAGTCGTCAAATACTCATGACAGCATTGATAACCAGTACAGTGTTCCCTCGCTTTTATCCCTAGATTCATCGCTGTTTTTTTACAGAAAATCAGGCCATGAAAAGTGACATGAATCTGGGAAAATTTCCTCATAAAGCACGATGTGTAGACAACTGGAACATTACGACATGGAGCGCAGCTCCGCGCTGTGTGAAACCTGACACCAAAGCTGAGCGTGCCAGAGCTCATGATCGTAGTTTTAATGATACTTTTAACACAAGAAACTTTGATGAGATCTGCCCTGATGAGATTCCAGACGTGCCGTCTTTGATCAGCTGATTTATGACCCGCTCCTGCTGCTCAGATGCCATTCAGATACTGGAGAATTTATTTTCACAATCGTAGTTTTAACGTGTTTGAGCCAGGAAAGTGCTCAATAATGACATTAGTAGTTACAGAGACTCTGATATTCTTTCATTTATGAACTCCACTACCCTGCAGTAACCCAGGGTTACATTGAGGTGCTGCTACCTCTGCACATTTTCAACTATAGCATGTGGTCCTGAAACACAACCCCCACAATTATCGTGGCTACACTGCATACGCAGACCAGTAGTAGATATTATACACCAGCATACACATAGATTGACAGGCTAAACTTGAACACAAATATATAGTTGTCATCACAGCATTCACTCAGCTCAGCGGTAGTGCTACAGTGGTGTGGTAGGTTCGTAGGTTTGTATGTCCCATGGATATTAGTGTGGCACATCAAACAAACGTCACGGTTCTGGTCTGTAATGCCCTTTGAATTCTGCAGGTGACGGTCTTATCCCTTCAGATTCCTAGAGGCTGGCTCACACAGATATTCCAGTCTGGCTCTAACACCAGCAAGGTCTTGTTGCCCATTACCAGGTGCTGAAGGGGGAAGTCGAGTCGCTGCCAACCAGTGGATGGAACTTCAATGAACTCAAAAACATAAACGTAAATGAAGGCCATCAAATCTAATCTGATATCAAATTGAAAGTATCGCGCCATTGTGGATGACAATGTTTGAGAGTATCACTATTCCCTTACACCTCTAATGTACCCCTGAAAAATAAGTCACAGCCAAGTCTGTTTCACCTCAGACACTACTGAAACATGAATCGTGCATCGAACACAAGCCTTTTTGAATATGGGGGAATTTAACATTTTTCATTGCTACAGACAACACCGAAGGAATATTTTGAAATCAATCATTAAGTATTGTTATTCCATGAGTGAAAATACACAATTGCAACTGAGTTCACTCCATCACTAATTCGGCATTTAACAGAGTATGAGGAGAAATTAATGATGAAACAAGGTTTGTTTAGCAGTGAGGAGTGGAATACTGGACTTCTTGAGTAATATAAAAAACAGATTTGTAATCTGACAACTACGTATGGAGGAACATCATTTGAGTGATTCATGCATACAAGGAAGGACCGCAGGACATTACAGAACAAAAACAATGTGGCAAAGACGGACACACATGCATCACCCACACAACATGGTGGATACATGATTGTTTTCTAACCTGTGAGCTGCCTCTGCGTCTCAGCTGAGTCTGTTTCTTTAAGCAGAGTCACGGCCCCTTCAACGCCAAGGCAGCGATGTATCTCCTCCTTGTTCTTGACGTTCTTGAAGGAGATGTTCCGCAGGGCAGCAGAGGCCGCTTGGCTGACCTGAGGATTGGAGTCGTGCAGCATGGCCACCAGCGGAGGGATGCCGTTCAACCGTAACACCTGGAAGGCGACCAGAGGTCCTCAGTGAATTGTCTCTCTCATGAGGCGAACTGGACTTCAAGACTCATTAAACACTCTTCATTCCAACAAGAATTCAATGAGGAAGACAGAAGACTAAAGACTTAAGAGTTCAACTTAGCTGTAACGTTTTTTTAAATCAGTCAGCGGAACACTAATGAAGATAAAAAATTCTAGCGTTGATCGGTAAGACTGGTGAGCGCAGCGATAATCTCAACGCAGCACACCACACACATCAAGCTTCTGCTCCAGCAACCGCTTCGGTGCTTGTCCTCCAAGCCAGTAATCGATCACACGTGATAAAAGAAGGAAGAAACAGGAAAACACAAGATGGAAGTGCACAGGATGATGGTGGTTTTGGGTGTATTGATAACAACTAAACAATGGTAACTACTTGCAGATCCTAAGTAACACGCCTGGACAACTGAAGGAGCCAACCAGGTGAAGACAGTGGCAGATGGGACAGGGATTTTCTCCTCAGATTACAAGTCAGCGTTCTTACTGTCATTAAATCAATAACACCAAAACTTTGCCTTTTTGTGTCTCAGTAGAATCGCCTCCTGAATGCCTACATTGTAGGGCTTGTATTAAATTCTTAATCTCAATGAATGGCACTAAAGCAGAGTTAACTTGTGTTTAATGGCAAGTTAATAACATTATATATCTAATCTAAATGTAACTTTATCAGAAGGTGTCATGAACACAAGGGTGCCCATTTATGTTATCAGTTACAATGTTATGCTTTTAGCATGTTTAGGAACCTTTTCAGTGCCTCTGAGGTTATTCTAAACAATGATCCTGCCTGTTCTGGTGTGTTTGCACAAGGAAAGTGTTGTGTTGATAGCACCATTCTTTAAGTTACATTTAATGTAACTATTTACTGTGTTTAACATAGCAATAGTCTGATAAATTGAGATCACATTTCTTTATCAATGGACAGCCCTGCAATTGTCACTTCCAATTCACAATTCAAGTAGGGAGAGCAAGAGGCACTCTGTATATATAAAGACTCTTGATGGGAAATATTTAACACGCTCAACATTTACAATTGTCTGCCTTAACTATGGGGACAAATTCAGTCTTACACACCTCAGACCACAGGGTTATCTAGTCTGTGGATCTTGTAACAGATAATACAATCAGGCTTTGGCCCTTCTTGTTCGGACAGGGGCAAAATCTGGACAAAAACAGCCCAATTATTGTCTACAAATGAAGTATTATTATTATTATATAAAAGATTAGTCACCTCATCTTTTGCTTTTTCGTCAACAAAAGTATTGTGCTGAATATAGGAGGCTCCACAGCATTTAAACAACTCATTCTGGTTGGAAAGGTACTCCACAGCCTCCTTCATGGTTAGGTCTTTGGTAACGTTTCCATTTGGCCTGAAAAAAACAAGCAGCTAAATGTTTAAATATTCTTCTTGAACGAAGAGAAACATGTTAAATACCCACACAGAATGCCTCTGGCTCTTCGATAGCGGCAGTTCCCCAGTGGACTGTTTTTCACGCATCTCCAACTTGCCTGAAATGAAACCTTTGTTTTGCGCTTGTGTGCCGTTCGTTTTGACCTGCAGCTGTAGAGGCTGAGGGGAAGAGCCAGTCACAAGCTGTCTGGTGGCCCGTTCGGCACCCCTGTAAGTGGTGCCACTGGAATAATGCTGGGGGGCAGGCGCTCGGTAGTAGGACACAGGGCGAGGCCAGGCCAGGCTAGGCTCGCTGCGGCAGGTGTCCATGCGAGTCATCGTTTTGGTGCTGATAGTGCCGTAACCACGGTCCATGTAGAAATTTGGCGAGCTTTTATTGTGCAGAGGACTTGAGGGGACAGATTTCTCACGGCTGAGCTGCAGAAACAGAAATCCATTCAGCACAATTAAAAATGAAATCAACATTATGAAAACTGTGATCACCATAGTGGAAGAATGTTTCCTCAAGGACTACAGTTACGGTGAACCTGGTGATCCAGTCCCAACTCAATGGCAAAACCCTGACTTTGGAGATAATTCCTATCTACCGGACTGTGATAGTGGCAGCTATTAACACACAGAGTGACAGACACTGACTCCAGAAAGATTTTCTCTTGTCGCAGTAGAGTTATTTGTTGCATATGAATACAGCTGCCAATGTGAAAGAAATGCAGAGGTATACTTTCTTCTTTCTTTTTTTTTAACTCTATTCAACTACTTAATGTATTGTTTTGTCTGGTGTTTAATACGGTGACTTTTTAAAACAGAATTCTACATCTGCTTTCATGTTAGCAGGAGATTTCTTAATCACCTATCTTAATAACCTGTCGTAAAATCGCGACAGGCAGCATCGCAGCATTTATACAGGTCAAGCTGTAAATATGAAGCCTGATGTAGTTACTCAAGCAGATGGCGGACACCTGGACTTCTATCTGAGCAACATTTGTAGGTGTGCTCTAGATTATGCAGTAAATACAGTAAATAAAGTCTCCATTTTATATATATATATATATATATATATATAGTGGTACCCCGGTTCTCGACCACAATCTGTTCCAGACGGCCGTTCGAGAAGCGATTTGTTCGAAATCTGAATCGATTTTTCCCATTACAATTAACGGAAAAAGAAATAATGCGTTCCAAGCCTTAAAATACACTTTTGTAGGAGTGAATGTAGAGTGTCTGCTGCAGTGCGCTGTTCGTCTATGTGTGTGGCCGCTGCATGTGGGAGGGGTTGCCGAGTGAGTGACGTCTCTCCAGAAGTGAAGAGGTGCCCGGTGCGTGTCCAGCTCTGAATGTGCGCTTCTGTGCAGTTTGGCTGTGACAAAGTCATAAACCAAGTAACGCTCTGTCCCAGACTATATATATATATATATATGTCTGTTTGCTTCGTTGGAAGAGCAAGATAATTCAAAGGTATGGACCAATTTAAATGAAATCATACAGACATGTCAGACATTGGATAAGAAATACACAATTCCATATTGGGGCTGATTTAGCTCACTATCTGCAGCCAGGAATTTCTCAAGGTATTATTTAATGTTGGAAAATGGGGGTGTTCTATCTCAACAAATAATGCCAGAGACATTGGCAAAAAGTTCAAGAGTATCACAGGGTTTCCGCCAGGAACTGCGGTGGAAGAGATCATAATTCTGAAGCCATGGCGGCTGTCATTTAAGCCATTTACATTTCGCAGAAACCCTGTATCAGGTGAGAGGCCCAATGGCTACGCGGAAGTTTGGGCATGCCGGGGATTCTAGTTCTTGATTTACTTGGGCTAATTAAGTCTCGTTTTGTTCACTGTTCCTTTCTCCACTGTGGGTCGAACATTGGCCAGGGTGTCAAAATAATGCACAGTCAAACATGGGGTCGACGTGGCCGTGAACACCATCCGCATGTTGGTATCAAACATCAGTGCTTGTGCAGATAAAACTGTCACAATCACTTTTTCCCACGGTGTCACAAGGAAATAAATCTCAAGTGACTCACTGTTTTACTGAAGCCATTGCCAAAAAAGACAGGTCCATTCGATGCGCCACTTCTGGAAACGTCAGTGAAAACAGATTCGTATGATGGGCCTGCCGAGAAACACATCAGCAAAGGTCAAGTACAACAATTGTATTTAAAATGGACGCATGAGCCGTCAAGTTAAACAAGGTGTTATCAAAACTTAAATTTATGTTCAGAAAAAGGTCAAATAAACAATCAACTAATGAGCTTCAAAACCATTTAAATTGACGTAAAAAATGCTAGTGACATTTATGACTAGCTTTTACAATGACCATGCATCAATAAAAACTTAATAGATATTTCTTTATCATGCCAGATAAAGGCAGAGGACAGAGCTCCTTTGTCAGCTATTTAGAGAAAAAAAAACAACAGTAATGAGCGCTGATGTGTTGCGCAACAATCTGATAATGCATTCATTTATTTTTTTTCAATCAGCATTTGAAGGTGCGACAGCTTTTGAAGTAAACATTCATTCTTTTAAGATTGTGAGCTCCAGTGTCTACCGCTCCAAAACTTTTTTTTTTCAAAAATATGAGTGATAAGAGAAGATCTAACACCTAATACAAGGCAGTGAGTGTGATCTACCTGGAACACAACCCTCTTGCCAAAGTTCCTGGGCCATCATAAATCACAGTGGCTTCAAACACAAAGTCTAATGAGCAAATTTGATTCTAAACTTTGACTTGTTACTGCAGTGCATCCTAGGACATGGACAGTTTTTTTCAGTAGGAATAGACCCTATAATAGACATTGTAAAACAATGTCATAGGTTGAATGTAATTATACTACAGGCCAATTTTAGGTTGTTTTCAGGAAAAAAAAATATGGATAGATATGCAAAAACAGATTTATGTGAGGAAAAAAGAAGAAAGTCAAGACGCACCTCAGTTCTGATGTCTGTCCAATAACATCAACACTATATCCCAAATGCACCCATAGTTTCCAGGCTTCTTACTTCCGAATGAGTTTTGACTCATCGCTTATTTGGTTAGAATCATTTGATAGCAATGAATGACATGCAATCACATTTTGACTTACAAGTAAAATCTAGATTCAATTAGATGAACATCAAATAAAGAAAAGTCTCAGAGGGTTGTAGCCATCATGTTTGTCCAAAAGGTAAAACCAAAACTGCATGTTAAAGATAGTTTTGATTAAGACAGGACTTTGATGCAAGCAAAAAAAACGGAGCTTCATCTTTTGTATTCACACTGATATGTGTTTGAATCTGCCTGAACGGAAATCTATGACGTCGAAGAGCGATGAACTGCATGGCGTTATCTCACAAACCATTGGCTATTGGCTATGAAATAAGACAGATTTAACAGCCTCAGGAATATATTTAAGAAACAATTATTCCACCGAGGTATTTGTTGTTGGCCTTATATATAACGTGTCAGACATGTGAGATAACTCAGCGGTGTCTATATTTAACTTAAACAATAGCATAATGACAACGCACGAACATAAAACTATGAAAAAAAGGCGGTTAGTCAACATTTTATTCAGGTTAGCAGATTAGCAATGCTAAATTTGTTTAGGAATATCAAAGTCTCCATTTTGTGTGACGCATATTTCACGCTACTCGTTAGCATGTTGGTATTTTTTCTTTAAAGTCAAGACACTTTCATCTTCGACAAGTCTTCACAGTGTTCCGAGCAGTTGCAGGAGTCTGGTCTTACTTGCGGGGGACAGAGAAGTGGATCCGCTCCTGCTGCTGTTCAGCCTGGCCTTGGTCTTTTTGATGGTCAGCACTTGTTCCATTACCCGTCGCTCTCTGGAGAGTTGCTGGTTTGCCGAGGGAAGAGCCAGGGAAGTGTCGTCCACGTTCCCGATAGCAAGAGCGGATTTGAGTGGGTACTGACTGGTCATGTCTTCAGCGTTTTCCGGCTTGCAGAGCGGCTCAGAGACATGAGTGGAAGCGGACGGCTGCGCACTCGCGGATCCTCGTCTGACAGCAGGAGTGCACCTTGTTCTGCCAGACCGCGCCCTGGGAGGCAACGGCACATGCATCACTCCTGACTACGCGCTCGCGACTTCTTATAAGGTCGACAACCTTTTTCACACAGTGCTTTCATGCAGTTCATGCTGCTCAAGTAAGAACCTTGTCTGCATGGAGAGGTTTTATTTTGAAACGATCGCTCGATATATGGTGCTATAAGAGTTGAGATAATAGAAAGGAGGCGGAAGTCTCTCGATCTTCAAAGTCCAGCAGAGGTAGAATGCACAAACTTGACTTATATAAGAGCAATTTTCTGACCTTTCTAGCCCTAGAAACTCGTCCAGTGTGTCTACACGGTTAAGAGGTTAAACTGTGACTGAGATCAAATGATTTACAAATAATCCTTTGACGTCACCACTCACCAAACACGCATCTTATTGCTCATTTATTTGCATTTATTGCCTCAAAGTATCGCAGTGAATTAAAAAGAAAACAATGACAAGTTCCATTAATTAAAAAATTTACAATGAAGAGAAACAATAATTCAGTCATCGATTGTTTAGAGTGTATTTTGTTGCCTCCTGACTTCATTTTGAAACCAAAAACGAAAGCTGCCTATTGTGAAAAAGAATTAAATATGACGTCTTTTATCATCTAAATTAGTGATTAAATTAATCCCCCTTTTTTTTAATGCATTGAAACATTTTCAATTTGCCAAATCTATTGGCTACAGATTGATTGATAGTTACCGTTGGTTAAATACGTGCACAGCACACTAACTACTTCAACAGGGATCATCCATCCATGGTCTGTCCACAAAATGGACTAGTCACATTGAGACCGTAAAACCCTCAGTCGCAAAACAACATTCTTCGCCTTTCACATAGAAACCTTTAAAAGAACATTAAAAATAACCTGTGAAAAGCACTTTAGCGTCATCAGCACTAAAAGTGGTCAAAGGAATTAAGATGTTGAAAACCAGTGACCACTGCACACCGTTTCACAGGTGGTCATAATGTTACGGCTTACGGCCCTAAAATTTGCTGGCTGTAACAAGTCAGTATACCTGTGCATGAAATGCAGATACTTGCTTTTAACAAAGCTAACATGACGCACAGAACTTGCTGTAATTGAAGAAATAAATATGCTTGTATTTGCTTGTACACAGGTTTGTTTGTTCAAGTTAGTGGAGTTGGAACTGTTAACGCACATGACAGCGATGTACTTCTGAAGGCCCACAGCTATCCGCAAAAACTAAACTGCGGGGAACAGGAAACAATGTTTCTCGCTCTCTCAATTCTTCCTACATCACTTTGAATGCTACATGACAACCAAGCTTTTTACAGAACGTTCATAAAGCAATGTTACTTGGCCGTACAAACGAAGAAGTGCTGCTTCAAGTGCGTTCTGAGCTGGAGTGTGGAAGAGTGAAGCCAAAGACGGAAACCCACTTGGGTGGAATGAAAGGCAAAAATTAAGAGCGGCCTTATCAGGGAGGTACTGTGGTGTCTGGGTTGGTGCATAGGTTTGTATCTCTGAACTTTCAGATTAAGACTAGATCACAAGAGTGCAAAAGAATCACTTCCTTCAAACATGACTCATCTCAGCGACATAATTCTTTCAGATTCTGTTAAAGCTTCTGATGAAACTAAATATGAAGCGACTTCCCTGGCTCTCATTTCAACTCTTGCTCCGAAGCGGAGGAACTCCCCTCAACTTCTCCTGTAAACTCCCACCAGCAAGTCTCATCTGGTCCTCGGCCCCCTGCAGAGACTTGATCTCGATGGTGTAGAAGATGTAGAGCAGGAAGGTGGTCAGCAGGATAGCAAAGCAGAGAGCCGCCAGCAGGTAGAAGGAGACCCGCGGGAAAGGCTGTTCTGCTCCCAGGGCCAACCAGAACACGGCTAGGATGGCCAGCTCCAGGACCAGCAGAGCCAGACCCATCACCCCGGTGCGAGCGGCGGAGCTGCGCATTCTCTCTGCGCAGTGCAGACCCACTTTGACCTCCGTACGGGCTTCAGTCAGAATGTCAATGAGTTCAGCAACTTCTGAAAAACGAAAACAGAAATCTTCAAAAATGACCCACTTTGTTCCTATTGTAAAAACACAAATCCATTAAGTTTAAAATATCAAATACAAAAAAAAACAGAAAATAAATAAATAAACGCACACAAAAACTTGTTTACACCTAGTAAAAGGCCGCGGCAAGAGCAGACCTGTCAGCCGAAGGAACGTCGGCTCAACGAAGATTCAACAAATTACTCTGCTGCCACCTGGTGGGCCATTAGAGACGCAACAGCGTCGCATCAATTGGACCGACCCGTTCACTGCGGTTGCGTGTGTGTGTGTTTTAATTTTCTCCGCAGTCTCAGCAAAAGATTGTCACGTACTTTTTTGTCTTGTCGGACACTCATTTTTTTTAAAACTCAGCATTCATTGTTGCATGTCTTCTGTAGATTGTTTTATTTCCCTATTTGTTGTGTTATTTGTGTTGTAGATCTGAGTGAACCGTTTGGTTCCTAAGATTTGATTTGTGTTGCTAAATGAACTACATTGGATGAATGTGATGTCTCTCGATACTGACTTACTATTTATTATTTGACAATGATGACAAGGATTGATTATGAACAATACCTCCAGTCAAATCAGTCTCTGGTGCAACACCATCGGTCACACTGGAAGACCTAGGATCAAACTTCAGCATAGCAGTCAGAGCTTCATGGTCAGAATACGGGAATGGGTGGTCAGGTACTGAGCCTTTGGTGGTGCACAAGGACGTACAGCTCATATTGGCTCTGGAGGAACCCTGGACAGCACCGGTGAAGGAAGGCTTTCAGATAAAATGACTTTGATCTTCTGTTGAGACAAAGAAAACAACTCACCTTGAAGAGAATGTAGTCGATTCTGATGCCCTTCTCAAAAGGAACAATCTCTTTTTTACTGATGAAAGGATTGTCTTCGATCAGGGTCATGCCATTCTCACATCCCTGAATGATTCCAATGAAAGAAGTCCTAAAAACCAGGTCTTGCACTCTCAGTCGCACCATATGCAAGAGTAGCGCTGATTACCCATCATCCCCACTGCTTACATCAAAGTGAGCCGTCTCCAAGTAGGAGTCTCTCAGTCCTGTGTAAGAGCGAAGCAATCTGGTGCCAAGGTCCTGAGGGTGCATGTTGAGGTCGCCTCCTAAAATCACCACATCTGCCCCAGCAGAGGTGTGGCTGAGAGATACAATAGAAAAACAGTTAAAAAAAAAATATATATATATATATATATATATATATATATATATATATATATATATATATATATATACACACCCACACCCACACACAACATTAAAAATGTAAACCGTTCCTGAAACCTGAAACATTTCAAAGATCATTGAAAATACAGGCAGATGGAAGCTAGAGAAAAGGAGGTTGTTGTTGCAGCCTTGTTTCACATTCCGATTTAATGAACATTTATGAGGCCATTTTTTTTTCAGTAAATGGTCAGTTAGGGAGTCGTGTTTCACAGTGTTTTGCATGATTTTCACTCCAATCCTTGATGCAACCATCATCCACAGTGAGAGAGACTTCCAAGTTGCTCCGTCCTACAGGCAAGCGAGAGACGCATGAATACTGCTCTTATCAACTATTATTGAACTTAATAACTTATTAACTCCTATGAAGTCCATGAGTTTAAGTTTGTTATTGCAAATATGCGAAACAGTCAAAAGTTTAGATTCATTATCTCAGTTTGTCTATTCATGCCATTTTAGACTTCACACCGCGCTATAATGTCAAAACAAATCTTTTTTTAATCTATTCTCTAACTAGTCTATTTTGCCATTTAAGTTGTCACGGCCTGGCATAAGAACATTTTGTGCTATTTTACCATGCAATGACAATAAAGGTCATTCATTTTAGGTGGGAAAACTACTGTTCTAAATAGAGCTAAAAGAGGAAGATAAAAACACTGGATATGCAGTAAGTTTCTGGTGAAGATGCTAATAGAGCTGCTTACATAAGCAACCTTAGTTTCGACACAAAACAGAAAGGGAAGAGCAAACAAATCTGTGGTTCACCGAACAAACTGCTGCAGCTCCCACGCCTGAACCACTCGGTGAGGGAGGTACGAGTCCTTCTCTCTGCAGTACTCTGCATGCAGCTGGGCAGAGTCAAGTATCAATATGGTGTAAGATTGAAGGATCAGTATCTTGGACAACTTCAGTTACAGATCAAAACCTACGTGTGTGACGTAAACATTTGCAGTCAAATTCCCGATGTTGATTACAGCCAATCCCACGGCTTTGCCGCCAAACCAGTCACCGTGGTGGGCCTGCAGGTGCAGAGGGTTGTGCAGATGAGACATTTTCAATAGATGGCCTTTATCAGTCCCACAGCATGGAAATTCAACATGTGCTAAACTTGTATTTTAAAGACAATGCAATGACTACTGCAAACCCATGGAGGTGTTTAAGTCAGTCCTCAAAGAGCATTAACATTCACGTTCAAAGCCCTTCCTTCAACACTCACCATGTAAGGATAACCGTTGAGTGAGTATCGATAAAGAAATGTATCATGGATCCGGTGTTTGGAGAAAACTGCCAGTCCACTCCCAATAACGCCACTGCAATTAAAACAGAGAAAAGCTACTGGGCGAAATATCAAATCACATTCTCACCAAAGGGATTTTGTCCAGGAAGATGTGAGAGCTAAACTTACTAGACGCGACACTTGTACAAGACCAAAGAGGGATTAGAAGTGCAGGCTTACACATTCATCCGAGTCTTGTGATTTGGCCGAGAGATCCACCGAAGTTTAAAACTTGTTTGAACCCTATGTGCTGGATCTTAGACATTAGTCTATTATTAGTCTATTTCTAACACTCTACTGCAGCATTTCCAGATAAGGAGCAACAGAATACCTGAAAACTAGTTAAACAAATAACATGCACACCCAGGTGTCAGATAACTCTGTTGGTAAACATCAAACATTTGATAATGGAAGTGGTGCAACTCACCTTTTGAAATAATGTGAGTGGGGATGGCTGCAGCTCAGTTTCTTCTTCAAAAAGAGGAAATCCTTCTCACTCCATACCTGAAAGACAATGTTGGTTTACCGGTTAAAATGGAGACCATTTTTAGGACATAGTGAAACAAACGATTTGGTAGTGGACATAGGTGTTATGCAAGCACTTTATATGAGTCGTGTCGACTTTTCTTATCCTTCACTTAAGAACCACTGAGAAATTATGGTTCTCGAAGGAGCTCTTCTTGAGCTTAAAGTCCCCAAAAGAAAATCAATGGCAGAAATATGGATATACTTTGATCATATGATTTTATAGACTAAAAGAGCGCACTGTGGTTTTAGAACAAAACACTTCAGTGCTTTAATAAAGTCATAAATAGCATCAATTTGTCTATTTGTTTCAGATGACCAAAAATCAACCAAATACTTCCCAAATATAGCTACTAAATTATGTGTTGAAAAGTATTGTTAATTCATGTGAATCTGTGTTAATATGTTAATATATATATCGCAGAGAAATGTTTAGAAAGGTTCGTTTCTTCCAATATTGTGCAGCCCTAATCAAAACCAAACTAATTATCATATTTAAATTGTTCAGTATTTATGTGTTCAGAAAGAACACATAATACTGTTTAGTGGCACCTCCTGTAGCAGGACCAGGTCATGTCCTTCCTTAGACAACATCTCGCCAATCATGGCGTAGCGCTGAGCACAGTGTTTGCTCAGGAACCGAATGCCCCTGAAGAAGAAAACAGAATCAGCATGGGCAAGAAAACAGATCAAGAATCACTTGATGATAACTCACCAGCAGTTGAGAGAGAAAACTCGGACACACATCGGGTCTGACATGGTGACAAAGCAGTGGAGGTCACGATGGTGAACTGACCTGGGGCAAAATGAAATTATGACATACGGTAGTCTTTTTAGAATACCAACACTTGTTCACTACTTACAACAAACAACTAGAAGCAGTAGAACAACAATCCACAATTCTTAAAAAGCAAACAAGTCCGAAGAGTAGGGCATCTTTAAAACATGTGTTAAGTAGCTACTTAACCCGCTAAATCACATTTCTTGTTTTGGCTCACTGACATCAGCAGCTTAAGGGGGGAGAGAGAGGAAGCAAACAGACCGCATCAACTGGTTTCAAATAAGACTTGCTGAGGAACAATAGAAGATAACAGTGGTAGACAGAACAATAGATTGAAGTTGAAAGGTGACAAAGTATCGCCATAATGCTGAATTAGCTTTCCGAGAGAAAGAAATAGGGGGAGCAGGGAACCATGAACCAAACACCAATGTCAACTATTGTTATTAGCAGCCACTAGTTGGGAGTTTTAGTGAGCTAGTGGAGCTCACCGTCACTCTAGGAGAAGTAGGTCGACTAAATGACACGGCAACGACGAGGCAAAAGCTTGTCATTCCAGTGTTGCAAGCTAAGGTTTCCAATGATCGATTATTCATAAGTCATTTCACTTACCGAGGAACCGTCAGTTGCTGGGCTTTCTATCTGCAATTCTTATTGGAGCTAGTGTCGCGGACTAGCTATTATTCATCACCATCATCTTATGCTTCATTTTAACGTACGTGCATCTTTCGAAAGAAACACACGCAAGTAAATATTAGCTCCCAAACTCCACGGAGTGCTTTGCCTGCCGGTGAGAGTCAAGAGAGAAGCGCTGCGTCATAACATCCGGTTGTCAACTTCCTCTTTCACGTAAATGTTTTGTTTTTTATTTGCAGTAAAAACACAATTAACTGTATTGCCGACATTACTTGGTGTAATCACTGAAACACATGTCATGTTATGTATTATAGTATTATAAAGTTTAGTTACGTTGTAAACCTTTATTTTGAAACCCATACGCTGCTTCCATGTTTACGCAGTTGAAAGGCATTATGGGAGATGAAGTTTCTCCATTTTTCGACGTCTCAGTTAAGTCGTACGGTCTCAAGACCACATTTTTAGGGTCTCAAACTCGCATCTCTCTCTCTCTCTCTCTCTCTCTCTCTCTATATATATATATATATGTGTGTGTGTGTGTGTGTGTGTGTGCCTGCACCCTCTGCGGCTCACTTGTGGATCAGTTTGAGACTCCTATCTATACTGTTTTGGTCTTGTCTTGGTCTAGGCCTTCAAAACCTTCTTGGTCTTGACCTCCAAATAACTTGGTCTTGAATCAATACTCTCCAGTCTCGATAATGTCTTGGTCTCAGTCGATGTGGTCTTGACTACAACACTATTCTTTTGTATAACCATATGCAGATCTGATGACTCATGATATTGTTTGTTAAACTCACCTTGTCCAGCTCTGTATTCCAGGCATAGTCTAGGATTTAATGGGATATTAAGCTTGCGCTCAGGTGAAAATAAAAGGGCATAGTAATCCAGTCAATAAAATGATGAGGACGCTGAAGACCCCTCACACTCTTTCAAGTCTTGAGTCAGAACCACCCAACTACTGCCTGCACACTGGATGAAATGTTATGTGGATGATGACAAACAGAAGGAACGCACAAAAGAAAACCCAAACTGAAGTTCTGAACATTTAAAGTCTATCATTCACAAAAATACTTTAATACATTTGCATGGGGAACATGACCTCAAAAACCATGTGTCTTTTATTGTTAATACAATTGTTTGATTACATAGTCCAACCTCTACTTGGAAGTATAAAATTACAATGCGCAATGGAAACAAAGACAATAGTAAACAACCTTAAACCAAAAAAAGAACTGCCCACACCATTCATAATATGATACAATAGATATCTCATTATTAGTTTTTAGCACAATCACACAATTTCAGTGAAGCGTTCGGCAAACACTGAGAGTCAACAAAACAAACAACATGATAATGGCGACAGCAAAAAATATATCTGTATAAAAGTTTAGTTGGAGAAAAACCTGCTGGATATTATTGTATGTAGCCTGTGAAAAATGATAATCAGAGCCAGGTGCAACTGCATTTTGAACACCAAAGGCACAACAGTCCAGTGAACCACACAGAGTAGACTCTTTGTCTGTGTCGACAGGCAATTTCCATCAAAGTGGAAATGAGTTTGTCTCCAGTGCCCGTCCCTCCCCTCCCAATACTCGATTCTTACCCTATAAATAACAATCAATGGTCATACTCCACAGCACAGAGACAATAATTCTCTCTCTCTGTCTAATTATTTCACTTGTAATACATATAAAATAATGTGTCAGATATAAAACACTTGGATTCGGATTTCCCACCATGGATGAAAAAGAACGAAGTAAATGATGTGACTTCACAGCATACATGTCTTTTTTTAAACAAAAGAAACAGTGATTCACTTCCCTCCTCTTCAACTATTGTCTCTGTGCTGTAATTTAATCACAAATATGAACATGAAGTCCCCCGAAATACTCCTATGTAACACATATTCCTTTAGCATCCGCTGCCTCACAGTACAGAAACAAGTTTTTGTTAAAGGCTACATAAGGTCAAGGAAGAAAATACGCTGTTGCTTAGTACCCCTTCTTGATATTTTCAGTGCAGCCGAGCACACGTCTTTAGAGAGTCAGGTAACCAAGCACCAGCACAAGGCATCCCTGGTGTCAAAGTCAGATGCTTGACAGACCTGATTTATAAAATAGCCACGCAATAAAGGCATTCTAGTGACACAAAACCTTCTCCCTGTACAATGTAGTCACCCGACTGTGTGCCCAAATACAACAGCTGGTGATCAAAAGGTTTCCAAATCCAAAACTATTTTCTGTTCACTTGAAAAATAAGAGGTAGTAAAAATGGCAACAATTTCATCTTTGGAGAAAAAGGCATTTTTTTCCTAACAAACACGGGACAGCTGCTTTATTTCTTCTTCTGTGGTCCAGTTCTCGATTCTTCAACAGTCGTACCAACACCTCTTTGCTCTACTTGCGAACCCTAAACACATCCTCTCCCCATCAACAAACATGTCAAGCTCCATCATCAACCCATTTCATCGAAAGCATGTTGAAACACATGTATATACGCTGGTTGTCCAAGAGAAATAATAATTAATAAAAAAAAATCTTCAGAATTTCTTTGCATGTCCACATTTATCCTTGCATACGCAGCTTGTGTTTGTGTCCAAGTAGGTTCTGTCAAACGATTTTGACTGCTACTTTTGATTTTCCTAGGTGGTTGAAGATAGATTGTGTCACGCTTTTTACGCTTTTCCCAAGGCTCTGTTAGTCTTTCACAAGTCTGTAGACGTGGTACTGAGCTCCATGCTCACTCGTGGAAACCTCAAACACAAATGCTATACACAGTAGGGTCTCCTGGGTGTCGCGGTTTGTCACCACCTGAGAGAGCACAAAGACACAACAGTGAGTGATGGCAACAGATTCCGAGAAGCAGACAAATGGACATATTTGGGAGTGATGACTTCTAACACATCAAAACCATCCTGGCTAATCCATTGTCCAGGAACGGTCTTCTCTGTTTCAAATGAACTGAAGGGGAAATGAATAGGTGTTGAAATGCAAATTTCTATGCCAAAACGCCAAACCCTATTTTGACTAATTGATTTTTAAATCTATATTTTACCCCATTAAATGAGTGACAATTACCAAATTAGTCCACGGCTTTTTTGCGTTTTGTTATGAAAGTTCAATTCTTATAACCTGTGAGTACATTTCAAAAGTCGTGAGCGCTGCCTCCATCTAACGGTGAAACTGTAGTATTGCAGGTTAAACAGCGGAGCCAGCATACGTCAGCGGAAGTACCTGAAGGATGGTGAAGTTTTCAAGAACACTGTTCATCATGTATTTTTCAGGCAGGTGCTTGAGTTTGTGGATAAAGTTGATCATGTACTCGCACATCGGTGAGCGGTGGATTCGGTAAACGCACTTCCCTCCTTCAAGTCGAGCGTACTCCGTCTGCAACGCAGGTGACAAAAGGGCATCACTTGTTGTTTTCTCATGAAGATGAACAGCAGTCCTTACCTCCACTTTCTCGACCACTTGCTTCCCAAAGGAACAGACCTTGGTGGAGACCGTGATGGTCATGTTCTCCACGCTACTGTACTGACTGGTGACGCCATAGAAGGAACCAGGACCGTCCTGCATGCCACTGCTGTTCAGGTCTGCCTGCAGTTCAAGTTGTATTCAGTACATTAAAGCTACAGCTTCTTATTTTATTTTATACCATCTTTAAAATGCAAAGACATAAAAAGTACATTAAAATCAAACAAAAACAATTTCACTGTTATTGATATTTCTTAGACAAGAAATGCAGTGTTTACAAGACAGAAAAACAAATCCAGTTCGAGGTCCAGACTACTTTGATTTTCTTACCCAGAATTTAACCAGGAAAAACGCGTTCTGAGGGCCTTTCTCATACAGCTCCTTGAGGCCGCCCTTCTTCTCTGGGAATTTGTCGTAGATCTGTCTGATGTCCACGGCTTCCAGAAGTGGGTCGCTGTACGACGGGTTGGTCTGTCCAATGTGGACGAACAAGTGTTTGCTGTACTGCAGGATCCGGAGGTGGGGCGACATACAAGCAGGTCAGTCAATCTATCTTTTAGTGTGAGGGGTCAAAGGTCGGGCTCACAGTGTCTGGGTCTCGCTGAACCTCCATGAAGGCCGAGTACTCTAGCATCCGCAGTTTGGAGGAGGCGATGGTCCGGTCCTGCCACACTGGTACTGCAGTGGCGGTTGGTGCCTGAGGGGGCGCCAGAGGCTCATAACCTGGATATCCAGTTCACATAAACAAAACAGAAGACATGTAAATAGTGATGGGACCAACACCTTGATATAAAAATAAAGACTCATTTCAATAAAATAGTAAAACAAATGTATTCACTTCGGTTTCAGAATTATTGTTTTTGTCCTCTACAGATGCATTTCATCATATTAATCAATCCCAAAAAACTATAATGATTTTTTGATTGACTGCAAATATAGGTGAAACTCACTTGGTATGGCCTGTGGAACTGGACCCGAGAGGCTCTGGTACGGCTGTGCAAACGGCTTGATACTGAAAGACATTTATGGACAGTTCAAAAGGACATTCACGGCTTGGTCATGCATTTCTGATGACTTGCATTCGTGAAGTGTTTGTATTAGTGTGTATGCATGTGTTGCTGCACCAGCTAAGCGCAAGACCACCTGCTTCAATTGCTGCCAAACTTCAATTCGGTGGTTGTTAACATCAGTGCAGGAAACATACAATACAGTGTCAAACATCAGAGTTAGTACTGGTTTGGGTGCTCGCAGCTGGACCTGGGCTAGGGGGGAACTTACGCATGGCTGGTGCGGACAAGCCCAGGAGTCCGTCCCTGGTTGAGATCTAGAACCAGCCTGGTGTGCAAAAATGTGATCCGTTAAACAGACTTTTGATATGGGACGTACACAAACACGAAGATAGTATTGGGCATCCAACCAATAATCCCAGAGAGTCTCTGATGTTGAGGCGTACTCAGAGAGCTCTATGCACTTTATCCCAGGGAACAATAAAGTCCAAGTGTTCCTTGATATGCTGAGTGAAGTGCCGTTTTGTTTATGGACTCCTGTACTGAGAGGCCACTCGCACTCATGGCTATGATCAAGAAAAACCCAGCGGCTATACGCAACAAGGTCAAAGGTCTGGCAGTTCAATTCAGAGATTGGTTTGACTGCCAAGAAAACCTCGGATCTGAGACGACCTCACACCGACCCTTCCTTTCTCAAAGATGAAGTGACAACAGTGATGTGCAGAAATTCGCAAATCAATGGGTCAAAAAAGGGACATTTTTAAGGCGAGCTAACATCATAGCTATGAGCACTGATGTCTGTGGACGAACTTACTCCTGAGAGGGTCCTGGTTGTCCTGAGATTGGAGCAGGCCAGAACTAAAAGAAAGAGAACATTTTGATTCCAAATACATCTTCAAAACTAAATGTACCATTGAGGTGTCTCTTACTCTGGGGGGCTGGTATGGGGTCGGGGGAAGTGGTGGAAGGTGATTCTTCATTATAGGTGGCGAGACGATCTGAGCTGAAGACAGGGCGGCCATGTTCTGCAGGGCTTTGTCTTTAGATGCCTGATCCTATGGAACAGAGAAATGAGGCAAGGGTCAACCACCAGGGGGAGCCTCAAGCTAAGATGATAGATAAGAAGAAGAATTTGTGGTGTTCTGTAGAAAAAATGCATTCTTAATTTGGATGGGGATATTTCGCCAAATTATATATATTTATAAGTATCAATACAAAAACTATCACAAAAAGTATCAAGTATAATATTACATATGATTAGACCTTTAATATAACATAAAATGATGACTAAAGTTTGTTGGCAGATTTTAAAAATTCACATAATTTACAATGTGAATTCACAAAACAGTCAGTCAGTAACCTTTTAAATAATGATAAATTAATATGTAGAATAATAATAACAACGATAATAAATGCTTAAATAATAATAAAGTGAGTAACGCTTATTAGCTTATGTTTATTGACAATAGTGATATGAGTTATGGAAAAGAAATTGTGTTTCTATCTGCGTTCCTTCACGTCATTGCAACCGTACACATTCATGTTCAAATAATGTATAGATTGTGAAGCATTTCATCAGAATCACCAGTCAGATCAGGATTTTTGAGTTCATATTAGTGAGAATACAGAGAATATAGCAATGAGAACAAAGGCAAAGATGAAGTGCAGTGTTAGTGTCAGTCAGATTTAAAGAAAAAAAATGGTTTGAACTCAGTTGGATTTAAGCTGCAACATTTACACGGGAAGTGAAATTCTCACACTGAAAGTCAGACAAATCAAATTGGTGGTGCGCAGAGCAGACAAACTTTCTTTTGACGTGAAGTTTAAGCTGAAGAAGTTTATGCTTTTTCTGCTAAAGCAGTGGCGCCTGACCAGCAAAACTCCCAAATAAATCAAAGCAACACCACATGAAGCAAGCAGAGAATCTTTGAGCTAATGAGGCTGCAGGGGGAGTGGCGCTGTGCGGCATTAGGCAGGATGCAATACGAGGCAGATTCCCAAGCATCGCCCTTCACAGGGCAGCAAATAGGGAGGGAAGCCATGCCAGACTGCTGCTAGACAGAAATACGAGTCAGGGTCACTTACCAAATTCATCGCCTAAACCAAAGGAGAGAAAAACTGTTAGTTCTATTCAGTGAAGAATCATTAATGCTGGCAAGAGCTTGAGAGTTTACTCAGATTCCAACCTCTTCATAACATACACTTCTAACTAGATGATGTCTGAAACGGCCACTAAATGTCTGGTGTGCGACAGGCGCAGATAAGGGTCAGATTTTGCTTAAAGATCTCATTGTATCATGTAAAATCATGTATGTTTAAGTATTATTGTAAGTTGTGGACTTCACTTTATCTCGTCAAAAGCCCTTAACCATAACCATAGCCCCAACCACACCGTATAAT
This sequence comes from Synchiropus splendidus, assembly GCF_027744825.2. Classification (NCBI taxonomy): domain Eukaryota; kingdom Metazoa; phylum Chordata; class Actinopteri; order Syngnathiformes; family Callionymidae; genus Synchiropus; species Synchiropus splendidus. The sequence continues at coordinate 21,978,702 of NC_071339.1, read as the reverse complement.
ATTATGAGAAATAAGATGACATTATTCTTTCATGTTCTGCACTTTATAATACCAGAGGTTTTCATTAATGACTATGAAGATTCATAATATTCTCCGAAGCCTTAGAAATGCATTATGATGTCCTATGAATGTAGTACTAATCCATTATAGATGAGACCTTTATGTAAACGTGTAAGTATTTATAAGTTACGATTGCCATGTGAGAAGGGATTTTGATGGAATCCGATGACCATGGTTGGCAAAAGTAACAAACAAACAAAAGACGGCTATTCCAACTTAGAGTTTGGAGAAAACAAAATGAGATAACAATTATTTGGCTATTATTTTTATGATGGATAACATGATAAAGACGAAGTAAGCAGCTAAGCATCAAATGTCCTTGCACTTATTGCAGTCACTGAATGTATGAAATGTTATCCAATGGATTTTCATTGTGTTTAACTAGATTTTCAGTGGGTGTGTGGGTATGTGCATAGATCCTGCTGTAATTGCCAAAAAATGTTTGGGAAAACAAGACAAATATAATCAAATTTTTTAGAATAAAATTTGTTTTAGAATAAAATTTGTAAATAACATTTCTATATCGAATTACGAATCATATGTGCATATGACAGCTATTAAACTCATGGGTTATTGCCCTATTTTGTTGAGTAATCCTCAGGTGCAGCTTGCATGAGGAGTAGCAGTCTTATCTTTACAGCACACTGAGGTTTCATCTTCACTTCAAAGAAGGACAGTTTGGGGGCATTAAAATGATTTATTCCATCATCACTGAGCGTGAGGTTTCTTCTTTTGTGTTGTAGTGAGATAAATGTGAATACATCTGTTGGCAGGTGTGATCCTGTATGTGCATTTTTCAAACGTACACCAGTTATGAGGATGATGATCGCATCACTAAACTAGGATGTATGGTGTTAACCAACTGCAAATTTAAACTTAAATAAAACAGAAATCTTAAAAACACCCTCTCCTCCTCTTTACTAGTATGTAATGCTGAACAATTTCAAGATACAATGACAGCAAAGTGGATAGATGTGAAGCAACCAGAGGGGAAATTCAAAAGAAGGTGCCTATGAAGTTACTGCCCTTAGTAACGTACTGTATAACTCACAGCAGACTTTGTCCCTGTCAACTGTGTTCTTACTTAAAGATTTGTTCCAACAGCATCATAGTCTGAACAAGATGCATCATGAGAAAAGATCACACATCACTCAGAGAGGACACCACAAACAGAGAGATTAGAAATGAAGATGTCAGATGAGAGAGATTTCGGGGATAGAGTCAGTCTGGGAGCAGGACAGGACGCTGTAGAGGCTTGATCAGGCCATGAAGCATCATGCAGCAAAACAGAACCTGCACTGGCTTTGTCAGCTCAAGCATCAGTCGTGCAGCAGGTGGTTCCCACACTTGAAAATGAAGGTGAGACTGTGCTGGCTTATGATCGGCATGCACGCACTAGAAGCAATGAAATTTGATAAAATGTGACCAATGTTTATTTTATTTATTGAAACAAAAGGTTTCCTCTACTTCAACACTTCATTAAAATTCCCTTTATTTTCACCTTAAGGCACAAGAGGAGCCTACAGCTAACATTCAACAATTGAACGTCAAATAAATATAATGACATTTACACATTTTCTGTTGAAGACACAGTCATTTTATTTGGATCAACAAAGTGCCTTTTATATGTTTTATAAAATGGGAATGTGAAGCAACTTAACTGTTTTTGGGAAGAAAATAGAAAATATCAAAAATACTAGTTATTTAGATATTTATACTTAGTAAAAATACTGGTCCAAAAACAAATACTAGTTGGTTAGACATTTATTTTCGCTTTGAAACTATAAAACTTCTGATTTCTTTTCCAAGGTAATTTGTAAATATTAATTTGATTTTAGAAATTAAAATACACATTAAAGCCAATATTCAAATTGTTTCCCTTCCCTAGATCTGATCTTGCATCTTGTCTTTTATCAGTGGACACCCACTGAAGCAGTTTTTAAAATTTGTGACATCCAATGATTAAAGTCTAGATATGATATGAATATGCATTTCATTAAGCCTTAAAATTAACTTTCACTTTTGTCTTATTTGCAATTTTTGAATGAATTTATGCCTGAAGAACTAAATAGATACTTCATGGGAGTGAGCTTTTCTGTGTGCAATCCAGCCACCTTTGCCATGCCCCCTGCAGCAACTGCTTACATTATCACATTTTTGTTTTGCACTATCTGATAATTCCTTTTATTTTATCAAATGCTGAACAAACAAACAACACAAAGGTCAATGTGTCTTGCTTGCCATGCGTGTCTCCAGTTCAGCGGACCCTTGTGTCGAAGCAAATAGAGCCAGTGAAGACAGAAATTAAAAATGGTGTTAGAGCAAAGCCGAGCATCTGGCAGCCACGCCGGCCCCCCAGCGGTGAAGCGCATACCTTTAGCTTTGACTGGATCTCGCGAGATTTTCTTCGGGCGAGAACCTGCAAGTGGCTAGAAACCTGCACAGAAGAATAGCCAAGAGAAGGGAAGGAGGAAAAGGAGTGGAAGAGAGAGAAGGGAAGAAAGAGAAGCCTTAACCAAAGAGGGAAAGAGACGCCCAGTCAGTGTGGCCTGGGAAGCCCGGTGGCTCCACCTACCTTGATACCCGCCTGGTATTCACGAACTTTCTTCCGTGCTAACACCTGTATGTGACTAGACACCTGAAGGAGTGTGAAACAGTCTTTGAGCAACATCAACATGCACACGCAAGCACAGAGACAGGTGAACATCTGTGTCATGTATTGTCAACAAACATGTTCAGATTATCTTCGTCGCCTTCTAAATTTAGTCTGAACTCTCTCAATTCCTTTCTTCACCATTAGCCTTACTGAAAAGTACAAAACAATTAGACAATACATTTTGTTTTGCCTGTCTGTTTGTCTGTGTTCAAACGCTATGGAATAATTTGGAAAAATGTGAACTAAGACAAGGAATTATTCAATTTTGGGGGTGCTCCGTATCACTGTGTGGATCCAGGAGTTTTTTGACGTATTCTTCAGTCTTTATTGGTGCAGGTTTGCACTCTCAGAGTGCTTTTCTACAAAACAGACCAGTACCACTTTCTCCCCTTCTAGACTAGCCAATCAGCATCATCTCAATCGAAAAGTTAATTTTGCTTCCAATGACCATTGCAAGCTCTCCCCTCTGAAGATGTTAACATCTAAAACTGTACCACAAAGCAACAAAGTCATTTGTTGTCTCAGTATCAGTTGACCATACGTGATAAATCCTTTCACAACAACTTGTTAATGTCGTTTAATGAATCCAGCAAAAACATGACATTCTTTTATCACACTCTCAAGTCCATTTTGTGGCTCCAGATTGTTGTAACTGGTGATCATAGTTGCACAGTTAATCATGAAAGTAAACAGGAGTTCTGTCGTACAGATTACTCATCTGTTCTCCACTTGTCATTGGTAAGTGGCATTGCACCTGGTTGTCTTGCCCTGACCTGACTCATAAATGAGTCGATTATTCCTCCCGCACTGGAGTCGTGTGACTAATTTACTAAACATTTTTTTTACAAACCTAATGTTGACATGCTGTTTGATATTGAAACCGAAACTTCACATAAGAGCATTTCTGTTTGTTCTATAATTTAAGGATATTTTGTTTCTGTGAACAGAAAGATGAGCTCCAAGGTTGCAGTGAGTGGAACAGTTCTCCTCAGCTGACATGTCTCGGAATAGAGCTGCAGCTTTTGGCAAACTAAGAAGGCAACACACGCTCATTTCATTTGAATTTCCTTTCCAAGAAGCCCCTGCAAAGAGAGATCACCACCATGGCTACGGGGAACGTTGCTGCGGCGAATCAGACCCCTTAATAGAAAAGTGGTTTCAGAAGAACGGACAGTCACAACCACTTCAATTCACTCATATACTTGCCAAATGCAAGCAGTTTAGTTTTGGTTTAGTTGCTGATCAAACAAATGATTTACCTGTTTTCTCGTGCGGGTTTTTCCTGTCCTCAGCTTGATGTATCTGGCAATCAGTTCATTTCGACCTGTAAAAAAAAGAAAACGAGGCTTATTTAAGGCTGATATAACTTTAAATTTACGAGGTTTGCGTTACTCAGTTCTATAACCGCTCAAAAATGCAGTACTTATTTTGTACAAGGGGTGGCGCTGTTATCCCATAAGCGGCCACATCAACGCTTGACGTTTCTGTCCTTCCAACTGTCTTCCATCATTAAGCAGGACCAGTTTTCAAAGCCTTCCTCTTCTGATTTGTGTTTCCATCAGGCAACCTCACACTCCCCCACTGTCTGCTCACACGGCCCTGAAGCTTAATTACAGAGAGGCCTCGGAAAACACAACCATGTTTTTCAAGACATAACATCTACTCTCTAAATTCTGCACAAACAGGTTGTGGTGAGAATAGAGTTCTAATCTGAGTGAGCGTGCGGCCGTGTCAACATTGTCTCATCTCATTTTCTTCCGCTTATTCCCTACAGGAGTCGTGGGTGGCGACCCCAGCTGAAGAACCAAAGACAGCGGACACCCTGGACAGCCTGTTTTAGGGCATACATAGACAATAAAACATTCACACCTACAAACAATTTAGAGTCACCAATTAGTGTGTTTTTGGGAGGAAACTGAGCACAGAGAGAGCACACAAGGTGCCTGGCATGGAACCTTCGACCTTGTTGCTGTGAGGCTGCAGCACAACCCACAACCTAAGGTGATCAACGAAACTCAATGGTCATTCTCCCTCCAAATGGAAAATCATTTTAACTCTATTGGGAGCCAAGCAAACCAAACCTCTGTATTGCTAGAAGTGTCCATTCATACGTCTGCTCTGCTTTCAGAGCTATGTAGTTTTATTATATCATGAACATCCAAGACCATGTTGTTGTGGTATTTGAAATTAAACGTATTTTTTGCAACAAAAACATGACACCATAGACTATACGAATAAGTATTGTGTGTAGACCTATCAGAAATCAGTCACAATTTTACATTTGTTTCTTTACATGTATAGTGAGGCACCAAACCGTATAAAAATGAACAGTTTGGCACAATAATATCCAAAAACGTCCACTGACATTAAATGTGTTTTTACTTGTTTTGTGACGCTATATGGGTCAACACATTGAGTTGTGCGAGCGAGCATAAACAGAACAGAGTGTTGAAGGAAGTCTGTCGTTTCTCAGCTCCATCCCATAATAACAGGAGAAACTCAAACGTCCTGTTTTCTTCAAACACTCGAGAGCTCTTGGCCTCCAGAAGGCCTCTCATATTGTAATTACCATACAAGTACAGCAGGCCATCAGAGCCCTCTGTGCTCGACTGTCTGCCGATACTGACGTAAGCCCCCCCACCCCCTTATGCCCCGGGCCCAGGACGAACACGCCCGCTCCAGCGCCTCCGCATTCCTGACGTTCCTGAGAGCCTGACACATCTGTGCGAGTCGGTCTGATTGGCCTGGGCCTGCGAACACAGCTAGACTCTGGGCCAACAGACACGCACTCCCAGCTCTGGCAGAAGCCGGGGGTTAGAGCCCGGGTGAGGGGCAGCAAGGGTGGAGGGCTGGGGTGGTCAGCAGCTGATGCTGTAACTCTTAGAGGGAAATACAAAGCCATAACTGTGTCCGGCCAACAACTGCCACCTGGCAGCAGAGCAGGCCCCTTTTCCCAAAACAACACCACTGTGTGACCCTGCCCTCCCCTGACACGAGCACCTGCCGCAAACCATCGAGCAACGGATGGCAGCAAGAGAACAATGGCAGTTCAACCCCCAAACACAACTGTCTCTGTCCAACTTTGACTCGGCGAGGACAAAGCGCCAATACCCGTCTTGACCTCTGCTCTGTCTGCTATTAAACTAAAACCATGGCTGCTCGTGTGACGCAAACATTTTGGTTCGGGATGAAGACAGACAAATATACACTTCCTTGAACGCAGTAGTTAGCATAGCAGTGATAGCTAGCTCTCTATTTGCATGACAATTGATGGGGCTAAATTAACTGTTAGTTAGCATGGCCTTGCTAAATTAGCACCTAGTTAGCGTGACTATGCTAAACTAGCTATTAGGTTCTTCGACATTATGCTTGTGGTCAAAGTGACAACATTAAAAAAATAAGATATGAGATATGAATAGAGTCACTAAACAAAATACAAATACAACTCAACCAAAAAATTACATATCAGTGCAAAAAAAATCTTCCTGTTCGACAGAGTTACTGAATTACAGTGCATGTTGTTTATGTGTACCAAAATGTACTTCCTATGCAAATTTGAGCTTCATCAGATTTTCATCTTCATTTGTGATTTAGTTACGAACAAATACAGCACATTAAGTAAAGCCCCCTTTGCCAAAGAGCTTTGTGAAAGGTGACGTCCCAGATTATATGCTAAAATGACTTTTCATTTTGAAAAAAACAAAACTGCTTATATTTGGAAGTAGAAGCTACTTTTTCTTTTCATTCTAGAACATTTCAACAGAAGCCATAAAAAGTGCTGATCCAAGCAATTGTGAGACCATTAAATTCAAACACCGTGATTTGTTTTGAGGTGTTACGAATGTATTTCTGTTCAGTACGATCGCAAAAGTGAATCAAGCTTTCAGAACACCAACAATATACATCCTCACGGTCATTTAGAAGAGTGAAATTATTGTTGTCGTTTTAGTTCCATATTAAACTCTCACAACTATTTATTTTTATAAAACATACTTTGTGTGATATACATGTCATGATGTGAGCTTGAGGCAGAGTTGTGCATTTCAGGACTCATCAGTGGCACTTCAGGCTAAACCAGTCTTTCATATTCAGCGGCAATAAAATCTCTTTGTCTTCCTCTTATCAGTTTCCAGGTCATAAGATGTTGTTTTGTCTGACTGTTTCCAGTGTGTTTTTAAAACTGTTGGGATTTTCATTCTAAAATGCACTACACCATAGGAAAAACAGGCACACCAAAGCAGAGACAGAAAAAGTAACTTCCAATTATTGTGAAAGAACTACTGTTGCACTCTTATCTGCAGCACAGCACACCATCGTTCAAGGGATTGGAAGAGAAAGTGAGTAAAACCACAAACAACATGTCAGTTAGCTCTTTTAAAGTATAGTTTTTCTTTTTTTTTAAATCCAATGCCTTGAAGTCACTAACAAAGTGATTGCACGCCTCATTTAACAATTAAATAAAACCCAGAAAGGCACATTTGCCTTCGTCAGTGTCATCAATAATATCTTGGAAAGTGAAAGGTGCATCTCGATCCCTTTACATTTCTGCAGTTAGACATGTGATTGTGACTGCAACAGCAGGCAGCCTTGAAAGTCTTGATGAGTTACCTGTGAATGTCTGGGTATCTTGCCTTTGTTATCACCATATTTGCAAGCAACATTGCAAGGGAAAAACTGTATGATCATTTATTTATTATATTTCCAACTCTATGTGAGTGAGTTTTCACAAAATTTTAGCTGCTTAGATTTTTTTCTAAGTCCAAGACAAATGCTCCTTTTTAATTAATATTTTAGCATCTACATCTCTCAACTGCCATTTCCTGCCTCTCTCTATTGCCCACGTGGATTTCTCAACACCCCAACTGAACGCTGCAGGCTGCCATTCTTCACCTCCTCAGTGAAAGGACACGCCTATCTTCTTCTTTTACTACATGACCACTGGAATTTTCCGCTTCCACGCTAAGAAAGAGAGACGAAAGTTAAATCTCCTTACATTCCCTTCATCCCAACGACATGATCACCCTTCCCTGCGCCCGTATTCTTTCCCCTTTCACATTGTAATCCTAAATAGCTAACATACTGCTCAGTCATGACTAAAAACATTCCTCACATCTCAGGGATGGGGTCGGCTGTGATGCTGCAGACTTGCTCAGTCATCATTTCAGGTCACTCTGCATCCCCTCACATATCACAGCAAGCTATCTTGAACCTCCCTGCGTGCGTGTGCAAAGCTGGCTGCTGGCTCTTGCAAAGCTGCACTGGTGTTTTCAGACACAAGGAAAAGAAAAGCAGAGAATGCATATACGGTATGGCACGCCTCTCCTGGCAAACCAGACAGGTGCATAACATGTCAGTACAGTCCACAGTGACAAACTAGACTGTCAACATTTCTGAAACTTTTGAATACTTCCTCTGAAGCTGTTAAACAACTAGAGTCAATTATTTCAAACTCTCTAAGCAGCAACCGTTCGCACAATACAGATCACAATGACAAAGCATATATATATATATATATATATATATATATATATATATACACTTTTGTGTGTCACTTATTATACGCTAAAAACACACGTCAATCATTATTGATTGATGTCCTTGGCTTTTAAATAAATTACATTTAAGGTCTCTCATAACAGAACTAGATCCATATGAAATCCTGACAGGCATTGCACTTGCTTCAAGTCATCATTTTGTTCAGAAATCTTCCACAGTAAGACCTGATAATATGTAAAATATTCGACATGAGTGTTCAACAAATTCCGGACGCAACAGGTGGATGGCACATGTGCCGATTTCACATCGGAATTATGTCATCTGGCTCGATTGCATGTCCCTGTTCAGAGAGAGGAGTGATAGAAAACATGTGTGACCTATTAGGAAGACCAGATTTGCTTCCTTTGAACTCTTGGTAAACTCTGAGCTGTATATGGCAAAGAAACTGAGCTGTCTAGACGCTTCACCAGGGCACAGACTTGAACAGGGATGTACTGGCTCGCTTGATAAGGTAATGGAAATGTGAAAATGTTTCCCACCAAATGAGAAAAATCCTGGCAGAATATCTGGAATTCCCATGAGGCGGAGTGACTTGCCTCCTTATGGTGGCCACTGGAAGTCTGAGACTGCAAGGTAGGCAGTATTACAAACGTTTCAGCCGCTCGCATTCCCTCGACCTCACGTCAGAGCAGCTTTTAGACGTCTGAGGTAATGCCATGGTGAGAGGGCTTCATCTGGGGCATGCCTCTGCTTTGCCAGCAAAGCCTCAGATGACTTATTGTAAATGGAGAACGCGTTTTGTGTGCCACAAAAAAACATACAGGCTCTAAAATGGGCTCTGACAGTTTCTTGCTGAGGTGCATGCAAATCCACCCTCTTTGCTGATGTCCCATTGAAAAAGTGGCTGATATTTATATCCAACTGTGACACATGATCGACATCTAACACATGGAGGCACATTACACACCAGTTCATTATCGTTAGCAATGCTTCACCATTAAAATAAAAACAATTTAAAAAAACAACCTTTAGATTCACACAGTGGTTACAGTTTGCAGGGGGCTGGGATTGCATGGCTGTGTACGTGGAGGACTTGATTAGCTGTTCACCCTATGTGAGACTTGCTCCTCGTCCTTTGATGTCCCATCCAAAATCTCCATATCATTGTTTACAACTCTGTGGTGGCAACCAACCACACTGATGAAGATGAGACCGCTACCCTGAAATTGAGCTGGGTGATTTGGGGGTAAAAAAATCAAACCTTGACAAATGTTTTTCATATGGGTCGATGTTGATGCACTGTATATCACAACATGGAACAAAACCCTTTTATTGTGACAATCTGAAACGTTCCCTGTCACTCTTTTTGCGGCATTTGAAGACATCAGAATGAATCAATGCCCAAATGTGTGATTGAGTCATATGTATCGCAGAGTGTCACACTCAGACATATTTAAGCTTTACTTCAGTGGTTTACTTTTGAGCCGTCATCTCTTCAAAGTCCATGCGACTTGGACATGCTTCTATTTTTTTTATGCCTGAGCAACGCTTACAAACTACTGATGGAGAAAAACTGAGAAACACAGACAACTCGAGTGACCATCAATAAGCATTTTCCACTTCGCACATGAATTCACGAACATAACGTGGGCGTAGCGTACAGTGCATAACATACAACGACAGTATTGTAAGTGGGATTTTGTTCTCTCTCTAAGCCCGTGCCTTATATTCTCACAGCCATTGCTCAGTAACTGTAGCTAGCAATTTACAAGGACCACTCAAATAATTGTCTGATGTAAATTAACATACTGCATATACCATAAATGAAAAATCAAAAGAATGAAAAGACAAGATTGTTCCCAAATATTTTGTTTGCACGCACATCTGAAGCCAATACGATCTTTCAGTGTCATGTAAACAGTGAAGATTTAAATCCTTCTCAGAATACATTGTGGCACAGCAAAAGTGCTCACGTAACTGTAGCTACTGACACGGCACTCAAACAGCATCATATCGGCATGTCCGCATGCTGTTACCTTTGCAGTCTCGACATGCCAAAGATTGACAGGTCTCATTCCGTTCAATCATCAAACATTGGCAAGTGGATATGGAAGTCACTCAATCTTTGGTCACAAAATGAGAGCCTTTGGTCCCAGTACGGAGCCCTGGACCATCGATCAAAGCTTTCTCCAGCCTTGTCTCGCAGGTCTTTCAAGGAAATATATTTGTGACGCATATCTTAATCATTTTATTGCCCAGACATACTTCAGTCTATATAATCTGACTGAGTGCCTCAAGTGTGAGTGAAGCAGCTTTGACAAGAAAGACACAATCGAAGGGCATTTAAAGTTAAAACAAAGCAAGTAAGGGAATGTATCCAGATACACCTGACAACCATGGCATTCCATTTTCAGGTGAATGACATAGCAAATAATGTAATCACTGAGAGCATCCGGAGAGGGGCCGCACAGTAAAAAGGAAGTGCTAATGCTTCTAACACATTATGTCAGTTGAGACTCTTCATAAAAATCGTATGTTTTTATGGCTCCATTGAAGATGGAATCTGTTTGGCCAATAATTGAAGGTTGGGGGAATCATTTTACAATAAGCAGACATGAGGTTCATCGAGGACATGGCCAAGTGAAACAGTCAATGTCTGTCCATTTATTGTAGTTCAGCAAAATTTAGTAACCACAAATGTTCAACTTTACATGAACCTGAACTGTCTCGGCAACAGAGAAGGAAGGACGGCATGAAAAATGTTCTTTGTTTCCACCTGGATATTAGCAATTGTAGCAAAATCGGTGCCAACAAACCCATCTGGAGCTTGTCAAGACATTTGGGGCTCAACACCTGCACTTTAATGAACGATCCTTAACCCGTACGGATATTTAAATCTGGGCTGGAGCAGCAGGCCAACGTGATGTTTTTGTTCCAAAGTCTCAGTTCCTGCTGCGCTAATCATCGCTAATTCAAGAGAACCGAAAACCATCAAACGCTTTCCGAGCTCTACTGGCTCGAACCAGTCACCTACAGGCAGAAGTCTCCCGGTGATAGCGGAGTAGGCAGTGCTGGGATGACGTTCTGTGATTAAAAGAACAACTTTTGTGTGTGCTGTGAGGAAGAGCTCATAAAACCTAAAAACGGGCCGTAAAGAGTGAACACTCAAAGAAGAAAGACAGGTGTAAATCAGGCACAGACATATGCTGAAGAGCTATAAGGAGCTCCGAAGGCGGCTGGTGAGACTGGAAGAACCTGCCCTCGGGTCACATCCCGACAAGAACGGACTTGTAAAAGCAAGTTCTGGCTGAGACAAAGCACACATCTAGACAACGCTGATAGCAGGAGAAAAGGAAAGATTTTCCTCAAGTTAGACTGAGGCGAATGTTTTCTGGCAAACAGTTCTGTGGTCTGTTGTTTTTGTGCTATGAAGCAAATTTCCATATAATTGTTCCAGTGACTTACCATACATCTTCCCCTCATCTGACAAGATGATTTTTCTTCTCCCACATGGTGGGTAGATGGCGAGGGCCTCTTGGAAGCTCTGCTCGATATCTGGACTCCACACTCCCTCGGCGTCTCCGTCGATGGCCTTGTCCTCGTTGTCCCCGTCCAGCCCATCTTCTGGGCTACCGTTGGCACTCCACTCGTTGGACGCAATGGTGGCGGCTCCCCCTGGGCTCAACCCTGAGCCCCAATGTCAGCTGATCTGTAGAAGCCCTAGCACAGAGAAATAAATGTGAGATTGGAAACTGTATTTTTTTAAAAACTTGATGAAGCGCTTTCATTATCTTGTGCTAGCCCAGCTAGACTCCCTGAACAGTCAACTGCCGACCTGCTCAGGCAGTCCATTGGCCACAGAAATGTTATAAAGTTGGACAATTCCTGTAATTTCAGGGTTTGGACCAGCATTTTAGCTGCATATATTTGAACCCCCTACAATGATACTTCCCCAATCCAGAGAGGTTTCTACTGTTTTTTAAAGCAACTTAAGGGTAAGGTTGGCACAGGCTAGCAAAACTGTATAAACGTTTGATGACGTCAGTCATTTGAGAAAACTTTTTTTGCTGTCTCATAGTCAGCTTCAATGACAGCGTTCGGTGCCTGCAAGTAAGCGTGGCAGCGGAAGTGACGCCAGACTTAACAACCAGATTAAAGAGTAAGTATTGATTATCCATGACTTCTTGGGTCATCAATTCAAGTCCAAAAATATTCATTCATATCATTCCAAGATGACCACTGCTATGTACATAATATAAATAATAACATTTGGATGTGCATGGAAGAATATATTTGGTAAAAGTGTGTTCATGAAATAGATCGGGGACCGATGTTTTTGAATGACCAACAGGGCAAGCTATGTTTTTGTTTTGCTCGGACAATTTGAATTTCTAGTACTTTAATTTGACTTTAAATGACTTGAAACAGCCAGAATTAAATGTCATAAGATCTGGAAAAATGCCTGCTTCCCTAAATCATTTTAGGAAATTCAAATTAGACCAATAAGGATAAAAATAAAGAAAATGTGATCATCAGTCATTTTCAGTGAACGACTAAAAGCGTGTAAATTCCTATTACTGGGTCATACCATGGTCACATTGGGTAGGGGTATAGAAAGATTAACTGCTACTCCATTGAGGTGCCTGGTTAATAACTTATTTCCAGCTGTCAAACCCTAGATAAGGATGGACAAAATGGATTGTGCTGAGACTGTTTTAAGTCATGAAAGATAGTATTGTGCTCTAACACTGCAGCATTTTATCACTTAATATGGGAACAGATTTAATCATTCATTCATAATGGGTATTCATTTTAGTCAGAATCATGCTTAGGAAAATGGGTTTATTTTGCATCTTCATCTGATCTCAGTGTGGCATCGTTTGAAACAGCTGAAAGCAGAATACAACAACAATGCTCTTGGAGTCAAAACAGAGCTCAACAAGGGTGAAAATTCTGAGAGCATCCTGCAAAAAAACTTGCAGAATGAACTTTTATCTTTTAGCTTTAATAATAAAGCTACACTACAGCATAATCACCAACAGAACAGGAGAATTTGAATCACACACCATAATGACTATTATAATTTCCTAGATTTAATAAGCACTGAAGAAAACAAGTAATTCCATAAAACACAGTTAAAAAGGACTCACTAATGAGATGTGGTCACAGAGAATGTTTGCGGTGTGGGAACTTTGTCCACTGTGGTTGACTACAGGCAAACTTATTAAGACGTTTTCAAGATGACATTCAACATGCCTTTGTTTTAGGAACTCTAGAATTTATGGCATCCAAAGTCCCTGTTTCACTAATTACTTTGATGGCACATTGCATAAAATATGCAGTTAAGTGAATAATAACAGCCATCAAATTTGCTCTGACCAAAAGGAAACGCCCACTATGGCTTTTTTTTTCTTGCTTTTTCCAAATGAAACAATGATAATTAAAAACATTAAACCTCTCAAGTATGTTCTCAAATGGATGTATTGTTTGTGGCACATCTGCAAGGCCTAAGAAGTCGTTTTTGACAATAAAAATAAAGGGAACATTGATCATGCATGTTCATTTTGTGAACGTATGTGATGTTCAAAGTCATAACATAGTAAGTGTTACCTTGCTTGCCACCCAAAAACATAATTCAGATTTACCATTTTCTGAATTCATTGATACGGTTTGCGCATTTCTATGTCAGTTGCTTGTCTTAGTGGTTAGTTTGATAACCAGTGAACACAAATACATTTAATAATATGACAAAATGCAGCACAGGCTTACAAAAATAAACTTGAACTTGACAGTTTGTGGAAATCAAGATATTAAGTTTTGTCCTAGCCATAGCCATAGCTATTACTCATACACCCAATTCTATTTCCTGAGGCCGTTTCATATTCGTTCTCTTATAGCACCAACAACAAGAAGCATACAAAACCCGAGGCCGCCCAGACGTCAGGCCGCTAATATTAGCCGTAAGATAATATATAGACTATGACGGGCACCATGCGAAGGGGTCATAGTGTTAAAACTTAACACTGAAACTGAGAACTCACTGACGGCTCGACTGATCCCCCGAGACCCTGCAGATGACACTGAGTGTGACCAGAGTCCAGACTGCCAACGACAGCATCGGTGCGTCCAGCTAATTAACGTCATGAGCATCCTAATGAGAATAGCAGAGCAAAAGGACAAGTGTTTGGAAGACACGCAGGGCTTTAAAGCCTCAGGCTATATTTCAAGATATCAGTGAATACATTAAATTGATTTCCATTATACAATTTGGTGCCACACTTGAGCGCCCATGTTTTTTTATATATTTCTCAAGAGATGAGAAAGTCATGGCGCTGCAGTCCAGGTTTTAAAATATCCCATGGTAAAATATAATTTAAAAAAATCTGGGAACAACCATGACGCAAATATTTATAACAATAAAAAAATATATATAATAATAAGGTGCAAAAGTCTCCAACAGATTCAACAGTGGCAGACAAATCCATTCATGGAAGTGAATTGTCCAGCTAATGGCTACAGAAACAACAACACAACAATTATAACTGATAATTTGACGTGAAATATGAGCCATATGTAATAATAATAATTCATATTTGACCTTGTAAATTAGAAGAAAAAAAGAAAGGAAAGAAATTAAAGAAAAGAAATGTATAAAGGTTTTAGCGGTAGTGGCTCATGCCTTACGAATGCTCATGAGCAAGAAATAAGTTTTGATGAACTATGGGTGGTGAAGCGTGAGTCCAGAGTCTCGCCATGTCTTTTTCCAAGTCTCTGACCAGCTGATTGCAAGCAGGGAGCAATTTATTGGCTCTTACTTGAACACGACAAAGTCTTTGAACCAGGGTTGTGGTAACATTGTGAGATAAATACGCTGTGTAGGAACATCCCCGTTCTCATTTTCTCTATGGCATTTTGCTTACCAAGGCTAGAATTCCATTTTATGTAAGGTTCATGCAGGACAAGAAAAGCTTTTCATCCCCAATCTTAAACACCCCACAATCCTTTGTGGTTGACATGCGAGAGAACGACTAGGAAACACGCAAATTGTGGTCGACTCGAAAGTGCATGCCAATTTGAAAGGGAGGTATGTGAGAATTACTTGAATGGAATCCACACAGTCGTTAATGAAATGACGTACTTTGCTGCATCCTAACCACAGGTTAAATCAGCATGTCATATCCCGCATCTCCACTTGAATGGAAGAAAAGGAGGCATAATTACGAGCACATAAAATATTCTAACCATCTGTTTCCATTCACAAAAAATAGTTCTTGCATGTCCTTCGACATTCGTGAAGCACTGAAGTTACCCTGGTGTAATGTTGTTTCATGTGAGTGAGCACTCAAATAAAATATGGAAAACCCTTTCTGCTGAATCATGGCATCGCCAACCATACGTGCACCGTATTTCTGGCACGACTGCATCACAGTTCAAGGCTGGTATGCAAGGAATTTAACATGCAGCAAAGATACGCAACTCCAGTATGAACAAAAAAGTACTTATCTGAAAAGCTTAAGTATTATGTTTTGAAGGCTGCGTTGGCTGAGAGTGGGTGAACCAGAGGTCAGGGGAACACTCAGGCTGATTATTCAAAGAAACAATATTGTAAAGAGACTCTCAAAACACTGACAGTGAGGAAAACCACCAAACCTAGTCAACAGAAGATAGACACCAAATGTACAAGTCCTGATTTCCCTGTAGTTTGGAACCACACTTAACAATTCTGCAGGACAGTAAAGACTTTTTTTCCACTGGTGTGACTTATTCCTATTTCATTGAGCAACAATGGGTAGCCTTTATTTATTTACTGAATACGATGAAAAGTTGAAATCTCAAATGCAATCATTGTACAGCGTCAGAGGATTATTTTCATCCACCAACTAGGGCGAAAGTCTGTCTAAAACATCAAATGGATGTCAATATTAAAGCAACCATGGTAATGCAGATGAATTATGCTTTCATTTGGCATAGCTTCTCAATGAAATCTTGATCTCTAATCATCATCACAAGCTATGGAAACAGATACTTAAGTTGGCAAAGAGCTACATTCACTTGGTTAATTTCTCTAATACTGTATTACAACAAAATAAATGACTATGTGAAAGCCTCCACTGTGGCTTTATTGTGATCAGTATTATTCACTTAAGGTTAACATTTTGTGAACCAACCACATCCTGACAGTCATCGTCCACGGTTGCACATTTAGTGAGGTCTGTTATGAACACAAATCCTCCTGCTGGTCAAACGCAGTAAACATCCGACACACAGATATGACGACCTGTACAGTGGTCTAAAGTGTGGTATCAAGAGGTAGTGCAGAAAAGAGTCTCTTCAGTAGAAGGGGGGCCTGAATTCCAGACATGTCCTTATTAAGAAAGGGCTGCGAGTGCTCACTGTTTCTCCTCCTGCCTCCCTTGTGTCAACCCTCCCTTCCCTCACCCTCCTCCTCCACCCAGAGCTCAGAATGTCTCTACCCAAATAAGGACAGGAGACCAGGGGATGCGTGAATGGGAGGAGTGGGTGGTTGGGGGATTGGTTGGCTGGTGGGAAAGGGAGTTGGAGATGGGGGGAGAAATCGGGATTTGTTTGAGACAAGAAGAGGGAGCGTGTGGTGGTGGTGGTTGCGTTGGGTCCAATTTAGGCATCCACTTCGAGGTCAGGAAAACAGTGGGATTGTTTCAGCTGGAATGCAACATCAGCAGTGAACATGCTGCAGCACTGTGACGCTCAGGGCACCAAGAAGAGGGAGGGTATTGTAAGTGGAGCCTCATCTCAATACGTCCAATTGGAAAGTCACAGGATTTAAATCAGAAACAATTACGGTCGATGATTTAAAACAATGGCCCCACAAAGAGACACAACCATGAAGTTATAATCTGTCATCTAAGTTCAATTAAAGAGAAGATCACTTTAGTTTTTTTTTTTCCTCCGTACTTTTCATTTTAGTTAAAAAGATAAAAACAACAAATCAAAATGCTCCTGATGCTTGTCCTGATGAAAGAGTGCCAGATCACACAATGTTGTGCCAGAAGCGGTGACGACAGTGTCACTGTTGAACAAAATCTCTGTCTCTTTTAACTTTATCATCAGAAAAACTAATCCAAATCGGTCTGCACTTGAATGTACTGTTTAATGCAGAAACAAACAACAATTCACCAAACAAAGACAACTTTATAGGGTAAGTGGGCTGCCAAGTCACCACATTGGAGAAAGACGTAGTAGGAAACCCCTTCTCATTCAATCAACATCACCTTGACCATGGTTTCACGCAGCTCTTTGCCGTTAAAGCAGCTGCTAGATGAAAACTGCCCACTGCCTTGAGCACAATCTCCCTAAGAAAAACTGGAATTCAGTTGTATAAAACTAGCTTGCACCGCCATGATTCGCCCTCGTAGCTGATCACACTGTTAGCACTTTCTGCAAATTATGACGAGGCTGACAAGACAAAACAAACATCCTGAAACACACCCACAATTTAACCATCAAAATAAAGCTGACAGAACACAGCCTGTGACCTAATGAACACTCATGCTTCAGCAAACTTAACAATCAATTTGTTGTGTAGGATACAGTGAGATACAGCGCCACTTACAGGACTGGCACATCCTTTCGAAGCTATCTTAAATTGTGCCCCCTCTGTCACACTAGACAAACCCTTTTCGCTCAAACCTTGATTTATGCAAACAAACCAATGAGCATACAACTGATTATGGGTGTTCCCAGCCTACAGC
This sequence comes from Synchiropus splendidus, assembly GCF_027744825.2. Classification (NCBI taxonomy): domain Eukaryota; kingdom Metazoa; phylum Chordata; class Actinopteri; order Syngnathiformes; family Callionymidae; genus Synchiropus; species Synchiropus splendidus. The sequence continues at coordinate 21,960,759 of NC_071339.1, read as the reverse complement.
GTGGAAAAAACAGGCTTGTCAACAGGGCTCATGATGAGAATAGTGAGGACAAATCTGAACTTTTGCTACTGAATAAAACACTGCGCTTGCACTCAAACATCAGGCACGCCTCCCCTCCTACGTTTTGGTGCTCTCAACATGCTACAGAATTCCAATGTGCTGAAGGAATGTAAATACGGCTGCAAAGCTATGTGGTTAGCACGTTCATTCAAACGGCACCATTCATGCATCAGAACTTTTCTTCCCACTCTCCTTGCCCAAATGCAGCCATCTACACTGCAGCCTGCTTTCAGCGATCAACTCCCCCGCTCCCTTAACCTCTGTGCTGTGGAGAGCCGATTAGCTGTTTAGCTTCTCCTCACCAGACTGAGTGCAGGAGGAAAATGTCTCTTGAATTCCAGTAATTCTACTGAGTCATTGTAGGCACACTGGGTCACAAGGATACCATTGACTAAATCATGAGCGGGATTCCTTGTTCAAATGTGTGTCACAGAGTGCAAAACAAACACTTCTTGCTTATTAAATAGAAGATTTCACTTTCATGGGTTGAAATAATCACACACAATCCCTCATAAAAACAAAAAACAGTGACACTGATGTTTCATCTTCCACAGAACACCACTATTCCTCAGCACTCTGATGTATCAGCCATATGGATTTCTATTTATGTGTTTAAAGTCTTCAGAGGACCTCCAGTCCAAATGATTCTGTCACGTCTCTGAGTTTTACTGCCTAGTCTTCTCTTCAGACTGTCTGTGGCACAAACTTGATTTTTTTTTTCTGCAGGTTAGATCATAGAGAAACTCAACATCCCACCGACACAGACATAACTTTGTGCCATTAAAACTAAAAGTAAAGTATATCCATGAGAAAAAGCATCTAACGTATAATGACAAGATACACACATCCAGCAAACATTAGGACCACCTAATGTTCTGTTGGCACCTTTTTGATGGTGTAAAGAAATAATTACAGCCCACTCAGAATGCAGCCTGAATTAATATAATAAATATTATCAAATCAAAGTTGTGATGGCTTCAGTAATCTTTATGACCAACAGGGAATCGACTACTGATGTTGTTTTTGGTCCCAGAAAGCTTGTTGTCGGGAGCTGAAGTTAGCGTAGTGAGAACCCGTCTCGAGCGCCTTCTGAAGTCTCAACTATTCCTACAGCAAGTGACCTCTGCTTGGCATATGTAGCACACCTTTGTCTTGTGTTGTTTTAAATCTGGTTGAGGAGTGCCAGTGTGAGTATAAAAAAACAACCTGAGGTAAACATGTCACTGCATGGATTGAATTGATCAAACTAGCGAGTACTGCATATACAGTGTATACTGTAAAGACTAATAAAACAGTGGTCATGAGACTTATGATGGGACCTTGACTGCTGAATTTTGAGGACTGGCTCCACAAAAGTGAGTTGTGTCAAGAGAAGACGAAGGAATCCTTTTTGTGGTGCCAAGTTTGGCAGCGTCCATATGAAACAGAAGTCAGAATTCAATGCAGTTTGCGGGTAGATGGTGTTCAGAATCTTTGTGGGTTTAACTGGTCCCTTGTGATTGGTGACTTGGTACTCATGGTAGCATGGTGCGGCTAGCGATTCTGCTCCCACTTAGGAGCGCACCGACCCACAAGATCACACAAGAATACAGATAACCTTTCCTACAAATCCATTCCCAAAAGAGGGCTTCATACTAACACGGTAATCCTTCACCCTAAAGTAGTCCCACCATTCAGACCAACGGTACAACACATCAATTACCAACATTTATCACATCACCCACTAACGCCAGACAATAAAATTGATTTGCATCCCTGAATATTTCTCCACCAGTGAGGCCCCTTACGCTTCCCCCATTTACAATCCAACAGCTGGCATTGGACAGTCCGATAGGTTTTAGACGGCATCATGGCTGCCAGCTGTTGTAACCTCTCTAAGTCAATAGTAGAAGAACAAGTAGCAGTTGTTTAAACCTTTCTAACCTTTTCTGGTCATGATTTAGTAGCTGCGACGTGAGAACTGTAAATGACCCCCCCACACACCAAACAAGAGGATTTGACATGATTTGATTAATCCTAATAATATCCAGCTGGCCGCAAACTATATTAACTGAGTTAAAGGTCTGATTTTCCCAGAGTTTCTCTTAAAACTCAAAAATACAAATGAACATGAGCTTTTAGGATTCTGATGATTGAAATACTGCTATGCTTTGCCTCTAAATTTCAAAAGTTTTCAAGTATTGCACACACAAACTGTCTGAAAATGTGTAATATTTAAAAATCATTTATGCTTATATTCATACATGGATATGTTAATATATAACTGAGTGTGGTTGAAGTAGCATTCACTTCCAGCACAACCATAGATTTATTTTGCTCCTGCATCTTCATTTCTGCAACTGAAATTGACCATTTTACAATTTCATCTTCATTTATTAACCTGAGACCTTATATTAAAATGTAAAACAACTCTTTAGGAGAACTGACAAAAACACTACTCCTCTCCGTGCGAACCACAAGTCTTGTTAAGGTTGAAGGGCGCACACAGATGTCGAGTGTGTGTTTTCTGTCAGGGTGAGACCTCTTTCACACACACACACACACACACGCACACACATAGAGCCACACACACACTCAGAGCCACACAAACACACACTTGACAGGGGAAACAACAGGACTTGGCGGCAGAAGGAGCAGCTGCTCACTGAGGTCAGATTACAGATAAAGAAAACATTTTAGTTGAGCCTCTCTCTGACAACAAGAGCAATCACACAAAAACCTTTTATTTATCTGACTACAAAATTTGGAAGCTAACCGGTTGAGTTCTTCCTGATTCTGTTTGCGAAAAACACAAGCACCATTTTTTTTGTTTTAATTAGTATCACCACCCTCTCTCTTCCAGTGTCTGTCTTTGGCCCTAATAAATTCTCTGCAGCTCCTCCAATAACTTCCTCCTACTTCCTATCTGGCACAGTGCTCAGGAAACAATAAGAGCTGAGAGTGAGAGAAGGGCAGTACAGCCAACAGCTCACACACACACGCACACACCAACACACCCTTCATCAAGTCAAACATTTGCAGTGTGATACAGGCTCTAAGGAAAACAATGATTTAAAACCTAGGTGGAAAAAGAAAAAAGTGAGATCGATTGAGCTCCAAAACAAACCGTCACGTTTAAATCACACACACTTGGCCCAGACAAACGTCTCCACATGAAAACAAGCAAGTCCAATGGACTCTGCTTTCTGAATGCACTGATATGTGAGTAGGAAATGTTTTTTATTAAAGCTAACCTGAAAAAACTGCGCTTTCTTGCACATCATTATCCCAATATCCAGTCTTTCTAACATTATCATATTAATCCCTTTTGTTGTTTGCTGTTTATTGCATAAGAACCAGCAAGCAGTACAATAGATGAGTACCCATGAATAAAGCTGTGTGATTTTTAGCTTCCAACCACCAAACTCATGATATATGAAAACACAATTCATACAGTCTAGCTAGAGGCAAGTAAAGCAATGAGAGCAGTTTGTAAAACGGAACTGGAGATAAGCATTGAGATTTATGTTTAGGTGACAGAAATAGCAAACAAGAAGCTATTTCAATCCATCCTACATATTGCACAGGGCAGGAGAACTTTCAAGACTAAAAATTGTACGCAATACACCTAGCTGGATTTTCAGCATCACCAAAGAAGACCAGGTAGCACAGTGGCCTCGGTCTGCAGTTCAACGCAGCTTGTGGCAAACATGAGTTGGGGGAGGTGAATCTGTTTACTCCAACAATGAAGGCTAATTGGAGACTGTAAACCCGCCATAGACGTATGACCTGTCTGGGGTCTGGGATAATCTTCAAATGAGAAATGTTAGAACTCTAGCAGGTATACAAATAAAGTGCCATAAAGTTAATGAGCTCACTTAGCTAAAGTGCCAACATAGCTCAAGTGCTAAATGTGAACAATTAGCATCTCACTGCAAGTGGCAACATCTAATAGCAACAACAAATACAGCCGCTTAGTTTGCTTCTGATGTAATGGAGTGTCCTGTATTCTTTGATCATGGGGTGGGATCAGTTATTGCACTGGCCTCATTAATGGAAATATCTCAAGAACAGTAGACTTCTTAGCCGTCATACCTTCCCTTCATCATTGCATCCCATCAGTAGTGTTATCCACAGGAAGAACAGACTTATGCGATGAAGGAGTTGTTCACAGTCAACTCACTTTCAACAACAACAACACCGGACAGTTAGAACATCACTTTCGCTCCCTTCAAAATACAAGATTACCCAACAGTAGGATATGCATCAACTATAACATACAGGAGAATACCTTACATTATCATTCTTCTTTCTCTATGGTGACACGATAACTGGACTTAACTGGACTTATTGTTCTATTGCTTTGATATTAATGATGTTCAGCTTAATTCGGTAATGATACATCAACTTTGTTATTATTGCAGAGGCACCTAGTACATCTGAGTCAAACATACTCTATTGACGATACAAACCAGGCATAAAGTGATGTCATCATCAAGCAACATAGTTAGCAGGCGTGTAACTCTAAAAATATATCAAGAACAGTCCGCTAACAGACACCTAGCTACACACCATTTGTAAATAAATAATAAATAACATTGTTACAAAATGGAAGAATTATTGTAAACAATGGAGTTGAAGCACATAAACAAGGCAGTATGGGATGATCAGAGTAGCAAAAGGCCATTCCTACTGCTTTCCACTTACTTGACTCCAAAACAATGTGGTGTAGTAATGAATAAAAACTACCACCTGACGCTCGCTTTTATGTTTTGAATTAATGTAAAACACGTCAGTCAATAATTGTGTACTATTACAGGTAACTTTTGACAGGCCGGTAGCCAGGGCCGAAGATGTGGTGTTTAATTATTTTTCTTTGAAGTGTAAGTTTAGATAAAACAAGTACTCAGACGAGTACTTCATTGCTCTTTCATTGATATATTTACCCATTTATTTCCCTACAAATATACAATTTGCAATCACAATGTGTTTAAGAGGATGATTTTTGTGCTTTGCTTGTCAGGCTCATCCCGTGTTAGAGATAGTGTACTTTATGATGCTCACCAGTGTAAAGAATATGAGCCCAGATTTACTTACAGCTGCTGCTAAAACAAGCAGGCACCTTGGATCATCACACTCTCAAAGAATTAAGCTTTAATCCATCTGAGGAAGGAAAGACTGACACAAACACTCAGTGTGCCTGTGCGCCTTTTTTTTCTCTCAAAAGTCTGAATCAGCATTTTAATCTGAAATTTTCCAGAGACATCTGAATTGGTCATTTTGTGGTGAGAGCAGCGGTTTGAAACCATAATCTGTGAAACCTTTAGGACATGCAAGACAAGTCTGCAGCGGGCCAATATTTCATTTAGCCGTGAAATTCAAGAATTTGTGGGATAAGGTTTTAAATTCTGCAACAGCGGAGGAAGAATTTAAAAAAAGCATTGTAGTAAAATACCCTTGCTAATATTTACTACCGTTCAAACTTCGAGAATAATTTCAGTCATATTATTTTAGAGTCCCAAAATTTCAGCAAGTAAACCGTAAAAACACAGTGAAAACGAGTGAGGCAATCATGTATTGTGTAGATATAAAAACAAGAATTTAAATTAGCTGACCCATCACCAACACTTGTGACTAAAATTAATATCTGGGTGCAAAACAACCGCAGCAGTGGGATTAAAGTGGTTTCACATGAGTGCCTTCGGGTCACTAGAGCTTCACACACACATACACACAAGCCTGAAACACCAGACAGCGACAGTGTGTTGTCTACATTTGATGAAAAACTGGCACACACACATAAACGCCCTCATTTCTTTCAGTTTGCCCGCCAGTCTGGCCACGCAGATCCCTTCCTCTCTGAAGCATATTTAGAACATGGAGCATCCGTCAATGGTTGAGAAAAGAACAACTAAAACATTAAGCAAGTGGGGGACACAAAGAGTGCAGTGTTCTACGGCGCTCCCTGCCTCCTCCTCCCCGGAGCGGGTCCGAACGGGAGGCCGGAGAGCTTATCTGTTAAAACCTCATGGCTAGCAGGATATATAAACATGTGCAGTGCATTAGCATCAATGCAATAATGATTAATCGTACAACCAGGGAAGGTTACCACGCAGCTTTAAAGCAGAACCTTTCCTCTAGGTTGGCAACGTTTTTTCAAGCTGGCCAAGAAGCTTCGCATCCACCATTTGGTGCTAAAAAGCGGCCATCGTCTGCACAAATGGGCAAAAAGCTCATTAGGCATCCACTGTGGGTTTAACACTAACATGAGGCTGCTGCTGACAAACGGTCAACAGACCCAGATCCAAAATAAACACCATTGAAGAGGAAGCACCATAGTACTGGAAACCGAAAGAAGCATGCCAGCATACCTTAATGCTGGAATACATCTGGGTTTAAAGGAAGTAAGAAGTCCTCCGGTAACACATTTAGGCTTCATTCATGATGAATAAAGCCAATGTATACTCACCTTGACGTGTATTTAAAATACAGCCGTGTTTGAATGTTAAAAACACGATATTAATCATGAACCAAAATCATCATACAATTGGGTTCCTTCTTTTAGTTCAATAGTTCCAATAGCTCTTTCATCATCAATTTCTAAGTCATTCCTAAACCATGTGACCTGCACTATATGTAACTGAGATCTTACTAATACCTTTTTCAATCATCACTCCCACTGATCTGATTCTATTTTTGGACCCCACGACAACAAAGTTCAACACAACTTGATACAGTTTGAGGAAAGTATTAGTTTAGTTACAGCATTGAAGTCATAATTACTTGTGATTAACAGTCTCAATCATTATCTTTTTATTACATATTATTACGTAAACAACATATAACATACATAAAAAACTAAATTTACTGCAGTAAGCAAAAAGGAATTATTAAGAGATCAAATAAAATATATTATAAGTATTATTATAAGTTATCATCTTATCAACAGTGCATTGTATATACTGGCGAAAAGATGAAGGAAATATTACTTAGTAAATATGCAAAAGTGTATTAAATGGTCAAATAGTATATAAATATCTAATAATAAAAGAGTTATCATATTATGATACATACATATGATTGCAAGTAATTAGATAACATAAATTATTGTATTAAATATTACATAAAAAAAAATTAAATAAGAAAAAAGCTAAATCTCATCATGTCCTCATAGAAAACTATTCAGTGGAGCTTTTGCTGAAAGATGTCATTCTTTTAAAAACATGTATGAAACTGATGAACAATAATTTACAAATGTCACATGCCTATTTATACGTCCAATTTCATCACAAAAATTAAGCTTACAAGGACCAGACAGTAACAGTGAAAGGGCCAAGGAGGCCCACAGGCCGCAGGTTGGGACATCAGTTTAATAGAGGCAAATTCAGGGCTGAGCATAATTTCAGTTTTAGTACTGACAGTGGAGTGAGCTGAGATGCTCCAGTAGAAGACCCCATTCAGTCAACAGTCTCACATCATGAGCTGCTAAACGTCCCTATAGACGGTCACGAGTCAGTAGCTGTCGCTTGAAATGCTTTTTGGACGCTCTGGTGCTCTGTAGTTTCAAAGGATTACATCCACCCGGAGTTCTTGTAATAAATCAGTGGGATCTTTGTGTTTTCAAGAGAACACATGCTCATTAACTCGTCCCACAGCCTGGAGAAACGCAGCTGGAGAGTAAAAAAGAAACAAAACGGCCACTTTAAGTGGATATTACTTGTAATCTAATTGACCTCCATGACATTTTTAATGTTTTCTCTCACGTTCAATTCTCACACAATCACAATAAGGCATGCATGCTCCGCTCAGAAGTGCTGGGCTGCAGAAACCAGACCGTAGGAACGAACGAAAAAGACCACATTTGATATTGGGAAGCCTGATGCTTTCATGCTGTTCATTGAAGAGAATCTGTCTGCAGTGCAGAAAAGTATAATCTCTTCCAGATTCAGCCATCAGCGTCTATTATTAGGGCATCCTGGCGTGTCACGTTCAGCAAAGACACATTGTTTGGTGGGTTGTTTGATTTCAGAACATCATTTCCACATGTTGGACGCGTTCATAGAATGCAGTTTTGACCTCACGGCCGTCATATGGTCCAAAGATTTGTCTTGACTTCACACAGTCACTGGCTGGTAAATAAAGTATGGAGCTGTAATTGCAACAAATCTCAGCCATGGAACAAGAATTATTTTTGAAGTGACACAACAGCAATAATGTTTTTGATACACTGACAAAAAACAATTTCTCATCTGATGAAACACCTCCCCCTTTATCAATTATTATACACGAAACCACTCACCCACATCACTACTGAGGCAGAGATTCACTCATTCACCCAGCATCTGTAAGATCTGGCCCTGTGAGTGTACCCAACAGTGAGCAGTTAAATCAGAAATAAAAAAAAAAAGCACTTTGCAGCAAGAGGTTACAACAGAAACCAACAGGTTATTCAACTCACAGCTAACAAACCTGAACAACTGCATTCTGCTTCTGAGTCAAACCTGTTGACTGGCAGCTTGTTACCGCCACTCTGACAGTTACGGTGAAAGAAATAGAAAAACTATTTTTTCATGAGCTCCTCTCTGACTTCCCAAAACGATTGTGCGCAGTTAAAGCAAGCGTAGCGCCACTGCTATTGTTATACAATTAGCCCGCGCACGTCCCCACGCATCCCAAATCCTCACCTGCGAATTATGGTCTTAGTCTGTCTTTGCAGTGCATCACCACATGATTATGAGCTGGCATCATGTCAGTATCAAACAGGAGTTGAGGCTGCATTCATGACAACTTGGCGACCGGCAGTATTGATTTTCTGGCAGTCATCTGCATTGAATGGTGATTTTCTATTTTGTCGAGAAAAAATAAATAAATTTGAAAATCCTACTCTTTTTAAACATCCAGTTCATTTAAAAAATCGAACCCGATTTTGTCCTTGTGAACTGCATTTATTTCATGATTTCAAAAAGTCCAAGGGTGAGCATGACTTTATTATTCCTTCATTTAGAATGAAGAAGATAACCAGACCTTTTTTGCAAGTGTGAAGCAATTATGTAAAGCTATTTGAAAAATAAATGTTAGTGAATAAATATTTCACCAAACCATGCGCAGAACACTGAAACTTTGAAACTGTTAAATGAACATCAAATTGACGAGTTTAATGTGTGATGATGGGATTAATAATAATAATAATTATCATACAAGGACAATAATAATATCGTGAGATGGTTTTCATTTATTGGATAAGAAAGAAATTGATCGTTATTACGCGTAATTAATAAAGTTACTAATTCAGTGCACCTTCCAATATAGTGAATTTTAGTGTATGATGAGGAAAACGCTCCAGTTATTAGGCAACTTGTCTCTGGACTAATTTATTTCTGAGATCCATAAAACAAACTGGAAAAAGACCAAGAGGTTTTCTTTTTGACTGGAATAGCTGTTACTTAACTTTAAAAAAAAGCTGTGCAAAAACAAGAAACGTATGCATCATCAGAGATCAAACAAAACCCACTTCTCAAGAAATATGTTCAAAATAAAAGACTTTGTGCATCAAGTTAGTGTGGTGTTTTATGAAACACCCACAAATTTGACCTCAGGTTCACTGAGTATTACTGCGACTACATTGAGAGCTGACCATTTTGCAGCCGCCAAACTTTTCCTTTTGTTGTAATTGCGTCTTACATTGTATTCGAGACAAGAAAGTTAATTGTTTTCAGAGAGATTTGATGATGATGATGATGATGGCGAGTTGATAACTACCTATAACTACATGATTACACATAGGTTATGTGTCATTCTTTTGTGTAGTGTGTGTGCATGAATGCTTCAATGTTTGATTGAAATTCATATGTATTTTAAATAACTTAAAATAACGTTGATGCTTTCAAGTGATGGGACTTGCATATCACAGAGCTCCTGTATGTATGCTCCTATGTATTCATTCGGTGTACAAAACCTCAGCGTCATGTTGTACCTTATAAAGATTTCTCATCTTAACATGGTGCAGTTTTAACTTTAGATTCAATTTTCATGCTCAGTAGGTGCTGACTTTAGAACAAAAGTATGAATATGACAACTGTTGCAGTTTATTTTCGGATTCCGGACCATTTTATGTTGCGATGCTTAGCTTCATCGGGGAAATAGATGCTTAAACTATGATTTGATTATGAAAGATTCGAAATGTTACCGCATTAAACACTGTGGTCGAGCAACGGTAACAGGGATAAACCTTGTATTGACAAATGTTCTTGTTTTGCATTTACGGTTCAATAAAAAAAGCAAGAAAATAAGTAGCAGAATTTCATAGCATACATTTTGTAATGAATATAACTCACTCACTTTTATTGCAGATGAAATGTAATATTCAGTTAAAACTGAGATTTAAAAAAAAAAGTATATAAGAAACACAGAACTTTTACAAATGCCTAATATTAACATCATAGTTTTATTGGACGCTTTGGATTAAAGCGACTGCGAAATATAATGTAATATAATTGTTACTCAAATTGTGTTAGCTTATGACCAGTATTTTTTATTCTTATTTTACACTATTTTTTTCAGTTTGGGAATGGTATCATAAGCACCATAAGTTGTTTAGGCGCATGGAAGAGTCGTTAGCCGCGGTGCTAACTTGTTTGCAGACTCAACTCCTACCTTGGTGATGCCAAGCTGAAGATGAGTATTCCTCCACACGCCTCTGGTTCGTGAGTACGAAGGAAAAACTGTCGCAAACCTCCGGCGAAGAGAGCAACAAGTGTGTGGGGTCCAGGCAGGAACTGTGTGGGACACAGAACAAACATGTTGGCTCCGCTTCTTTTTGCTGTCAAACACTTTATTAGCCGGACTGGACGAGCTGGCCGGCGCGTGAATCTGATAATTCAACAAACATTTCCCTGCAAGGTGGGGAAAGTCAAACTCAGCGTGTCTCCTTCCCTCCCAAGTGCATGGAGCTCCGCGGAAAAATGTAAAAAATGACAATGATCTGAAAACTCCACCGAGACAAGCTGCGTGAAAAAAAAACTCTCCTGTAAACAGAAAGTGCTCTGAAGATAACTTACCTTAAATTCGAGTGTGCCGCCGCTCAACAGTAATCTCTCGCTTTTTGCTCTTCCCAGTGATAAAGTTGGTTAAATTTTGGCGCCTTGTTGTTTTCCGTAATATTTCTCAGAGGTTTGACAGTAGAAGTGGAATGTGAAGTATGACTTTGGTATGAAATCAACGCACTCCACTGAAGAACGAGGGGAGGAAAGAAAGAGTGGCTCGGGGAGGAGCCACTGCTGCGCGTCAATCAACATGTTCAGAGGGCGTGGCGTCAAACACAAGCCACGCCCTCCTCCCCGTCTACCGGGGAGCACAGCCTCGCAGCCAGCCCTGAACTCTTCCTGTCAGTAACTCACAAACTTAAACGGATGAACATTCTTTTGCAACTAACTTTTATTGAGTTTGATCGAAAATAAATTTTTCATCGACATTTTTAATAACTACCAATTATTGTCATGAGGTATAATTATGAAATACACATATAGTATACCTAGTATTTTCATGGCTATCATCCCAAATTATACAACAGTAGTCCTTCACAATATCATGGTTCAGTTTTTATAGGCACATGTAGGATAAATTATATTGAGTCTGCAGCCTTGCGTACTTTACTATTATTTGCTTCATTACTTTTTTACTGAGACATGGCGATCAGAGCATGCTGTTCAGTATCCCATTGACCATTAATGCCTCTATCAGTAGTCAACATCCCACCTTGTTCAGTTTTCTTCATGCGTGATTGTATTTTTGTGCATGTTGTGTAACATTGTGAATTTGTTTCAGGCCCAATGATGGCAGGTAAACATGCTCTCTTCTGCTCTGCGCCAGTGGAGGCTGCACACTAGAGATGGTGAAACTCCCTCTCATGTTAAAGGAAGGCAGACTGTCGAAAAGGTTTATAGCACATTAAAATATAGTCAAATAAACAGTCAAATATAACACTATATCACAGATACTGCATAATATGAGAGTTCACTGTTCTTTATACAATAGCATGTTCTTTATACAAAAAAATATAAAATCATACTGGAGAATACGTACATGCAACAACATTTTGAAATACTGAAGACACATCTCTGGATGTTATTTTGCTCTACGTTTTTCACATTTTTTTGCTTTTTACTTTTTGTGAATTATACTTTTACTTTAGAAACACTTCTCTATGTACTCAAATTTCCATCAACTTGACTTGGTATTTGAGGGGTAATTCTGATGGAAAATAATAAATGCAACTCCCCTCCAACAGCTCCTTCTATTGGTCACCAACATTCCTGCAGAAATTTGGGCAACTCTGGACCAGAGGATCTAAATCTGCAGCCACCATCTCGATCACTCAAAGAGGGGGAAAAAAAGACAGCATTTGGCTGGGTAGCAACGCTGACTATGGAGCAGGAGGTTGAGGGTTCATATTCCAGTGCAATCACCAGTATGGGCCAGGCGAGAAGGTCCTGGGACCAATACACATTGCCACTGTGAGCTGCTTTGAAGAGAGCGTCTGCAAAGTGACACGTAACCGAAGAGTGATAAAAAGACAAAGGAGGAAGACCTCACCTTGCAGCATCTGTCTCTTGAAGAGCTGCCAGCTTCAGGCTTCATTTAATCTGCGAGTTTGGACAACTGCCGGAGCAGGTTCAGGCAGAAAACACACCTCTCACAAACTCCCGAGACTCTCAACTCAAACAGGTTTTTCATCCCTACTGAGGCTCCTCTCCACAGGACTGCGTGGGTGTCTGACAAAAGTGGACTGAAATCTGTCTGAGCTCTCAAAAAAAGGAGCTCAGATTGTTTTTAAAACATTTTATATCTTATATTGTTCCTTCATTTTCGTAATTTCCCTGTATTTTTCTTAGATTGTTTGATTGAAATTTTGATAACAATCACCAATAAAAACAAAAAATAATATTGGTCATATATCGCTCAAAATATGATTTGTCTATTCAATGTAATTCTGATTGTTCCTTTTCTAAAAAAAAATGACATTGCCCACGCAATACAACCAAGAACAAACACAATAAGATCATTTGCATACTTTAATAAATAACATAATCAATCCTATGACTTAAAGGCAGCTTTTAAGAAATGTGAATAAATCAATTAAAACATTTAAGACAAAGACAGAAAACATTCATAAATACCAGCACAAAGTCACAACAATGACATTCAAAATCACACACCAACAGCTGAAGAAACAAAACTACAAATATGTTTTCTACGTAACATCTGATACCTGGAACACATGACCTTGTTGGGATCAGCTTCTGTTAATATTCTTTATTGCTTCAGAACCAATAGTTACCTGCTGGAATCTCATGACCACTTTCCCATTCATTTAAAATTATTTTTGAATTATATCCTCCAAAACAATCCTGACCTCGGTAATACCTTCACGCACACCGGCAGACCATGAAGACAGTATATCTAATTCATTTGTGTGTCATGGTTTAACAGCCTACGTGCTTGTATACTTGAAATATGAAAGAGTTTTGTAATTACTTCAGAATGATTAACAACATGAAACCTTTTAAGATACAAGGGGTGAAGTTATCAGTTCAAATTGCATATATAGAAATATGCTGCCCAAAGCAAAGGATCTACAAATTTGTTGTTGCAATGGAGGATAATCTAAAGGAACCTGGAAAGCATCAAATGAAAAATGTAGCAGCATAACTCAACATGCTAGCTACTGCAGACAAAATGACATTAACAAGAGCAACACCTGATGAAACATGACAAATCAGATAACATGGCTGTGGTTTCTGGCGGAGGATGGCAGCAGCAGGTAACACTCGCAATCTTATTCATTCACAAGAACAATCTGAATTCTGCAGTGACAGCTGAGAATCTTTCCCTCATTCACAAGCAATTTTACCATCGAAGCTTGACAGCGCAATGGCAAACGCTTGTACGGCACACATGGGGTAGTTGTAGTCCAGCGTGAAGATGTCGTCGGCTATTCGCCCAAACTGCATCACTATGTAGTCAACTGAGAACAGGAAAAAATCACAATCGATCGGATGATAGCAGTAAGATCAACAAGGAGGAGCTTAGGTTGCATGTGAGTCCTATGGAACAATCGGCTAAAGGAGGAAGGCAGAACAGGCTTTATTTGTTGGTAGCCATAGGTGTAAGTAGGTTGAGGGGTAACAAAATATTGTGGGACATTGTATCATTCTTTTACCTGAAATATTGCAATACTTTATTTCGCAATATTGTTTTGATATTTTAAGTCAGCAATATCTATATCTAATACAAGTACTTGTTTCCTACTAATAACATTTTCTTTCTGTTCCTATTTTGTTGATGAAGCTAGCGTCAACCGGAGTTCAGCACAATAAACATGTTATCATGCATATAATATTGTACTGCATTATTTGATTTCCCCCCATAAAATGACAGTTCTTGTTAACAAATAATACAATATATTGCTGAACTTACAGTATCGCAACATATCACAATGTGTCGCATCACCGCTCCTGTATCGGGATACGAATCGTATCTGAAGATACCTGCCACTACACAGCTGGTCGGTAAGTAAGTAGGTGGGTAGAACAGGAGGGTCACGAATCAAAATGAAAGTAAAAACATATATATTATAAATGTGGTTAGTTGTTAGTAGGGAGGCATGCTAATGAGCTGAAGGGTTGAGAGCTGGTCCGTCGATATACTCACGGTCTTTGTTGTGCACGATCTGGAAGTTCTTGATGGAGGCCTGGGTGACTCTGCCGTTGAAGTTGAGCACATGAGACGCTGTTTCCTCGTTCCACACTGGAGTCTTATTGTGAAGTTCTATCAGATTTTCCATCCTTCTATTCTGGTGTCGGATCAACAGGCCGTCGCAGTCCTGGAACAAATGTGGCTGAAGATCAGGTCATGAGGACGATTCACAGTGGAAGATTAAATGTCAGATAATGGTGATGAATAACTGAGGCTGTGAATGTATTCTGAAGTGTATTATTCCTGAGAATTCATTGTTTATGCAGTGTGGGAATAAGTACAACCTATAATATAATTATGATATAAGTTTGTCCTGTAAACAAAAATCTTCGTATTTGTTTTAATGTTTGTTTGTGCCCATGTAATGCCACAACTTTTGAAACAAAGAAAAAGAGTTTCCCATAATTGTTCATGATAATGTCATGACAGAGATCGTGACAAATTTTAATGATGTCCGAAAAGCTTTTCCGCCACTGTATATTATCACAGGTCATGGAATGAGTTCACCGCCGTACATTTCGAGGGCGTAGTGGAACTCGCTCGTTGTTCTTGTCCATGCCTGGGATGATGACGGTCATCCTTCGGGGTCCTTTCATCCCCAACACATTTGTTTCCTACAAAAATAACTGTATTTTAGGATACAAAATTTCTCTTGCTGAGTCGTGACTTACGTAGATGATTCCTGCCAGCTCCTGCCTGGCGTTTGACAAATCAGGAAGAGCTCTCTCTGGGTTCATTGCATTGTCAAACACAGTGAACTTTGTTCCCATTAAATTGGACCTAAAATAGATTTTTGTCAAACATAATTTATCAAAATGGAGTTGAGGTTAGTAACAGCTACCTTAACTTTCCAACAAAATTATCTCCGCCTCTTGATAGATCAGTGGCGTCGATGGAGATCAGATAGTTGGAGGTTGCGCTTTTCTTTCGTTTCCTTCCAGCCAACAAGAACGTCTAGGATATATCACATTGCCTTTTATTAGTAGTGGTAACTGCATGAATAAGCAATTGAGCTGTTTCCATAGACTGTTGCTGACCTTTTTCTCATTGTCCAGATGAAGGTAATAAAGTGGATAGAGGCTCTTGTCCATCCCACGCTGGTCCCGGGTCACTCTGCATTTGACCGTCACGCCCTGTGGTGCCGGCTCCAGCACAAACTTCTCCAAGTTGTCAAACTCGATCTCAGGAGACGGAGCTCTTTCCTGCTTAAGAGAGAAATACAGAAATCAAGCAAAACAATAAAACATGTCAAAATAATCACTTCATTGTGGCCTTGAATGTGAAACAAACATTTGTAGTTTTTATGTATTTGACTGACGGGACAGCTCCCACAGCTGGAGAGAATTTCTGGGACCCAAACAGACACCAACTTAAATCAAACCAACTGTCTGTTTCATGGAGGCTTAGTTTACTTTTCTTCTTTTCTTTTTACAGTTCCTCTTAAACATTTTTTTGTTAATTTTACAGATATGAATCAAGTTAAATTGTGAGTTGAAACAACTGTGCTGAATGTGGAGCACCTAATTAGACCTCAGAACACACTTAAAAAACAGAAAAACTTTTTTTTAAGTTTTGCATTTATCACCATCAGGAGAAAATGTAAACCACTTTGTAACCACTTGTAAAAAACTTTTACTTTTAAATGTCACTATTAAGAGAGAACCACGCACCAATGTAGGGGCAAAGACTATCAACTAAACATAACGCAAAAATGAGGGGTTGGCCTTGATAAAAAAATAATGACATCACGTTATAGGAGGTGGTGAAATGAGATATGTGAAAGACATTAAATCATGATGAATGCTTTGTTTGGATCCATCATTTTTTTCAGGGTTCAATTAATTGACATGATTTTTAAAAATTATATTCAATATTCAAATTACGACAACACAAGTGGAACATCACCTTTTTCTTCTTGCCTTTGCCTTTTTTCTTCTTGGACTTGTCGGATTTATCCTCTGACTCTGATTCATCACTGTCCTTTGTCTTTGCTGACATGCACAACATGTTATTTTAGTGTGGAAAATATACACACAGGTACTTCATCTGCACTTGCCTTTCTTCTTGGTCTTCTTCTCTTTGTCTTTGTCTCCAGTCGTCTGGAACAAGGACGACTTGCCGGCGGCTGATTTCTTCTTCGAGTTAGTCGACTTGGTCTCTTCTTCGCTGTCGTCACTGTTGTATTTTGAGGCTTCTCAGGGAAAATTGTGGTGTAAAACAGCCATCAAGACAAAGACACGTCTATTTTCTGAATACATGAAGTATCCAGTGACACTCAACAAGTGAATCACCTTTTTTTTTGCTTTTCGACTCTTTGTCTCCATTTATCATGAACATTGATGCTGCCTCCTTCTTCTTCTCCTTATCTTTGGACTTTGTCTTCTTGTCCTTTCCATCAGAATCTTTGTCCTCTGTTGAGAAGGAGACAATAAGTACTGCAATTTAAACTGTGCTGCTGCAATGTTTGGACCAGAGTCTACTCCAAGTTAGTTAGGAAACTGGTTTATATGTCGGAAACAAACTGCAAACAGAGAAGACAACATGCTGAAACAAACTTTTTAATCGCTCAACTGGTTTTGTAATTACAAAGGTGATCAGGACTAGAGTCCCGGAATCGTTTTAATTGCTTTTTCCTTGGTAATGAATGAAAAACATTAGCTGCTGTGCTCATAGCTAGATCGTCAGTGTTTCCATTCACTCACACTTTCTCAGTAAACTGCGGTTCTTGTGAAACAGCGTCCTTTCTTACCTTTTGATTTGGCTTTCTTCTCTTTGGCAGAACTGGCAGATGGTGAACTCTCCTTTCCTGTCTTTTTCTTGGTCTTTTTTTTAGGTGTTTCCTCTTCATCCTCATCATCATCATCATCATCTGAGTCAGAATCTGGAATTGAGTTAAGCATTCTTATTTCGTGTAAGAAATCAATCACTCTGCCACTCAGACTAAAAAAATAGAGCTGATAAACTGGTGATTTTAAAATCAACTTGTACTACTGCTATCAACTAGTTCCCACTTGTCACAACTTCAACTTCAACCATTTGTTACCACATTTAAAAATTTGAAATATTTCTGTGAATACACCTTTCTTCTTTTTTGGAGCACTTTTAGTTTTCTTTTTTGTCTCTTTCTCCTTTTCTGGTTCGTCTTTTGTCTTCTCTGTTTTCTTTTTCTTTACTTTCTTCCCGTCTGTTTGAGGAAGAGACAATGTTTCACATAAAGACTCTCATGAATAATCTAAAGCACGTCGCCAGTACTTCTAAATTCTTCACTGAGACTGACTCTGTGTTGAAGGACTGTCCTCGTCCGATTCTTCTTCAATCTTCTTGATTTTTGTTTTCTTGGTTTTGGCTTCACTTCCATTCAGCTCTTCTTTCTTCTTCTTTGGCTTCTGAGATGCTCCTGAGCAAATATGAATGTTATCAAGCACGGGCCAAAGCCAATGATAATGCAGGATGAAATAATCGATTTAAATTTCGAAATAACAAGTACTCACCAAAATAAGAAAACAAGAGGAAGCAAAAAAGAAAAGATTGATAGAATCAGTATGGTTATTATTATTATGACCACAGTCTTGGTGATTTATTCAGTGAATGTTGGTTATTGCAAAAAAAAAATCCATTTTATTTTTCATAAACGAAGGGCATTAAATGTTTAACTGTCAGTCAATGATAATACAGATTGTTTTTCATTATATTGCCTAAATACACAATTACATACAGGCTGTAAAGGAACAGTACGTGCTTATATCATGTTGTTGTGCAGCATTTTATATATATATATATATATATATATATATATATATATATATATATATATATATATATATACACATATATACACATTTACACAGTATCCTGGATTATGAACCTCAGTTTTATTAAACACAGGTACAAATAATAACAACCACTACTCTTGTTTGTACAGTCACACTCATACTGTACGAAATGAACAATTTCATTTTGCCAAGAATAGCTGTGAATCAATACGTATCGAACAATATTTTCCTTTACACAAAGGTAAACTTCTGAATGTATGTATTTACAGGAAAAGCCTGCGTTGAAGGATAAAAGTGAGTAAGAATTATCCATCAAAGGCATGTTTTTGGGGATGGTGCTAAAGCCACAAAATGGGCAGGCACCCATCGCAAAAAATATTTTTGTTACAGGGTCTGGGTCGCCACCTGCCATAGTCTTAAATTTAATGTATTCAGCCATGAGCTAATTTGAAATATCAAACAAAATAACTAGGGCACACAGTGCTTTTTATTAATGACCCATTCATTTGTCGCACAATCCAAAAAGATCCAAATGAAAAGCCTCAGTACTCGGGCTGAAGGGGGTCACACGTGGCATTTACCTGATGGTGCCGGTTGGAGGAGCCTCTGGACCGCCACTCTGCGTGGCGTGTGGAGTAATGGGGGGACCGATTCTTACAATGAGAGTTACTCACAGAAGAACCCCTCAGTAATTTAAGAATGAAGAAAAAATGGCTCCACAGGGGGCACTTTTCTCAAGCAGGGAAAAAGAGCTGATGTTCAAGCACCAATAGGACCACAAATGTCATCAATATTTAGCAAAATAAAGACATTATTTGTATATACCTAAACCTTTTTTAAATACTAAAATGTATTTATTCATCATAAAAGTGCCTGATCCAAACAGCTAAAACTTAACCAATGGAAATTCTGAAACGTTACAAGTTGAGGCTGTTTCATGAAAACAGCCAATGCAGTGACTAATTTATACAATCTCTTGGAGATGGATTAGGCCAGAAAGCACCTATATTTGACTCTTTACATCACCAGTATTCAAAGATGCAAACTAGAAACAGAGTCATCAGCTCAGCCTCCTCATGACACTTTTGTAGAGGTGCTACTAAATACCATTTCAAACCAGTTCTCTCAATAAATGCTTTTCGACGGTTGAATTTTAACAAATATGTCTGTGTCTATGTTTTAAGACTGAAGATAAAATCTCATTCTAACGCATCAATGTACCATTAATAAATTCACTTTTATCATAAACAAGCTATCTGGATGAGACAGAGGGAATGATGGGATGAAAGAGGTCAGTGCGATTCAGACCAGCGGAGATAGTAAGGGTAATCCTATTAGACGCAGATCCTTCATTGAGGTAAGACTATTTGTGGCTACTCAGTGTGCCCAGCATAAAGTTGCATTAGAGCTTGGCACGTTATATGCAAACATGATTACATCAAGAGGACTACTAAACAATTGCATGCAGTCAAATGAGATTACAGCACAACTTTTGAAAGCCTTACTCTCACCCCAACCTTAACTTCCTGTACTTGTACTTCCCATCTCATATTCTGTCAGCTGTAAAGCCCCTCTGGAGTTCATGTGTCTATCATAGTTGGTTCATTTTCAGTGTGTCAGGACATGTTCATGACAGGCCATTCAGTTGTATGGACCCTATCAACAGCTACATTTCAAAGCTAAAGTTGAGTTAATAATGAATAAACATTTGCAATCGATCATTCATTTAAAAATGCCTTTAGTCGTGCTGCTATAATAATATCAGCACATTGCAGGCACTCGAAGTGGAGGACATTTAAAGAAGCTGGATTGACGTTGTTGTCTTGACTTATGCTTCGTAGTAGACATACCATAGTAGTTATACCATAAAATAAATAGCTCATATTCCGTGCTACTCTGCCTGCCTCATTGATTTCAAAATCAAAATGGCCTTCTCCTGAACTTAGCTAACCTATATTAATACATCAATATTTTAGGGTATTTCACCATATAGTAACAAGCATGTTTCTGTTTTTGTTTATACAAGTTGACATATAGGTCATTCTGTTATTGTGTTTTCTGTTTCACACTTAACTTACTTTGCACTTGTATTATTAGTTTTGCACTCATTAGCACTTTATTATTATTTGATCCGGAAGCCAAGCAACGGCATTTCGTTGCCAAGGTCTCACTGCTGAGTTTTCTTTGTGCAATGACAATTAAAGGAAGTCTAAGTCTCAGTCTCAGTCTCAGTCTGCAATTCATTCAGGTCCATTTTGGTTCTTTGTTGAGGACCACAAGCATAATGTTTACTGACTTCCAAATCATTTTCCCTTGTGGAAAGACAGGATGAGACCGTATTCTAAACTCTCCACGAGAAAGTCATGTCAATGTCCATATATGTTTGAGACCGGATGTAGTAGTAGATGAAATTTGTCCCCCTTGAATCATGTTTATCCCATGATCTTAACAAAATATCTGTAATGTGTAGGCCGTTGACTGAAGATGAGCATGAAATACAGGATTTTGGACATGGAACAATGCTTATAATATACACAATTCATCTGAACCTGTGATCCATTGTGTTCCTTTTTTTTATTTTTCCCTACCTGTAAACATGTAACAGAATCCAGGCCACTGAAAGCCAAGATCAATGATGTCTACTTCCTGTCCTTGAAGCAGAACATGGAGCAGGAATTTGCGATGTGGGTCAGAGATTAGTGTCACGTCTACAGCTGATTTTAATACCTAAAGACCTCAATTAAAAAAACTCAAGTGAAATCATGTGTCTCAGTGTGAAGAATATAGCTTTTAAATGAATTGAACAATAACTCATTCCGCATGGGTATTGTGCGCCAGAACAAACAGACAAAAACATTACCTTCTCTGCAGACATGGCTGTGGCCTCTGACTTCAGCTTGTTATGAGAAGTGAGAAAATGATAAAGAAGACGCTGCGGCTATGACAGAGTGAGAACGGGGTGCTTCTCCATCAGCAGAAAGTTGTTAATAGGATTTATGTGTAGAGCCATCTGCTCTGTGGAAATACGTCAACGGGAGAAACCAACGAAAGCTTGGGAGGAGGTGACGGATCACATGACCGCCATACGGATCACGATGCCTCCATGTGAGAGACTCAACAGTGTATGAACTAACCAACTAGTTATTCTGTTGAGGGTGCCACGAGCAACATTAGGACCCTGCGTGTTGCGTTGGCTTTGAGTTGGGAATAGATACTGGCTTCTTTAACAGCAAAGGTTGCAGACCCCTAGTCTGTGCAGTACAGGTACACATACCTGTATATATTTGAAGTATCTTCGCTCAATTAGTTCTCACCCGTTGGGGCAGTTCCATCAACATTTACTCATTCATCTGACATGACAACTGTATGGTCTTCACCACAGAAGAATGATTTATGAAAATATATTTAATTGTGGTGGAAAAGACAAGCATACAAGCATCATATCAGTGGCTTAATGTTGGTTTAACTTTCTAAAGTCTCAGAGTTTGTAGAATACAGCTACATTACATTATTTTTATTTCTTTTTACCTGAACACGGAGCTGCAGTGGTGAAGATGGATTCACCTCCTCTGCAACCCTGGAGACACACAAGGTCAAAATATTCCTTAAATCTCACACCTTTATCATTAATTCAACGCACCATTTCTTTCCAGCCATCTTCCCATCGTCGCTGACTGATGTTGCTGAGACTCAGGAATGACCCGAGGCAGTATTTCATAACATCATAATCACTGTATCTAGGACAGCATCTGATGTACCGGAGCAAGACTATTATTATCTGACAGTCACATCAATCGGCACAAACTGGGGAAGCCCTTTGGAAGACAGGTGAAAGGTCTGCTTGTCCAGACGACATCAATGCCTTTAAATGCATTTGATTTGAGCTATATTCATGTTTACACTATTTTGTAAAGTCTGCTTCTTGGGCTTACATTGACTCAGATATTAAATCATTGCTGTTCATGTACCAACAGATGAACCTGCTAAGGAATCTTCCGGAGGAATTCTGGATTCAGTGACATAGTGACCTAATTATTATGACAACCGGCAACAGGTCTTTTTGATGTCTTTCGGAAACATGCCTTCTCTGTCAACATTTTGAGGTCCAGACTGGTGGCGAGAATTGTGGTGGAACTGTTAGTATCTCACATCTGTCCAGTCAATGAAACAATACTTCCACACTTTCCACATATTACTAACATAAGATTGTCATGTACAATACCTGTCAGTTAGCATCCCAAAAAATTACTCATGTATTATGTTTATTGATCAGAATAACAATTCTTCTTTGTGTTTACCACCTCAAGCGCTAGCTAGGTCAACGTCGTTTCTAGAGCAGTGCAACTAGGTCTACGAGGCGGTGACTTGTCAACCTTTCCTGTGTTATTAAACGGTTTAGCACGACTTGGCCTGGTACATTACAACGTGGGCGGGGCTATGAAATCAGGTAGCAAACACCATTGAGAAAACCACCAGAGATTACCGCGAGCCCGAAGGAGGAAGACTAATGTTAACATGACCTGGTATCGACTTCACTTTGATTAAAGAAACAATGAGTCAAGTGTGAGCAGCTGCAATATTGACATACCTGTCCTGGGTCCAGGCCTCTTTCACGGTGCGGTTCTGGAAGGTCATAGTTGGTGCAGTGAGAAACTATAACCAGTTATCCCACCAAATAAACAGCAGATTCTGAAGGAAGTATGGCACAGGCAATCAAACTACGCACACATGCCACATCTCTTTCTATGAAGGCTCTTGTTGATAGTCCAGCGTGTAAGGACACTTCCTGAAGCCCACAGAGGGGTCACATGACAAGGCCTATAAGGGGATTGTTTTTTTTTTTTTTTTCAAACAAAGCAACAGCCCCCGACTATTAAATGCCACACAACCAAGATGCCTGGTCTCCCTTCATCTGGGATTACTCTAATCAGTTCTGCACCATCTGTGAGCCTTTCCCAGGTTTTTCAAATGACAGAGTGAACCCTGAAAACCAAGGATCAGCTCAAAAACATGACAAAAAAAGACATATTGAAGACACTATCCAGAGGAAAACCCTTGGCATTTAGAATAACTCATCCTTGATCTGTATGACAAAGGCAAGTCGTGAGGTTGATTAACAAAAATATTTTTTAATAGAAGTGCTAACTTGTAAATACTGTATAAGTTAAGCCGTACCTGCAGTGGTGGGTCATTAAAAACCTTTTTCATTTTAGGATATCGAAAATACTTCCAACATTGAATCTGTCCTGGTATTAATAATTCATGTTTACATACATGACAAAGTTTACACACCAATATTGAAAATAACAACAATAACACTTACCAGGAGTAATAATGTCATGTCAACTACTCCTACAAATATACTTTGGGAACAGAAAGTAGCATATCCATAACACGTATGAAACAAGTATGACAACACGATTAAAGCGGTTATAAAAACAAAGTGCAATTTCGTTGTCAGCCACTAGATGCTACTGTATGTCTAATAATATAAACAAAGTTCATCAGCATGGCAGCAATGGAAAGAGGTTTTGGCTGTTTTATACGGAGGTACTGACGTATAAAAATAAATAAACAAGTTAAAGTTTATCAAATCAAATGCATGCATTACTTTATTGTAAAATTTGAATTTGACAGATGGGAGTCAATCTAAAAATAAATGCACATTTTATAAAATACAAAACTATAAAAAGGAAATACAAAAACGAATCTTTTTTCCACATTATTCCAAACAAGCAAAACATATTAGTGAGACCCATCATAATTTAAACACAGATGGTTAATCACCTATTTATACAAACCCACCTCGACATACACAAATACCCAAAGACATTTCTATTAAAATCTACCATCCCCAAAATATGGTTGGTCATGCACTTCCAAGATCAGTGCAAAATCTTCACTGGTCTTCAAGGAAGGTAGGTTTGATATTGATATATATGCTGAATCCCTCTTGTCCCCAAAGCTTCACATTCATGACCCTATTATGACCTGTTATAAAACAGTACTGCTGAAATGATGACTGTTCTGAAGCCCTGGAGTTTCAAAATAAGCTATTGGTAGAGAATGACTAATGTTGCATGATGCAGTGAAAGAAAAATTGTTAGCTTCATCTTGTGTTTCCATGTGTTGTACTTTCCCTTCCCTCTTCCCTCTGACTGTTGAAAAGACTCTTGACTAATGGCTTTGCTGGCATTTCTGCAAACACTTGACAGTAACATGGCAGTTGGCAAGCAGCCTAAAGAAGGCCAGTGACCTCTGCGAAGCTACCCAGAGCTTAAAGAGACAGAAACTCAACATTACAAATCAAATTTGAGGCTTCTAGGACTCCTAGACAGATTTAAAAAAAAAAGTAGTGAAAAAATACAGTGGGAGTCAAATCAACTGATACAATATCCACAAACCTGGTCAAAATAAAAACACATAAATTAAGGTCATAGTGAAAATGGGACCGGTGGAAGTAGTTGCGCAAATAATAGGGAAGAATCATGTTGAACACTTCCAGTCACTGTGACATGTGTTTGAGGAGCAGTGGGAGGCCTTGAATCGGCACGTTGGTGAGGACATGAACTCGGGCCACTGTAAAGGCCGGTCAATCATCAACTCACAGAGGTTTCATATCTCAGGACACAGCAACAATGCATGCCAAACATCACAATCGTGTCTGTTCCCACAGCGAGTATAAAAGATTCTGAAGAAAGAAAGGATTTCAACAGATTTATCAATGATTGAAAAAAAAGAAATATTGATAAAATAAATCTGGAAGTTGAATTGATAAGGTTGCATCCGGTTTACTTACCCTCTCTAGCAACACTATCTCAAAGTAAACAAAGTAAATTATCTCTGTTAACCTACAACAGGAACATCGTTGACCCAATTGCTGTTAATAAAACATTGTGTTTGGCCGAGCAAGAAGTTGTTCTGCATCCAAATGGGGGAACCCTGGCTCAGGGGGAACCTGATACAAGTAACATCCGACTCACGACCTGCTCGACTTGCGTCCATCCGTACTTGCGACCACGGCCAGCAGATGCTTTATTTTTTTATTTTTTATTCAATGCCTGGCACCGCAGCACGTAGCAGCACGGCAATGTGTACGACAGTTACGGCAGCATAGTATCCCAGCATCTCACTCTCACACAGCCATCTACCACTACAGTAGTAACTACAACCCTCGCGTCGGCTGTTTTCAATGGCATTCCACTTACGTCCAATCCGACTTACGACCGGTTGGTCGGAACCGTTCCCGGTCGTAAGTCGGATGTCACTTGAACTGGGTTTCAGCCAAATGTGACCCAGAAACAAGAAGCAATTGGAAAGGCGCTGGGACAGCGCATGCCTCTACCAAACCACTAATTTCCACCCACACATATTTTTAATTTTGCCTCATATGGTCTGACGTGTATTTTATGCACACAATTTCTGTTAATAATTTCAGAGTGTGATGAGCTCAACTGGACAGCAGGTGGCAGCAGCGTTACGGATCTAATATGAGACTGAAGATTGGATACAAAGAAGAAGCCACACAACAGGGAACAAATGATGCAACCTTTGATGAAAGTTGGTAAACTTTGGACACATGGGTGCAGATTATTTACAATGTTTTGATTGTATGTTGTGTTTTTGAAATCCAGTCTCTGCTCGTACCTTGACGTGGTAATTCATCAAGCTTCCCAGTCCTCATCCTCAAATTGCGGGCTCCAATCAAATGTCCCCACATAGTCACACAGTCCACACAAGGATAGTGTTTTGTCAAGAATTGGTCCCCACAAAGTAGGACAAACAAACATGCCCACATACATGTTTGTTTTGCTATTTTTGCGAGGACCTCACCTCATCGCCATAATGCTTTCAATTATTTTTACTGACGTTTTAACCCTCTAAACTTTGCTCACAAGTACGGCAAAGCATGCTCACAAACACACACACACACAAACAAAATTTAGTTAAAATAATAACCCACCATATTCTTGTCCACCTCCAGGTTATGTTCTGTTCTCTGCTTGTTAAGATGTCTACTTTGTTTTATCACTTATGATTAGGCGACATTTCTGGCTTGCAGGACGAGCTTCTCGATCAGTGCTGGGACAGCATCTCTATGTGCGTGCACCAGACATACTCCATCATCATGGGGTCTCTGACCAAAGCATTGCTTAAGAATTTGAAAATCTTCATACGTTAGTGGAATCACAAACAACAACATAGTTACGTTGAAATATGTTTGTCATTTTGGAGTCATTCTATTAACAAACAAACTGAGCCCTAACACAGTGCTACTAGCGATCAACAGCGGCGCAACAAACAATGCTTTCCTGTTATCTGTCTATTTTGACTAGGGAGGATCTTCATCATCCACATTCCCTTCTTTTCCTCACTTCTTTAGCTAGCATTTATTTTCATTGGCAAAGTCTTGAACAGGTCAAGTTCAAATGACTATTTTGGTTATGACATAAGTGCTGAATTTTTGACAGATCTAACAGTTCCTTTGCATTTCCAGGAGATATTATTTTTCCTTAGTTACACCACGTAAACTCAGCACCCCTGAAATGGTCAGGCCAAAAGACAGGGAAACATGCACACAGACACACGCGCAACGCTGAGGCTCATGGGAGCTTAAATGGAGGAGAGATCATTCAGGAAATGGAGCTGTTGCCTCTGTTTCCTATTCACATTGCCTGAGGAATAGAGATGTCTAGGGCTGGCCGTGTACACTGAGATCTGGGAGTTAAAGCCCTGAGAGTGTCACTGCCCCGAAGTCCCACAGAGAGAGGCAGAGTGCAAAGAGCCAGTACTCCCTTCACAGACTTGTCTCTTCTGTTTTCCTTAAACAAGCTTTTGAAATGTTGCCAATGGAGGCTGGCCCAAACCCTTGCAGCTGAACTTTTACAAGCTCAGTGTTCACAAGCAGGAAGAGAAAGACAGACTAGTAAAGTTGCAGTTCGGCCGGCACGAAACATCAAACCGATCAATGTCAGCTGTCTTTGGTTGATTTAAAAACTGCCTCGGAGGATATTAGATGAGACAGTGACGTCACACAGAGAGCTGTCTTGGATATTGCCTGAGGAAGCTTACTGTTGCTTGAACATTACCGGACATTGGATTGCCTCCTTAATAACTACACTTGAGTTTGGATTGTTAAAAACAGGTTCTAAACGTCTGCTGATCTGTTCATTCCGCTTCTCTCTCACATAGTTTACAGAGCTCTGCTTGTTCGACAGACTTCAGTGGGAAATGTCTAGTTTTCATTTATTTCTAGGAATTCTGCACTTCTAAGTTTTAGTCATCACAACTTTTTTTTGCCACAGAGCAAAATCCAAACACAGGCAGGTGCAGAGCAACCAAAGATGTCCGGGTTTACTTCTACGACTGAGGCACGTACCTGGGAGTGATGCCAAGTGCTGACAAAAGGCTTTACTGCTCGACTCTGAGAGAAGCCTTTAACTCATTGACTCCAAACCGCTTGAGGAATATCTGGCACGGATTTGTTTGGCCAACTGTAGATGAATCCGTCAAACATTTCGGACTTTGTGACAATCCCCCATGTGAGTACTCCTTTGACTTCTCGTGGCACGAAATATTCAATATGCATGACTGCAACTCACATTATATCTTTAAAAGGAGCATGCATGAAATTTAGTAGCTCCAACGTGATTTCTTTTCCTGCTCCACTGTCTTAGCTTCATCTTGGCAGCTGGGTAAAAGTGGGCAGGGAAGAAAGGAGTCCCAGGGAGCGGATCTCAAGCTCCAGCCCCTGTTTGAGTGGGGCTTGCTTCTTACCCCTTCTCTTATTTTGCCGCCGAAAGAAAGAGATGAGGGGAAGCATTGCTGTCTCGTTTTTTGCCGCCACCATATTGTTATCTTGTACGAAACATTATCCCAGGTATTTGGACGTTTTTGTTTCTGTCTCTGCCTTTTTAAGGTGTCAAATAATATTATTTGGTGATTTATGCTGCTCGTGTAGACGTCTACTTTTATTGTGCATGTTTGGCTACGATCGAGAATATCTTTTCAAATATGCAAATTAAACATGCGAAACCACAGCGATTGAGCTCATGATAGCTTTGTTTTGGGGTTAACAGCATTCAGAGGAATTCACAAAGACTTTAACCTGAATAACACGGATGTAGAGAACACATTGGAAACGTGGCTGGGTTGCGGCCTATTGAGTCAAACTTCGGATAAAATGGCTACACTCTATTTGTATGGTAAAATAGCAGAGCAAACAGTATGTGGCTAATATTACAGCAAAATTATATGCTGTATTCAATGTTTTTTGGGGAGGCAGAGCTAATCGCAAACCAGTATGAACCAGATCAATAGGATGAACACAATGTTAGGTACAGTATGTGATCAGGTTTGTGCTGCCCAAACTCAGGGGTCCATCAGACCAAAATCACATAAATGCCTTATGTTTAGCGCCGATTGTCATCACCGCATGATTGTTACTGGCGAAAACAGCAAATATCCTCATCCCTTGACTAGCGAAGCCTCTTGATGACATATTGTTTAGAAAGAAATACCCAACAATATTTGCCTTCCTCTGCTGACTGTGTGTGGCTCTCAGGATCAAAGTCTGTTTCTTTTTGGCATGTTGTTTTTACCGGGACGTGCTGCATATACAGACGAGCCACATCCAGCTCTTCCTGTTTGTTAGCACGTCTGATTCATGGCCCATTTGACCGTCGATTTAGGGGCTGCGCCATGTCACAGAGTCAAACTGAACCACGATAAAGCAACAACCCCTTAGAGTAAAAAAAAAAAAAAAAGGCTTTGGGAGAATGTTTTAAAATCTCACTGAGCTAGTGCACATTAAAAACACTCAAAACGATATTTCCTGATAGATTTTTTTCTTACCCAAATGTTTCAGTCGCATTTTTTTATCTTGATATTTCATTGACAAATCAAAATGTTTATTTTACATCACAGCTTTGGACTCGATTTATTTTTTCAAGTCAACTATAGATGGTGGTGGTTCTTATGACTACACATGTCTGCAATGCTCATGAGTCACAGATATGTCAGGGTAAGAAGCAGAACAGTGAACCTAGTTAGAATATATCTAGAATGACTGTGTTTTAATGAATGTGTTTTAACTTGTGGTTTGGGAAAAGAAGCTGTGACACAAACATACACGGGTGCTGCACCACCAGTGCTTAACCACTATTACCACATAGCTCGCCTATATTTCTCAAATGATAACTATTTCTGATTTTTTTTCTTTGCATATCATTTGAGTCATATTTCAGTGAAGCATTTAGCAACTAAATCACCACATTTGGTTAATAGTTAAAAGTAAATGGATGATAATAAGAGAAGGAAGATAACAATTGGCAAACTAAGTAGCTCAATGGAAACACCTGTACTACGTTGGTTGGTTAAACCAACACAGATTTCATAATTTTCAAGGTTGTTAGATATCACTTCTGCTTATGTATCATTACACATGAGTACAGGTATATAAATCCTAAGAGAGGTGTGGTTTGTCTTAAACATCAGAAAGAGTGGTGCTACACAATGGAGTATAGAAAGTTATTTTATTCTTTTTTAAGAAAAGAATAAAATGGTTTGATAGCAGCAGGGGAAAAACTTCGAGGAACACTCTTAATGAGCTCTCCAGCCAATATAGGATTGCATCACTGCGTCTTTGGGCAGGAATGGAGATTAGCACTTCTAAGACAAAGGCCTCAGCAGGGAACAGATGGAGTGAAGGGTTAGCTCTGCCACTGTTACGGAACAAAGCTTTAGTAGTAATGCCACTTTAAGCAGTTAGCCACCTAGCATTTAAACCTTTTGTCATGATTCTGTTCAACAATGTTCCAGATGATAGCAGTTGAATCAGTTGCCATCTGTTAAATACATATTCAGGGTTTCAACCTAGATTTTTCGAAACTATTGCAACACCCCCAAAATATTATTGAACAAAATCACGAAAAGTAGCTCATGAAGTGAGAGGTCAACAATGAAGCAGATCATAGTTTAGACTTTTATGGAATTGGTGACAATAAATCTTGTTTTTAACAAAACGTACATTTCTCTCTAATCTGCAGGGGCCCAATCTTTTCATATGTCAGGCAGTAAATTTGAGTTACCAGAGCAACGGACTTCAACGGACTCATTTGATGTTCCTGGATTTTTCCTTTAAAAACAAATGCCACCATAATCATGTTCCACTCGATGAGGCGTTATGCGCTTATTTCCACTTTTACATACATACATACATTTGATCGCATGAGATTTCATCTTTAAAAAGAGACTATGTTTTTTGCCGTGGCAGTGCTCCACAGTCATTAACATGTACCGGTTATCAGCAACATTAAATTATTCAATTCAAACACAGCCGGCTAAACCAACCCATCAAACAAGCCTCATTGACAACGTGATCTCATATCCTGCTGCCTTAAATGATAACACACACTAAAGCCAGATATTGAATTCAACCCGTGGTTTGAAAAAAGGCTTCGAGGACTATGACTGAGGTAGGAAACACTATAATTTAACCTCTCAAGGCCTCACAGAAGGGAAAATCCCAGCTCCACTCACGACGGCACTTTCACCAACACTACGTTTCATTCCTCGTAAAATGTATTTTTACAAATGCATGACATGAAAATATAAGTTACTTTCAAATTCTACTACATGCATATAGAACAGTCATCATCAGTCTTAAGGGATTAATCACCGGTGACACTTGGAAAGGAAGATATCAGCTTTTTATTATTGTGCAAATGGACTTTATAAAATATCTACAGTTAAGTTACACTTTGGGTATCCTGTTGGATTAGTTGAGTCAAGATACATTTCTGTCAGGATGTCTCCTGGGTGGCATTGAAGACCATATAAGAAATGATATCATGCTCAACTCAACAGCAATAAACCTAATGCAGCGCGACTGTATGAAAGTCTTCAATGTACAGTCTTTATGGCGTTATTTAAGATGCTATAATTACGTGAAATGATGCAGAGACTGCACGATGAGTCAGCAGTCTTAAGAACTCCTGAAAGCTCTCAGGCGAGATTGAGCGGAGACAAACAACCCCTCGGCATCGGTCGGCTGATGATACATCTATCCTCTTATTAGAAGTGTGGGTTCAGAGATCGCAAACAGTCCTGCGAGCATCTGGCATCAAGCTTCGCCATCGTGCTATTAAACCGTCTGTCTGACACAGCAACCTATTGCTCCGTTGCCAACTATCGCCCTCCCTCCCCCCTTTTCCTGGTGGGCTCTGCCATGCTGCATCCACGACATCACCCTTTTTGTCTCATTGAGATTCAGCTTGGCACACAGACAATGCCCATTACTTGGCACCTAAATGTTTGAGGTTGGTTCTGTTCGTCTGGCTTTTCCCCCTTGTGATGTTGTTTTTTCGCCGACCATCGTGGACCAATGCTAATCGGATGACTTATTTTTGTGACAACTATGTTTGCTACCTTTGATGCCATGGATGTCTTAAGTGAGTCGTGGGCATTTCCTGTCCAGTGATCATGTGGGCTAAGTGACACAAATGCCACTAAGGATTAGATAAAGATTTTTGACTTCACAGGAAACTCCTTTGATGTCCTAACAAAGAAGCCATTTTCTTGTCATTGACAGATTGTGGAAACCCAGAGAAAATCCAGCCATTACTTCCTGGTCTGAACACCGAGCGCCATGCTGATCTGTGAGTGAACTTATTTACATTTTGATAAAATATTTACACAAACCTTTTAAAGTTACCTTGATAGATGGAAGTGTGAATTAAGATCAGTCAGTCATGGGTGTGTCTATTTACCTTCAATAATTAGGTATGGATTAATGCATTAAAATGTATATGTCTCAGATTTTTAAAGGCACAGAGACTTGTTAAATATAGAGAACAACACGATTACATTTCAATGTAGAGTTTTTGAAAAGGCCATCTGAACATGATAACACCACATGCATCGTGCTATGTGCAATAACAAACCACTGAAGTTTACATCCGGATAAGTGCTACTTTCTGTCATTACGCTCTTTTACTGCTGCTACTTGTGTATATACTATTTATTTATTTTTTAGTGCATGCTTGATTGTTTTTTTTGATATATTCTTTTGTACATTGTTTGCACCAAGGGAGTAGCGCTCAAATTTCGTTGTACACTGTACAAGGACAATAAAGGCTATTCTATTCTATTCTATTCTAGCAATGATCCAATTGCACTACAAAGATCTTTACATTAAGGAGAAAGACATTCTACTCAAAAGAATCTTATTTAACTCAAAGATATCCTTTGTTAAAAATCAAATTTCCATATTTTGTCACAGGTTTCCTTGTACTTAAGTAGTGGCCTACCTGCGAGATAACCTAGCTCACAAACCGAATCAATGTAAATTTCTGCATGAAAAGCAAACACAACTTATTTGATCTCTTATCTCTGGTGATGAATTTCAACTTCTACAGTTCCCTTTGCTCTGGAGTTTGATCTCTGACTCAAACGCAAAAGACAATCAGAAAAATGACCAACAGACAGAGTAAAAGAGTAAATCAAGCTACAATCAGCCGAGCCTGTCCTGTACTTGGGCTCCTCTTGAGTGTCAAGGACTGACTGACCTCCTCAGCCTCAGGGATGCAGTGGCCATGCACTGAACGGTATGCTAGCTATTGGCCAAAATTTGATATTTGACGCCAAAACAGACACCACATTACTAGGCAATAAACTGACTAAGGCTTGTAAGACGCCAAGTCTGGTTCATCAATGGGTAATGTCAATTTATAAAGAAGGTTGGAGCTGTGACCACTTGAGTTCTGCTTCAGTGCCACTCGTTGAAGAATCCTGTGCTCACTGCTCGTGAGGAGAGAGCTATATTCGACTTGATACCCAGTGATCAAACTGAATAATAAACTCTTTTCCGGAATCAGCACACTGGTTCAATGCCGTCACCTTGGGCTTTAGGGAAATTTAGGGAAAAAATTGGATTGCAATTTATTGTGACAAAATGCATTTGTTTGTGTGTCTGCATTATTCACAAAACACAAGCAACACATCATTCTGTGGTACGACCAACAACATGTGATACAATCAACACATCAACACTTATCCCTACATATTATGAAATGATATGAAATGATGTATACACTGATATGAATAACATACATATCTTTATTTAACCTAACCCTAAAAAGAAAACCCTTAAATCACACTGTGCAATAAATAATGCAGTATAATTATCATTTGCTTAAATCAAATCAGAGAAAGGAGCAGCTGCACATGAAAAATAAATCGTATAAACACAACCCTGGTTGCGGTGTTGAGGGGCATCCTCATGCCCAAAGCGTGACGGAGCCAGTTGCGCTTTATTTGACACCACAGAAATGATCAAATCAAAGACAACTCGTGAGACATGGGTCGAGCAGTCCACATATTCTTCCTGCTTGGTTGTCAGACGCCGCAGTCACTTATGAAATGACGGCGCGGCACCTCTATGACTGGTGGATTTGGGTGCCAGATCTGGCGAAGTGGGTTGCCAGAGTTTTCTATCGCGGACTCAAATGCTTCTGCTTTCAAAATCCCAGTCTTTGCTATTCCAAAATTGCATTCTATTACACCACAATATCGATGTGAATCAGGCCTTTAATCGACTGGTTACCGGAATCAAGTAAATGTTGTTTCTGGTTAAATTTATTTAAATAAGTCACAGTAGACAAGGACGTGGCCTTTTCTATCGTTATACTGCAATGATTATAAAATATACAGTGTATACAGTCAATATTAGCATTGTAATTTCACCACTGTCCCCACTGTCAGGTCAGCACACTAAACTACTGAAAGGTGAACGGGCTTCAACATGGCAGTACTGAAAATAACTCAGAAGCGCATGTGGTTTTAGTATCATTGTCATTATTCAGACAACAGACTGGTGCCTCAGCTTAACAGTCCTGAGATGTTAATGCTGTTCCTCTAAACCAACAAATCATGTCCCATCTTGCTTATGAAAACGACCTGAAACTGGACAAGGTTGACGCCCTACACACCATTGAGCTGAGGACGAACACAGGATCCAGTTAAACCCACATGACTTCTCTATTTATAAAGGATATGTGGCACACTGATCTTAGCCGGATGAGGCCAATAAAAATCGGTTTTCAGTACCATCGAAAATGGAATTGCGAGCAAGCAAGCTTTGCTTTTTGGGTTTACATTTCCAACGAACCTGAGGTGAGCTTAACTCTTCATTGAAGCAACACAAGGCTCCAGACTTACCTTTCGTCTCAAATTGAATCTTGATTTGTTTTCGTGCACGTCTCAATTAAGACCTCCCACCGACTAATGCCCTTGTGACTATTTTAGTCTTCACAATTGAGCAGATTTTGGCACCCGCAGGCCCCTACAGCCGCAGGGCCAAAACATTTCCATCAATGTCGACATTAATTAGGCCAGAGAGGAATTCAGAATGTTAATGAAGTGACCAGCCGCTTTTCAGCGCCTGCGGTTCACATGCTAATTTATGCAGAGTCCCAACCTCGCGCAGGGGTCCGACTGTAACAGTCTCTGCTCAGTCAGCATGGCCAGCTCCACTGTGTCACGGACCAGACAGATTGTGTCCCAGACAAGTTGGCACACCAAATGCAGTTCTGTTTCAATAGACTTCAAGTGGCTTTCACACTGTGAAAAAGGGCAATTTTCTGGAGTCAGACACTCTGTCTCTTCATTAGACCCGAACAAAGTTGTGTTGGATTTCTACTCTTGTGTGTTAAAATATGTTACATACATTTTATATATACAGACTATTATTAAAAACACTTCCGTTTGCACTGTAAGTACAAGTTCAAAAAACAATAATGCACACATTCCAAATATGGCCAGAACACTGACCCTGTACAATACTGATCTCAAGGGGACCAGAAGTGCACGCAAAAGAGACTGGGCCCGTACTTAAAAAAAAGTAACTGTGTTGCATGCTTGATTGCTAGATAACAGGACATTAACACGAACGGCATTCAACTCTTCAAAACAAAGGGAAAAAAACTGGGCCGTGTTTTACAGTGCTCTTTGATTGTTCTCACTCATTCTGTTTTGTTTCACAGACAACGCGTGGATTTCACCAAAGACAACCTCAATGTCTGTCCCTCAGGATGAGGTAGTAGATTGAATAGTTTTTGGGGTTCACAACCTCCCTCTGAGATAACTATACAATCTACTGTCTTTCCTGAGGAAACAGGATGCTCTTCTGGATCATTCGGCAGTATAGCTCTCAGTGGCTCATTGGACGCGGGGTGCGTGAATGTTACCAGAGTTTGGTCACCGCTTGGTGAGGTAGTAGGTTGTGTAGTTTGTGGGATGGAATGGATTCTACTCAGGCGATAACTATACAGCCTACTACCTTCCACGAGAGGAACACTAGGCGGCGCGGAGAAGGATCGGATGTCTCGCAAACGTTTGATACCATCTAGTGGCCGAAAACGAGAATGCTTAATGAAACATGACGTTGAACCAGACCAAGAGATTTCTACCAAACGCATAAAAGTTTCATTATTTGATAGGTGCCATTTTAGCTTGGGTATCGACTAAGACTTGCGTGTGCTATAATATAGGGGAAGTAGCGACAGCGATAAGTTCACGACCTCTGTTTTAATTTGCATCAATAAAGTGTATTGTTTGTTATTATTTTTATATTGGTTTATTAAAAGAGCACTCCGTGGACCGATTCTCACATTATGGTATTCCAGTTGTTTGTAGAACAGAGCATTTTGCACTTTCTAAATTAGTGCAGAGGCTAAGCTAAAAGCTCACAGCTAAACACATTGTAATGGAAAGCTAGAGAGTGTGAGACGTTTACAATAGCCAGCTGGTACTCACAGACAAGACTGTTGCTCAACACTGTAGGCGATAGAACTGTATTTTTCTGAAATGTCCACGGCTGCTTTGTGATGCCAGAAGAACTCCGTGTCGCTGTTCCACTGATGCTGAGTATGCAATGATGTACATACCTTACAGGACCTTCCGCACTGAGGAAAGATTTCTGTAGTTCGTATTTATGTCCTGGGGTCCGAAACCTAACAATTACTGCGCAGTTATTTTGAAGTTTCCACAAACAAATTCAGGTTTAAACTTCTTTGGACTGGTAAAGTGGTCCTAACACAGGCAAATGTCCTCATAATGAGGCGTTTTCCCCAAAATTACTCCTCACAATAATAGATGTAAAAAAAAAAAACATGGAACAGGTAAAGGTTGGGTCCAGGTTGTATTCCTTTAGCCTTCATGCCACATTGTTTTATTAAAATGCAGTCATAGTTCTTGTACTGCTTCGTTTACGTTTATAAATAAATCCAGAAGCAAATGAAATCGAAGCTCATTTTGGATGCATCATTTACATGAATTTATTTATATTGTTAAAATGTTATATTGATATTTATCACAGCGATGAAGCCTGGAGGTGTTCTCCCAGGCGCTTTCTTCTCTCTGCACAGAGTGGTGAAACGCAACGTTCCTGCACACCAACAAGACTGCAGGCCAAGAAAAACTTCCTTTCACAGAAACCACCGCTGCATAAAATCTGGGTGGAGCTGAGACACCTGTTTAGTTTCAAGACAGGCATCCAAACAAAGCAAAACGGTAGCAGTCTATATGAATTGAAACCACCTCAGCTGTTCTCCATTCCTCTAAACAAGTGACATTTCCACAAAACAGTGTGAAGATTTCTTTTCAAAACACCAAGGACGAATCGAGGAACAGAAACAAAGATATGTGTTGTGAAACCGGAGGTGTTCAGTTCCTGGATCTTCTTGTTTCTGCAATTACAGGACAGTGACTCAAAACCAGAAGGTCACAAAATCCAAAAATATGAAAAGAAATATGAAAATATGTTAATGTGATAGTTACCTATTTAATATTCCCTAACTGTTCATGTTGGTGCTGATGTTGCGCTCCGGCGTCTGAGATTCTTGACTCTGCTCTGCGCAAGTGAACTTCTTCCTCCATATTTGATGGTATTGTCTTCGGATCTTTTTTATTTTTAATGCGTATATCACTGGGTTCACAGCCGAGTTGGCATGAGAGAGAAAAATACCAACATGGAAAAACGACTGATGCACAGGCGTTCTGTAATAAGCTATGCAGTTCATGATATGCAACGGCAGCCAGCAGAGGGCGAAGGCCACCAAGACCACCAGCAGAGAGCCTGCTAGCTCCCTTTCCTTCTTGAGGTAGTCCCTGGAATTGTCATGTCTGCTGCTGCTGCCTGGTTTTTTTTGGAGGCTTCCACGGATGCGCCAGAAGATGCAGATGTACAAGATGGCCATGACGATTAGAGGTGTCAGGGTGCAGAGGAAGAAGTTGAAATAGACCAGATAGGACATTGGTATCACTCTGATGAAGCGACAAACATCGGTGGTGTTGCTTGAGGGCCGTCTGCTCTCCATACTGTGCATGGCAGTGAAACTCAAAGGTACTGCAACCATCCAACAAACTGCGACCGCAATCCAGGAATGTTTCTTAGTCACGGTCAGTTTGTATCTGTTGACAGATAAACGAAACATTTAGCACAGAGACACAGAGCTACTCCTTAATTTGTCTTGATCATCCTCCAGAGTCTTTTATTTTAGCCAAAATAGATCACAACATACACCAAAATTACACCAAAGTGTTGTCTGTCATTATCAACTATCGAGACACACTGAACTCTACAGCCATTGTTGCCATGTTACTGTCAAAGAAAAGTAAAGCAAAGGTTACCTGAGAGGAAAAAACACACGCAGATACCGGTCCACTGCAATGGCGACCAGAGAAAGAACCGAGACGAGGGTCAGCAGGATGACCACGCAGCAGATGACGAGACACGTTGGGAATGATGTAGTCACCTGTCCGTCCACCAACACAGCCAGAGGAATAGCCACACAACCCACCAAGAAGTCGGCCACAGCCAGAGAGGCTATCAGACAGAAGGTGGGCTGCTTCAGACTATTACTGAGCCAAAGTGCCAGAACAACCGAAGCATTCCCCAGACAGCAGCTCACAGCGGTGACTATCTCCAATACCATGTAGACCACCTCGCTCGCAGCCATCGTGTGCCCTTGTTCCAACTCAGAGAGTCAGATTGAGCTGCAGCGACTCTTATCGTCTTGTGACAATTTAGAGGAAGTCCTCGACCACTTTTTGTATTTGGTGGTTTGGCCTCTTCTCTGAAATTTCAAACGTGTTGTGTAACTACTAACTTTTAAGATGGCACTGACTTGATTAAATGTTGATGCCAGAAATTTCAGTTAGTTTACATTATAAAAAAAAAAATATATATATATATATATATATATATATATATATATATATATATATATATATATATATCATGCAATAAAAGTTTGCGCACCCACACATACAATTGTGTTTTGCTATTTTTGTGAGGACCTCTCATTGCCATAATACTTTCCCTGGTCACTGACCCATAACCACCCAAAACAAATGGCTAATGTTAACCAGGACTCTGAACCAAACTTTAACTTAACTTTTCTGACAAACTACTTTTACTGATATTTTAACCCTCTAAACCTGGTGAGGAGAGGTTAAAACACGCGCGCACACACACACACACTCACACACACACACACACACACACTGACGTTTGTATTGCTATCCCAGTTATTTTCAAATCGAGGCTTGGACCTTTGGGGACCAGCAAAAGGTCCCCAAGAGGATAGTGTGTTGGTCACCACAGGTATATCTATACAAGTTCACACTTTCAGTTTCTCTGTATCATAATAACCTAACATTGTCACAGGACAGAAAATGGCTGACTGCATCATTATAATGAACCAGTTATTTCAGTTATTTTGAAGTTTTACTCATGAAATTGAGGCTCATTGGGACCAGCAAAAGGTCCCCACAATCAAGTGTGTTTCCAATAATTAGTCCCCACAGATATATCTACACAAGTTCACAGTTTCAGTTTCTCTGTATCATAATAACCTAGCATTGTCAGAGGACAGAAAATGGCTGACTGCACGATTGTGAAAATGGACCAGTGAAAACGAAAGATTTATTCACCTGCTTATGGATGTAAACTAGTGGGTGGTAGCACATTTTGGAAATGCTGTACTAGGGTCTTGAAACACACAATCGCTCA
This sequence comes from Synchiropus splendidus, assembly GCF_027744825.2. Lineage (NCBI taxonomy): Eukaryota > Metazoa > Chordata > Actinopteri > Syngnathiformes > Callionymidae > Synchiropus > Synchiropus splendidus. Next base: position 21,921,120 of record NC_071339.1, on the reverse strand, counting down.
TTGCTAATTTAAATTAATCTTTAAAGCCTAGAGAAACAATTTGAGAGATAAACGATGGAAGGTGAATGTGAAAAATTGGAAAAATCAACAGGGAAAAAGCACCTCTTACTGACCAGAGGCCACACAAAGAAACCTAATATATTTATTCAAATAACTGAAAATAATAAAGTGCATGGTGAAGAACCAACGTGCCATGGTGAAACAAAAAGACCAGCATCATAAAACAAACCGATAGCATGCTCAGTTTAAACATAGACTTAAATAAACATTACTGAACTCAGAGATAAAGTCAGAACCCTGGTTATCCAGGGGAGACTCCAATCATATTAGTTTCTTGGTTGACATGGGAATGCAATGGAATTGCTTTATTAAAGTCTTGGAGGTAACAGAGGAGAGTGAAGTCTACAACTCAGTCAATACCAAGTTGACTGTTTATCCAAGTTCAGGCAGAACTTGGATCAACAGTCAAATGAACAGTCAAAAGCAGAATGGGTGCTCAGCCATTTTCCAATCATTCAATCATTTCAACACATATATTTTAACACAAACAAGCCTTTAGTGAGTTTATGTGGAGGGACTGCATAAAAGTGCATCTCAGGCAACAGCATCTCAGGTTCTTGTCTGTGATTGGCGGAGATGCTGTACTGAAGGGGGTCCTTTCCAGTGTCTCACGAGTAATACGTGATAAACAGGTGGCTTCCTCTGTCAAACGCTGTGCGTTTTAGTCATGGTACCGGCAGTAAGGAGGGGAGCCATGTAAGAGGTTTTATAAATAGCAACTGACTAGTAGAGAGACAGTTAGTCATGTCTCAAGCCAGAAATGTACTGCCACCAGATCACGAACAAAGATTGTCTAAACTAATGTCTGATGAGGAGGAGGAGCAGAGAAGAAGGGAGAACTATACCAACCATATGTTAGGACCACGCTGAGACAATAGTGGGAGTGAAAATGTGGAACTCACTGACAAAGGAAATGAAAAACCCCCACAACATGATGATTTGAGATTTCAGCTTCCGTGCATCTGTTCTCTGCGTGTAATATTTAGGGCACATTTGCAAACGGCGTGACAGCGCATATCGCCAGGTAGAAAAAGGTTGTCAGTTTTTAGACTTTTTCATTTAGTACATGGAAATGAGAACGAATCTAAGAATGGAGAAAAATGGGTTCAAAAAAGGGCAGGGAAAAAGAGGGAAAAGGAGTAGGATGCAGCTCGCAACCATTTTTTAAAAAGTATGATAAAAACTAACCATTCCCTAGTTTGCACTCATGGAACAGCTCAGATCTGTACTGCAAAAATTTAAAGGAAAATCTGAGTCATCTCTTTTTAAAATAGAGAGAGTGCAAGACACATTTACAAGCAGACACTGACGCTGCTTTTGTAGCACATCCAAAGGCCATCTTGATGATTACTAGCTCAGTTGTAACTCTGGCCAAAGTCTTGCCATCAATGGGTCAATTTAATTAAGGCTTGTAAGTGATGGAAGTCCTGGATGAAGTACATTTTAAACAGGTTACTCTGCAGAGACGATAACACCGAAATATTTGAAAGCTGGGCCCATTGCAAATTATAAAGGAAAGACACAAACCACAAGATGGTTCTAGATTTTGCTACCATTTGACTTCATTTCTGGAAGCAGAAACTTGAGTTGGAACCATTTTCACCCCCAAAAATGTTTTTATAGTGTGACGTGATGAGAAAATAATCTCATGATCTTAAAGACTGCTCTGTTTAAGACTCGAGAATGATGGGTAATTTATCATGAGAATGGACATTATTATTACTCCTTCTCAGTTGCACTAGTAATGCAGTTTACTTTATATAAATATCAATTGTTATCGTTAATAATTCAACAGATTCATTTTCATCAAGCTGCCCAGCCAGCTCTGCCACTTGATCATATTTCCCCTCAGAAAAATTGGTGACTGTCAGCGCTCGTGCCGTGTGTTAGATTGAAGTGCGTTTTAATAAATCAAACGTGCTGAGATCAGCAGATGTGTGTGAACCATGTACTCCGAGCGCATTCATCCGATATTACGTAACACCATTTAGGGCTCTACTTCTCTGGTGCTGATGGGGCGGGTGGAGCACAGGGCGAGAGAGGGAGCACTTAAGTTACCATGCCAATATGAGTATTCCTTCACAGTTAAGAAGATGGAGTTTAATAATCATCGACCGACACAGCTGAGGTCATTAAATGTCTAACTGTTGTACTTTTAATCCCCTGCTTCAGTTGACCTCAATACATAAATTGTGCTTTTACCTATAGCAATAGAAATATATTAATCTAATGGCTGCAACTGCTCATCTTAACTTAACTGGGGATGCATGTGTTTGGTTTGGATCACCCGGGTCCTTTTGGTGTGGAGGTCTCATGCTTTCTTGGATTTCCTTCAGGTACTCTGGTTTCCTCCCACCGTTTACCATCATACATGGCTCAGTTCATTACACAGATTCTGGTGTGGGTCTTTGTCTATGTGTTATGAACTGACTCATCTTTCAGCTTTTGTTATAGTTGCTTTTTTCTTAATTTATTGGCAGAAAATCAATTTATTGGAAGAAAAGTAGACATGATTTGCATTAAATCTTTTTTACACCGTCTTAATGGTTCAAACGGGTCCCAGGGGTCATTAACAGAGGCACTTCGATCACATGGTGGATATTGCTGCAGAATGCTGCAGGAATCAAAGTCCCTCCCTCCCGTTTTTATGACTTGGCTTTATAGAGAAGGGAGCTAGTGAGTAAAGAGGACTTGCCGTCCTGCTCCACGCTGGGAGCGCTCAAGATGAGAATGCAGTCTGCCCATAATCTATGAAGCCAAACAAGATGTCTTCCTCTCCTGATGTGAAGCTCCGGGAACATGTGGACCTGGTCTACATCTCCATAGAGACGGCCATCGCCGTGGCTTCCGTGCTGGGGAATGTTCTGGTGGTGCTGGTGGTCTGTGCCAACCGGGCTCTTCGGAACACTACCTTCTGCTTCATTGTGTCTTTGGCAGTGGCAGACATTGCTGTGGGCGTGCTGGTCATCCCTCTGGCCATCATCATCAGTTTGGGATTGAGCACCCACTTCTACACGTGTCTCTTCCTGTCCTGCCTGCTGCTCATCATCACCCAGAGCTCCATCCTCTCCCTGCTGGCCATTGCCATCGACCGATATCTGCGTGTCAAGATTCCCACCAAGTGAGTCAAAGCTCTGTGGCAGTAAATATATCAATTATTTCTTCGCTAGAATTGCATTCACTGTGGGAGCGATTAAATATGGATATATGAGAAGTGCAAGTCATTTACCACATAAAGGCTCCACTCACTGGCAGAACTGTTTATTGACAGGAAATGCTTCATGCTGTTCAACGGTAACTCTGATGGTGACATCTGATTTCCAAGAAAATCTAGATTGTGATGTACTATGATGAATGATGTTCTTCTGCAGACTCCGTCAGTGTCATACTTTCGTCATGTCCATCCTGGGAAAATAGCATTTTCACAGAACCCATGTGTTAGCAGATTGTCAATGCTTCCCTTTAAGCTTTGTTTGCACCCACATTTGACTCTGACTTTGTCGTCTTTTCTATTTTACGACACCCTCAAGAGCAACCTTTACAAACAATTTAGTGACATGAAATAAATTACATCACATTGTACATTTACTTTGCAATCGGAAGCAGCAAAATGTTCATAAAATAATGCTTTGATTTCAGCAAATCATGAAATACTAACAGTAAAACAAGGATTATCTCATTAAATTTAGAAGTTTTGAGTTCTACTCTAGCTGGCTGGCTACAGGTGTGCAGCTGCTGGTCTCCTGTACCCACATACATCTTCACATAATGGAATGCAAATCAATGCGCAGGACTTCAGAGGCTTTTAAGCGAATGAAAATGTCAATCAGAAAATCCCGACACACACTGTCTGTTGAGGGATGAGGCCAATGTCTCTTACTGTTAACTCTTACTTCAAATGGTGCAGTGAGACAAACAGCTGGTGTTCAGTTTACCTGGCAAAAACTGTTTGGGCCAGAATAGTCTCTATCAATACCCTTGTGGATTTGGTTTATTAAAAAACACCATTATATAGTGACGACTTGATCAGTAAATGCGCAAATGTTAATGAAGACTACAGAATAAAAATATATTGACAGTGATTTGTGTACATTCTTTCCCGCTCAGATACAGCACCATCGTCACTCAGAGGAGAGCCTATGTCGCCGTTCTCCTGTGCTGGATCCTGTCCTTCCTGACTGGATTGGTCCCAATGGTTGGTTGGAATAACCATGATGCTGTGGGAAACCTCAGCCATTCTGACATCATTGTATGTGAATTTACCACCGTCATGAGAATGGATTACATGGTTTACTTTAATTTCTTCGGCTGGGTCGTAGTCCCGCTCACTGTGATGATCGCCCTTTACGGGGAGATCTTCCGGGTCATCCGGAATCAGCTCAACAAGCGAGCTGAAGCCACCAGTGATGGGGACAGGTACTACCGGAAAGAGTTGAAGCTGGCCAAGTCGCTGGCGTTGGTGATGTGCCTGTTTGCTCTATGTTGGCTGCCGATTCACGCCATGAACTGTGTCGCCTTTTTCTGCAAGGACTGCTCCATCCCCAAATTTGCCATGTACACGGGCATCTTCATGTCCCACGCAAACTCAGCGATCAATCCAATAGTTTATGCCTTCCGGATAAAGCGGTTTCGTTGCACGCTGATCCAGATCACTCAACGTTTCGTGCTGTGTAAGGCCACAGAGCCGTCGGCGTACCCCACCAGCACACCGGCGCCGACGGAGAAAGTGAATGTCAAGTTACAGCTTCAGCATGCAAACGGAGTGAAATAACTTGTTGTTACAAAGTACATGTGAAGTCCCAAAGTTCATCTTAGAGCCATAAGATCATGCATCAGGGAAGTTTTTTGTTACTCTGACTGATTTGATTCATATTGAATTGCTATTTTAGTACATCACCATTTTGTGTTGTTTAGCTAGTTTAATCTGAATAAACAAGTGTTACAATGTCAGTGGGTGTCTGTCTTTAACTTGTTCTCTCCGGTCAGCCCAAACTCAGAGCAGAGCTCAAATGCAGACACTTTCGGAATTTTGCTCTTTATGAAATAAAATGAAGAACCTGCTTTGGACTTGTCACAACTGAGCCTAAAGTGTGTTGCAGCTGTTAGCAGGTTATTAACTGTGGAGTCTTGAAATGTATGTTATTATTATTAATTTTCAAGATTAAATAAGCTGAGCACAGGCTTCTGTTTGAAATACGATTATGTGTAGGATCTTTACAATGAAATTAAACAAGAAAAATGATGACAGAGTCATTGTATTGACTGGTTAGCGTACTGTATGTTCCATACAAAACCATAAGTATTGCAAACGAAAGGCTGCCGCTATGTAAATCAGACGTAAAATCACTGGCAACGTCGATGCAATGCGGCCAACATTTATCACTGGATGTTGACAGTCCCTCAGCTAATTCAGCTGGTTTAGTCCAGTTTGTCAACAGCCGAGACTTAATGGTCAAGAGTCCTGGGGAAATCACCTGCACAGCAACGTGATTCACTGACTGTGGCTAAGCTGCTAATTAAGCCGTATTTTTAGTAGCAGTAGTGAAAGGGATGATGGGAATTTGTTTTGTTTTAGACCACCACAAACAACACAGATGAACGATGAACCGTCCATTCTTTTCTATCACAGATCACAGAGCAGTCCGGTGGTCTCTCAAGGTCCAATCCTACCACTGTCGCGTTTGTCACACAGTTGTGAATACAAAGCCGTGTCGGAGGGAACAACCTCGACTCAGTGATGATGGTCCAGCACACCTACCAGTTGAATGGCAGTTAAACAGATACAAGCGTTTGGAATGGTTTTGCCTTCTCAGGTGGCTCATGAGTTCCTCATTGGAGGTAATTCAATGTCTACAATGTCCATTGGATTTTGTTGGGTAGCTTTATGAGGACGTTTCCTGGTTGCCATTAAAGGTAGTATTCACATCTTTAGTTTGCCATCATATGATCGAAGCAGCATTGAGTCAGAGATGGCAGAGGAAAAGAACTGTGGTTATTGGCAGAACTAGTCTCATGTGTTTCATGTGTTTATTTCACTGATATTCATCTATCTTCTTTAATTGAATGAATTCCCACATTTGCTGGGAATAAGTGTGCCTTTGAAATTGAACCTTTTAGTTTTGAGGAAATAAACATATGAACTCCAACATTGAGTTGTTGAAATGCCACTGTCCTAGGATCCACTATGTGTGTATCTATTGTTGGACAGCAAGTTGTTTCACCATGTGTTGACTTTATCCTTGGAAAAGGATTTGAATCTGCTGAGTGTGATCCTAATCCTCAGTCTGAGTCTTATTGAGGTAGCTGGTGCATTAACCGTCTGCCATTTGCAGCCCTCACACCGCACACTTGTGACCTGCTGCCTGTCAACCAGAAGAACTGATGACCACTTAAGAGCCTTGATTTAAGGTGTTCATTCATTCTCTGATATATCTGTTAGGTAAGATGCTCGCTTCTGTGGTCTGATGGCCTTGGACGAGAAATTCATTTGTTTCTAATGCTTCTTCTCAGGTGTCTCAAAACCCAGTCAGGATGGCAGACACGGATCCACCGCAACAGACAACTCCAGAGGAAGAGGAGGACATATATATGGACGAAACCCTCCAGATCTTCAGTAAATATGCTGAAGCCCGACGTGCACTTCCATGGGACCAGTGGACCATGAGAGAAAAGATCAGTTACTACCTGGACCGGTTGTTCCTGGCATTCCTGATGCTTTTTTTCATTGTGTTCTTTTGTGAAATTATTTATAAGTTGTGGTATATCGCCAATGTCAACAAAATTGGATATTTTACGGATTCAATAATAGGCTACGTGTTCAACTGGCTCTTCACTCAGGATAGACAGGAGCAGCGGGCAGATCTGTAGATGAAGAACGCTGGTGTTTCCAGCATGCTCAATACTGAATGTGTTTTTTATTGGATGTTTTTGGTGGGAAAAATGTATCAACGGCCACGTTTTAAAAAAATAAAGGTAATCAATGTGTTTGGAACACAGTGTTGTTGCTGTTGTTGTTTTTCATATTTTTAAAATAAATGGTTTCATTTCTATGACATTTTGTCTTATCACTATTGTTAATGTCATTATTAAGACTAAGTGAATTTGAATATTAAGCTGTGTCATTGAAATCTTTTGCATCTTTGTGTATGTTTAGAAATCAACTATTTAGTATGACTTATACCTCATTGTCAAATTAATGTATTTTAACATATTCTACTTTAATATTGTGGCAGTAATTTGTGAATAAATTAATAATAATTCATCGATAGACTTCAAAAGGATATTACGCAGTAATAATGATGAAAATAATGACAATCAAAAGGTCCATCATTTGTGAGTGAAAAAGAGTTTCATTCATTAATTCAAAATCCACTCTCACGACAAGACGTGTTTGTTTGTATTTATAAAAATCTTTTGAGTGATCTTTGTGTAATAGCAATCTTCGATTAAATGTAAACATCATTTTGAAATTTAATTCGAAATGATTTTCCCTTTTGAGGAAAATTCCTGTATTTCTATATGACGTCTTTAAATGTCAGGTATTTCGACCAATGATTTTACAGCCTTCCGTACTTACGTAATTTCCGTCCCGGCTCTCCCTCTCTTCCGGATTTCCTAGCGTGACCGACGTTTCGTGTCTTTTTAGACTTAAAGTAAGTTGTAATTACAGCCATTTCTTCACCTCTAATGTAACCACAGGATGTAAAAAAACGAGACGTGTTTGGCATCTTTAATGAGCGTGCGGTAAATGTACTGTGGTACGTTTCTGGAGACGTAACGTGTGCCACTTATGGCGGGCTGAGAGAAAGCAACCAGTCCGCCATGCTTGTAGTGATGGCGTGTGTTCATGAGCGTGGTCCTGCTGGCAGTGCTGCCAGAACATCAGGGTTGTACTTGTAAATGTGTTGAATTGTACGACACTATTCCATGAGCCTGAACTGCCGATTTCTTCGTTCGGTCATACCAACAACTGTTGAAACGGGCTGTATGCTTGGGTTGTACACAAGACTATTATAACCCAAATGAACTGTGTTGGCATCTTCTTGTACGTTTCCGTTTGTGATTGTTATTACACTGAAACTGTCGGTTCAGCAATGGAGGCGTCGCTCGAAATTACGTACACGTACCTCCCCCTAGTGGCAGTTCCGGGCCACTCAAAAATAGAGATAGAGATACAGAAATAAAGTATATATTGTGGATTGTTTTGTTCATTGTGAGAGTGTAAACATTAATATTTTATTCTGTATTTTCAATAATGAGATTCTGACTTTGCTCAAAGTATTTTAACACATTTAAAATTTACATGTTAATTTTTCAAAGCTGATTTTGTTGTGACTGCAACCACGTGGTCGCTCCTTTCAGTGTCCTTACCAAATCATGTACATTTAACAGCCATTCAATTTTCCTGTTTCTACAGAATGCGTTACGTGGCCGCTTACCTCCTGGCTGTGCTCGGCGGAAACGCCAGCCCCTCTGCAAAGGACATCAAGGCCATTTTGGGAAGCGTCGGTATTGAGGCAGAGGATGAGCGCTTGAACAAGGTTGGCACAAAGATAAATCAACACTGCATCTCATTTTGAACTGAACACTGTGTGTCTCCTTCCAGGTCATCAGCGAGCTGAATGGAAAAGACGTAAATGAAGTGATGAACTCAGGTAACTCAGAATATATATTTTTATATATTTGTGTGCGTGCACATGCATTTGAATATTGACTTCTTCTCAAGATTGTAGTGGATACAAAGAAGTGTATTCCTAAAGTTGGGTTCTGGATGCATTATTTTCTTTTTGATGTGGACGTATTTATTAAATTATTTCACTAGTAATAGTTGTATTTTCATTTGATTATTCTGATAATGTCATCTTTCTCCCCAGGCCTCTCTAAGTTAGCCTCCGTGCCAGCAGGTGGTGCTGTGGCTGCCTGTGCTTCTGCTGGAGGTGCTGCTGCTGGTTCTGGGGCTGCACCTGCTGCTGGTAAGTTCTGTCTGGTTAAGCTAATCTCAGTGTGACTTAGCAATTGTATTTCCTGATTTTCTTTCCCCCTCACCTGTTTTCAGCGGAAGAGAAAAAGGAAGAGAAGAAAGAGGAATCAGAAGAGTCGGATGAAGACATGGGCTTTGGGCTCTTTGATTAAACTCTCTTCTTTGTGCTTAAAAAGCAATAAAAAATGTAAAAGTTTACACCTGACATTTGACCTTGTGCTTGTCGTGTTTAATGTGTCGCCTTTCTTGTTGTTCCACAAAACTTCCCACAGAGGTTTGTCACAGTGAGTCAGTGTTCAGCTCTTTCGACCACATTCAGGAAGAAGTCTTAAGCCCATGTCATTAATCTGTGACAAATACAAGCAACAGAAGTACTTCCTTATCCTGCCCTCTGGAAATTCCAAACATTTCAGTTTAATCATTTGCAGACCCGATAAGTGGTTTTAAGACTGACCCTTCGTGGCCTGTCTGTTGCAGTAAGTTTATGGCTGGTGTAATGGAAGTAAGTGAAGATAATATCTTAATTACATCACATTGAGGCCAAGTTTTATTTCTTCCTCTACAGAAACACAGCAGATGAAGTAAAACTCATCCGCTTGGTGTCTTTTTCATTACTTTGGGAACTGTGTAAGATGGTTTATTAGTTGGAAGAAATATCCCCTTGACATCATGGAACAGGGAACTGGATCAAGTGCATCTAGATTCTATGAGTCATTTATTAGTGCCACTTCCAGGTCTTTGTGAGTTAGGACACTTCTTCATAAAGTCACATTGTAAGAGCTTTTTGTTGTGTAATTCTGACTTTGTAATCATCCGCTTAACACACGTCATAGTTTTAAACTATGTGGTTTCAGCCTTTCATCTATTTTTGTTGAGCCAACTCCAAGTTGGCACACCTACAAATGTATTGCTCAGCCTGCTAAATGACAGCGTTTTCATGACATTTCCGGGAGTTCTTGAACACCTCATGCAATATGACACGAGTGCTGTTTTTCTCCTTGGTTCTTCACTGATAAACCGGTTTCTCTTCCTGCAGCTGAGGTCACCTGAATTCAGTCACCACTCTTTCCTATCAGCAGACGGCTACACCCTTCTTTTACACACACACACGATTATGTCATACTTTTGTCGTCCTACTTCTCTAGCTGCATGAAGAACCTTCATCACATCACATGCTCAGTGAAAATGCTGCACAATCATATATGATTTGTGATTGCTTCTTTAATCGCGCGCACACACTACACGACCAGCAGCAACAACCACAGTTTGGTCTTAGTGCGATGAACAAACTTGTCGGTGACAGACAGATCACATTGTTGTTATGTAGAACAAATGTTGAAGTGGATGTCATTTGATAATATTTATGATAACTGCAATAAATGAAATGATGTGATGTGCAGATAAGTTACTTATTAGGAGTCAATTTAGGTCATTATGAATTGTTATTTACATAAATCATGAAACAGAACACGGCAAAAAAAAACAAAAAAAAAAAACACACCCAAGCTCACGTCCAAACCCTTAGGTGAACCTGAAAGTCAAAAACTAAACATCAAAGTCGGAAACACAAAACCAAGATCAACAACCCAAATCCAAAAACAGTCCACAGCACCACCATCAAACCATCAAAGAAGACTAAAGAAACCCAAAGCAGAAAACACAACCGCCTAATGTAAAGAACACACGCCGTAATGGCAGCACAAACATAGACAATGCAGGCAAGACTGACAATGCTGGAACCAAAATCGAACGAATCACAAAGCAAACAGAAAGTGATGTGCGACACATTCACTTTTGTGATCCTTCGGTCATAAACAAAACATTACTCTGTATTTAGTGAAAAAACATTTATTCAGCTCGAACAGGAATGCCAGCATTCACAGTCAAATCCATCTCTCATACAAAAATAATGATGGCACAGTAAACAACACGTTCAGTGTAGTGTATTTCACATATTTTTTCTCACATAACCCCATCAATTTCGCCACACTTGGTGAACTCCCAAAGTCACTTGTCTGGTTTGCCAGCACACATCCTGTTGCACAACTGGAAATATTCTCAGACATACAGATAGATTCACAATTTTCCAGAAAAAAAAACTTAAAAAGCAAAAGTTATTTTTGGTTTCAGTTCTTCAATCGTCAGTCTCTGACCAGGGGTGGTCAGTGCAGGCCTGCAAAAGAGGAACCAGACTTTTAAAAGATTCTGGGACACTGAGTCTCAGGTTCTCTCGTTCTCATACCTGCTGGTACTCAAATCGGTCCCGTAGGTATCTGTTCCCGAGGCTGGTGATGTGACTGACATTCTGTTTGGAGAGGGCTGCGATCCTGGCTGTGAAGTCTAGTGTGAAGGCCAGTTTCACCAGCTCGGGTGCCGTTGGCAGAACGGTGGGAGGGCTGTATGTTGGTGTGGCCTCGCTCTCAATGTAAACGTCAGCTAATTTCTGGAATGCTGAGTACGACATTTGCTCGAAGAAGTTACTCAGCGCCTTGTTTTCTTTGATCTACAGTGGAGAAGAGCAGAGATAGCAGCCATTATTCGTCAAGTGTCAGTGACAAAAGTGCAGTGGGCATGTTCATCCAGGTGAAAGCACGTTCCCTACTCTACTGGGACTCTTCTGGGTCACCACAACATGTATTGAAAGCAACTTGCAAAAGCAGAGCTTCCACACAGATGTGTCCACAGACTCTGATGAGCTTTTATGAAAAAAAAAGTAACCCTCAGCCAAATCATAGAGCAAATTTTCTGATCTGAGGAGGTCAGATCGCTCCACAAAACCATTGGTGTGAGATGAAAAAGAAAAGAAACCAAAAAAAATATGAAAAACAACAATAATTTGGAAAGGAACATATAGCAAGATAGCAATACATGAATAAAAATATATCCAGGTGCAGATGGTGTTGATAATAAAACGTGAAGCTGACCTCTGCTTGTTTTCAGGACACAAGAGTCACAATATTTTCATGAATTGCTTGAAATAATTACTGTGAGGTTTTAACTTGTCGCTGCTCTCTGAAGTCGGTTCAAAGGGGACTTCCACCTTTGACATCACTGACCTTATCGTTGATAGCATCTCCTTCTTTCATGGTAATGGCGATGAGCTGCTGGATCTCCACTGTTGTAAAGGGGAAATAGATTTATATGACATCACACCACACACTTGGCTGATCTTTAACGTCACTACAGACTGAATGAGTGGGAAGTCATGCTTTAAAGACTTTTAAGGTTCCACCAACTTCCACTTTCAGTTTTCCATTTGCAGGACTTTATAACCTTTCTATCTCATAATGTCAGCTTTAGCACATTAGTTACAATGACGTTTGTTCACTAGCACAGTTGGGGACTCTGATTTCTTCCCATAGCCAAGAAACATACACAGCAACTTTTCTACTGTGGTTATTTTGTATTTATTTGGCAGGTTGTGGCTCACCCTTTGTTAAAGCTGGAGCCTCCTTTTTCTCTTTGACGTCAAGGAGGATTTTTTCCAGCTCCTCTGACACCTTGATCAGCCCGCCTGAGGTCTTCCTTGCCGCCACACGTTGACTTGAGTAATTTGATAAATCGGTATCTGACAATACAGCGCAAATTCATCATAAGCAAGACATTGAAATTCAAATGTATCGACAACAAATATGCAACAAATCTAAACAAAAGTGAATCATTTGATCAGAAAAAGCTCTTTCACGTAGCTAAAAAATATTGACGACTCACCGTTTGTTGATGCAGGAACTTCCTCTTTGACTTCATGGATGATTTTATCCAGCTCCTCAGACACCTTCTCATAGTAGGAGTATGTGGATTCCACACTCACCGCTGCAGGAAAACAAGTGATTAGAACCGGAACATTCAACAGGTGACAAGAGCAAAATAGCGAGCTCACCGTCCACCGCAGTGACACACGACTCCTCCTTGTCCAGCTTGATCAGGGACAAACGTTTTTTGGAGAAGTGTCTCCTGAGACTCTTTTTCCGTGACGACTTTTTCTTCCGCATGGACACATTGGGGGTTGTAGGCACACAGGAGGCCATGGGGTCAGGCTCCTCTGCTGAACTCTCTGGCTCCTCCTCGATGTCCGCTATCTTCCGGGAGAAAAAACTAACAAAGTTTTTCCACAATGATGCCTTCTTTTTGGGTTTTTTACTCTTTCGCTCTGCACCCTCAAGTTGTTTCTCCAGTTCAGATGCGGCAAACACCCCAATTTCCTCGTTGCTAACACTCTCCCCCACGTGAAGAGAGGGATCACTGGAGTGTCTCCTTGGTCTTTTCGGCATCACCCACTTTTCTTTCCTGTGAGACAAATGAGCTCCGAGGGTCCCATCATTTAGGCTCAGACTTCTCTTCACGTAGACCTCCAGCAGACGAACCGTGTCCTTGTGAGGGACGTAGATCAGCTGACCGTGTGATGGTCGGGGCTTGTCTGTTGGTTCTGCTTCCATCGTTGTGGTGGCTGAAGGAGGGAAGGCATTGTCACATGTGCCGTCAGAACCGTTGAAACATCATGCATTATAGCATTTGAGGAGCAACAAGGATGGACACTGCATTTGGATGAAATCAAATATTGGATTCAGCCAGCTTGGTAAGTTTAGATCTCACATCATAAAGCTTGCGCTCCAGAATAAGGAGCAGAGCCCAGTTCGCTTTAACAACATCAATGTAAACAAAGGTCTCAGAGGGAAATGGCCCAGATGAGGAAGGTTTTGTCAGAAAGAGGCACAATGACGCACAATAACAAGTGACCAGCAGAGGTGTAGCAGGCAGGAGTCTAAAAAGTCTAAAGCAGCAAACATTTGACAGAAATTGTCTAAGTTAATATGCTGTGTCTTCCCATATGTTAGCTAAAGGAGCTTGGCGGCTTGGCCAAAGAGCTGCTGCCTGTAGAAAAAAAGCTAGTTCTGACATCATTCATCTTTACTAGATAGTTTCAAAAGGCCATAGTTCACAATGTGTCTAAAATGTGAGTCCAAAGAGGCAGTAAAAGGCAAGGCTTACTGATGAAGAGAACTTGCCATCCTTTTGTTTGCTAACACCTGAAATAAAGGCAGTTTCAAAAAGTCCATTGCTAATTTGCTGAACCATAATGATGAATAAAACTTTCGGTCTGATCAGCAATTGAAATGGTCAATGTTTGACGATCATTTACAGAACTTTGATCGGACAGGTGATGTGTATGGAGCTACTCTGATAGATGAGTACAAACAGAAACAGAAAATTAACTTGTCACGAAATGTAGAGTAAAACTTCAATGTACACATACTACTATAGATCATCACTATAGATTTGACAGATTATTCTGTGTTTTGACAATCAATACACCAGTAATAAGTGGACTGTAATTCATTACTTCAAATTTCACTACACAGTAGTAACATCTCCAACCACATTATTACCTTCATTAATAACAACCTATTAGCCACATTTAACTTCCAAGAGACGAGCGTAAAAGCAACTTATAGCAATCATAATTTATAATAATAATAATTTTAACTAACCATACCAACAGTGTGTCCAGAGTTTAAAAATAATAAGTCACATTGTGACTAAAATGCAGAAGTACATTTTACAACAGGAAGTTGTGATAAAAGCCACCGTAGCAGTAGCTCGAACGTTTGTCAAGTAACATTTTGACAAGAGTAAAACTACGTTCCCTCACCTTGAGTACTGGCAGACTCTTGGGTGTCGAATTTTCAGAAATGCGAATGTAACGCGAGGAATCCAAAGTGCACTTGTGTCAGCAGCCCTCCCGTGCTCGGACACGTCGCAGGCGTCAACCTGCGCAAAGGGGCGTGGCCAGCGCTTACCTGGGCGGAGTGACGTCAGAGTCGTCTCTTCCTGCCTTCTCATCTCAGGCAATATGTTGAAGTAAGTGGAGCACAGACACCTTCTTTGTGGTTCGAGTTCAGCGTCAAGACGAGTTTCAGTTTGTTCCAACTGCAGCAGAAAGTCCCAGCTCGACAGCTGGGATGCCGGCTAAATCACGTGACTGATGACATGCGCAGTAAGACGTCTAAGCAACGACACTAATGTAAAATAATTGTTATAATATTGATAACGGTTTTAAGTGGCGGAAAAAACAGAATTTGTTTGTGTTAACAACACAATTACATAGTCGAAAACAGTTTAACACAATTTAATAACTCAACAATTTAGGAAAAATCCGAAATGAAAGCCTTACACGTGAACGAAAAACCAACCACAAAAAGTTTCCCCCAGTTTCACTTTCATTTGGATGCCCTTTTGGAAAGTCCAATTTCGCAAGAGGCCTTCACAGATTTCCCATAACAAGCCATTTCAGCACATGTTCGAGGGCCATGACAGTGACTGTGGTTTCATCATCTCTCCACCAGAGGGCTGTCTTGTAAAACAACGAGCTCCGCAATTATGGTCGTCTGTTTTAAGAATTGTATTTTACTTGCAGCACTTTCTCCGCCAAACACTGAGCTTGTCAGAGCAGTTTGGCAATTCTATATTTGGGCCAGAGCAGAGACAAAGAGGATGCTTGGTCAAAGATTGTAAGTTGCAGTTTTATCAAGCGTGAGATCAACTAAGAGCAATGATGAGTTCATTTAACTGCATTATGTGATGGAAAAGAGCTGAGACAGAAGGCAGAGTTCCATGTTTTAATTTCAGCAGGTTTGGTTATTTCACACGTTTGTTTCATGAGCATCGTTTGTAGAAGGTTGAAGATCACAGCAGCTGACCTGGAGCTGATCTAGATCCGTCATGGCGAGAGAAAAAGTGAATTGTGATTGCAAATTTTACCAGCAAACCCCCCCTAAAACATCTGACGTAGATTATATTACGTTCCACAACCTGTTGCCCGAGGCCTGACCGGCGCTGCCTTATCCCCACGTTATCGTCTTCTGACACATAAGGTCACCTTCTTCATTTTACATGGGTGTTAAGCTGGGCAAAGGGGAGACTCCTGTTTCGTCAACAAGCTCCGGACTCATCATATTCTCACATGATCATTCACTCTGGATGGAACACAAGCTGATGGAATGAGCTCAACCACAAAGCCTCGCAAATACAGATCTCCTATTGATTTACATTGTTTATGATTGCTTCAATATGTTTTCTATTAATGTCTTATTGATTTGATATTCATTGAAGTTGTCCATTTGACAAACGCTTCTTTAAACCAGTTTGAATTATTCAGGCAGACCAAATGTCATTTGAATAATTCAACAGTGTTGGGCAGTGAAGTCTTCTCTGACTTCAGCTGTGTTAGGAACTCCTAAAGCTCAGAAGCTGTTAGTAGCCATCTTCTATAATGGACACGACCTGTCCAGGATTAGGTGAAACTGAATGACCAATCACACAAAGCATGGCATCTGTTTTATCATCCATATTATAAACGGTGCTTCTACTGACTATCCTGGCTGTTAAAATGTGCGAATCATTGTTTAAACAAGAAGGTTCACTGTTTTATTTTGACTGTCATCAGCATATATGTTCTGTTTTTTTGCCACCATTACTACATTTATTGTCTTGTGACTGCTAGATGTGGCTGTCCCGCCTGTGTATTTAAGCCAATCGCCAACTCCACCTCCACCGTGTTCAGTATTCACTACATGGCTAGTCCAAAGCTCATTTGAGTTTGGGTCAACCATCGCGGCACAGATATTCCTCTAGCCAAAAAACTCCCACAATTCCTCCAAGGAAAAGCAGAGGTGCTAGCAAAACAACTGGGGCAAACACAGATGGAGACCTTCGTATCCATATCCCTAAGTTCTGTCTGATAAGCGTGATTCTGGTATTCTCAGTTACAGGAGCCAGTACCTTTTCAAACTAGGTCCTGTACGACACATACAGCGTTTCCTACCTCAAAAGCTTTACTCTAAAAATGCAACCATTTCAGGCATCCATGTGAATCCCACCAATCTAACTAATTTTAATTAATTTATATTACACCTGCTTCGATGAAGCATGTAGCGCGTGATCTTCTAAAATCATATCTTGGTGACTCTCTTATGTCTTTTTCCATAAGCGGGAGTTCAACCTCAGCCTTGGGCCACAGCTGTCAGCCTCGCTTGACATCTTTGTTTGTTGCCAGAGCATAGGCCATTTTTGGCCATGGATTTGTTTGGACGTAGAAGACGGGTTCATTTTTTTCAACTTTTATTTCGACCAGGAAAAATATCCGATAGGAAATGTTGCATCTCCATGTCGATGGACCTGAGTCTGCCCCGTGGCATCCTCCACTTGGACATGCCTGGAGTACCAGGGAGGCGTACTATAAAGTTTCCCAATACCCCACCCCAACTAGCTTTTCTTGGGGAGGGGACGCTATGTCGTCCATAGTCCAAAGTTCAGAGTCAATGGGGGCTAGTAGGAACATACTGCAGGTTGACCGGTCGTTCAACAGCCTTGCTCATTGGCTCAGCTCTTTCTTCTCTATGTCAGACAGAGTCTGTGTGACCAAGGACCATTTTTCCCTCACAGTACAACAAGCCCTGAAGATACTTCCTTCACCTTAGGAAGAAAGACAAATGAATCAACCTCTTAGAATCAAAACTTGCTCATAATCGTTTTCCAAAAATCTTTTTCTAAATAATATACAGAACAAATACCGATAATATCAACAATGGGATAGGAAAACTGGGCATGCAGTCATCATCAGTCATTTGATCATACTTCCCTCTCATTTTTGGACCCAGAACAATAGCTCCCATGAAGAGCTTCCTTTTACCTTCTGTCCTGCTGGTGTCTTGCCTCGCTGAACTACTGTCCTGCTTGTGTCCTTGCAGCTCCCGAATTGACTTATGACCCGCCTGCTGACGGAACAGTAACCCAATCTTCTCATGTGAGAAGGTCTCATCTGAGCTCTCGTGTGAGGCTCCCTCATTGTTCATCTCAGGAAAACAGACGAGTCATGCAGCGCTGGTATTTTTAGATCTATAACCAGCTGCAGCAGAGTCAGCCGTGTCACCGCCAGAATGGATTTTTTGGGTCTAAACTCTTATCCAAGCTGGACCATGATCCCCGCGAGCAGCACCTGATGAATAATAGATGACTGCCTGGCAATGATGGTGACCTTGTGAAAGCCTCTAGACGTAAAATGTTCAGTCAGTGATCAGCGGGGCAGAAGACTGAGCTGACCAGTAACTAACACGTCCATCTGGCTCTGAATAGACTTCTCAAGTGGGCTGCAGAGTAACTTAAAACCGAATCTTAGATCAAACCCATGCAAGACGTTTTGACATTGAGTCCTCAAATAAAACGGCCGACGTCTCCTCTCGATAGATAATCTCATAAAAGATTCATTCGCTTTGCATTTTTAATTTGGCACTTTTGCTTTTGAAAGGATCCCGAGCTTTGTCAAGCTCACACTTTTCTGCTTCCCTCACAAAAAGATGTGCCCTCCACATTTAACACTGAAGAGAGCCAGAATTGTCTAGATTCTCAGTGCCTGGTCGTAATATGGCATCATGTCATAAAATATGTTGTGTCTGTCCAACAAAAACATGTTAAGGCCAGTCTGCTCAGCGCGCAGTTGTTGGAGACTATCCCAGCTTCATAGGGTGCCAGGCAAGGACAAGCCTGCAAATGAGGAAGATGTGGGAGGAAATGTTTGTATGAAGAGAGTCAGTTTTCAAGACATAAAACACCAAGAGTTTGCATAGATTACATGTTTATTGAAAGGCACTCATACAGGATTAATAATTACACATTTTGAACAACAGCATGCGGCAGCTGCCTCCAGACCTTTTGTGCTAAAAACAAGAGTCACAAATTGTCTCAGCATAGCTTCACGTAGAACAACAGTGCTGGTCCTGTGACTGATGTTTGGGGGTCTCTGCTGTCCGGTCATTGACACATATACAGGGATGCTGCTGGTATAGAAAGCTCATCATAGCATAGTAAAGTGCTGAGTACAAGCATCTTATTGCTTCTCATGTCCATCAGTTCCAAGTATTGCGCGTTAGATGGGTGAAAATGTTTCATATTTCATCCCAAAATGATCATTGCTGATTTATAGGCTTTTGTGAAACTACATTCACTGCCGTGTCTAATAAACAGGAATAATAGACGGTACATTCTCAAGATTATTAATGAGACATGCAGATATGGTTTTCTATAGATTCACAAATATATCACTTTCCATCCCAACTCACGCTACTCTTTTCAAAAACTAGTGTAAGTGTCCCATTTAGTTTCACAGTCCCATGCAGGAAAATAGAAAGACTAGAGATATATTTGGACACTGCTTCCTAATGTATACAAATAAATATAAATATCTATATGTTGAAGAATTCACATTCATTTCACTCAACGTCACACAGTTCCCTGCCAGGAGTTGATGGTGCAAAGCATCAAAAGTGCTTATGTTTCAATAAAGCATGCTCACCATGACCGTTGACTCACTTTGTTTTTCATTTGATTTATTGTAACAACTCTGTGCTTTTTGGATACACTCTGTCACTGTGAGGGGTCACAGAATCAAGTCCCTGATTAGACAGTTCAAGATGATTTACTTGATAAAAATGCTGCAATTGTCAACTAGCAGCAACAAAAAAATATTTAATAATAAATGAAACAAACTAACATATTTATGGCTCTTAAGAACAGCTGAAACCTAAGCATCAGGTGAGTATCAGGTCCATTTAATTTGGAAAAATTTCTTCTTTTTTGGGGGCATTTTTAATTTTCTAATTCCCCGTTTTGCCAATCTTGAAACTTGAAACTATAAATAAATGATGTAAACATGAAATAACTTGACTAATATAGAAAAAAACAATAAAGTAGCCATAAAAAAAACAGACAATGATAATTATGATGCATTGTACCCCTGTTAAAAGAACAAATGTCATGCCGGTAAAACAAAACAAAACAAAAAAAAAACAATTGACATTTCTGTTGACAATTTGGACAGAAATGTTATCAACCAATTAGCCAGCCAACTCAATGTGATCTGCATGATCCCACCTGAATATAAAAATCACACGTTGCATTGTTAACAGCATGTGGTTAGTAGGTAAGTTTTGACTATAGTCGCCAATAATACGGCCGATGCAGAGCAACCGTCGAAGCTAAGTGTTGCAGAGCTGCTCCTTCTTGGTGTAGCAGCTTTGTAGTTTGTTCCTTTTTCTTCAGCTTTTTTATATACAATATTTACATTACTAAGCTAGCAGTGGTAACAAAATTGCAGTAGACCTTTTCAAGTTTGTCAGCGTGTTGTTGCACATTGGTTTTCAAAATCGTCTCACTACTTATTAGCTTACGTCTACTTAGCGCAAAACCACCAATGAGCAGAGTAGCTACTTCCTACCATGGGAGCTAAAATGCTAAGCTAAACATTTCATAAAATTGAGTGTACTTTCTATTAGTTTATTAAAATAACTTTTTTTTCTTCATTCCTTGCTGGAAAAAATGACTAATTTATTAAGCCTCTGTCATTTTTATCACTAGCTGCCCAAAAACCTAAAGCTAGCATATGACATTATTTAATGCACTATTGTCAAGATAATCTTTTTTGCAAACCCTTATAAAAAATACATTTTTTTTTTACTTTGATTTTATTCTACAATAATAATGACACAAAAAACAGCAGCAAGACTTGTAGCATTAAGCCTTTGTTATTACTTTTCAGCAGTGATTTCATTTTGATTTTAAATATTATCTTTTTATTGGTGAATTAATATATCTGAATGCACATCTGAATTTAAGTACAAGCGCTGTTACTTTTATAATGTGAACATTTACTGCAATTATCTGATTTTTAAAGGATGATGTCTCGTAATAGGCGTGTGAGAAACTGCTTCATGCAACTATGATGTTGTCAGTGCTACATGGCAGGTAAAAGCAGTTTTAATATTCTTCGAGTCTTTCACTAAGAGACCAACATGCCAGCGATTTCACAGTTAAATTCTGCCTAAACCCTGGAGAATGAAAATCCCTCAGCGATAGATTTGCTGACAAGACATTGCGAGCTGACGTCCTTTGGTCTTTCACTGCAAGCTTCCTGCCCTTGAAAGTCTGAGCAAGTACATTCAAGATTTTGCTGAATACGGCAGGAGTGTCGACTATCATGTTGTAATATGAACCGGGAGTGAACCTCCAGCAGGGATGCGCTGAGGGATGAAATCATGCAATGTTTCCATCGCCAATGAAGTAACAGCTATGACCTGTATTGGGTTGAGACTAAAGATTATGGTTTCATACTTTGAAATGCACTTTTTTCAGAAAATTTGAAGAGATTTTGTCACTGCACGTTGTCCTAAATGCTCCTCTTGCTGTTGTACAAAAAAGTTTCTTTTAAACCTTGCTGGTTCTACAGCTCGCCCTTTGCTCCTCAAAGGCCACGGTGATGCAAATTTTGTCCCAACCAATCAAGTACACATAGTTGTTGTCAGTCTGGTGCTGCTTGTTCAGCAGTGGTTGGAACCAAACCACACCACCTGGGCCTTTTGAGGATCAGCATGAAGAACAAACTCTCTGAGACAGATTCCGGCAGTGGATACGGGTTTGACCGAATGAGTCGTCGTAACATCTGTTGCAAAAGGGAGTGATTCCCTACAGCTTGTCAACCCACAGTATCCCAATCTTATTTGCTTCTTTTATTTTAAAAAAATCTTGAAAATAGTAGCATTGATCAAGTCATTTCTAAAGGCTGTCTGAAGGTCGGACTCGATAATTAGGGCGGTGGAAGAATGGGGGCTCCTATCAGTGTATGCCATTTTTCTCATTCTGCCATGTGCCATTGCTTTTGCTGAGTGACGGTGTGCTTCCATACTTGTTCGCCGCAGATGTTTTCTGAGCAGCCTCAGCCGCAGCGTCCATCATGTGCTTCTCTTCCTGCTCCGTCTCACGGTGATAGAAATAGTTAAAGTTGGATACAATAACAGGAACTGGCAAGGCGATGGTCAGGACACCTGCAATGGCACAAAGGGTCCCAACCATTTTCCCCCCCATGGTGATGGGGCACATGTCGCCATAACCCACTGTCGTCATGGTCACCACAGCCCACCAAAAACCATCTGGGATGCTGACAAACTGTGTCTGGGGTTCATCCACTTCTGCGAAGTAGATGGCACTTGAGAAAAGGATCACACCGATGAATAAGAAGAAGATGAGCAGCCCAAGTTCACGCATGCTAGCTTTCAAGGTCTGCCCCAAAATCTGAAGTCCTTTTGAGTGTCTGGAGAGTTTGAAGATTCTGAATACCCTCACCAGACGAATAATTCTCAGGATGGCCAGGGACATGTTCTGACCCGAGTTCATGTCATCTTCAGGGGTCGTAGCCAGCTCCGTCCCCAGTGTGACAAAATAGGGAATTATTGACACAATGTCAATGATATTCATGATGTTATTGAAGAAGTCACTTTTGCTCGGGCACACGACAAAGCGAACAGCCACCTCAAAGCAGAACCAGATAATACAGATAGTCTCCACCACAAAAAAGGGATCGGTAAGATACGAAAGGAAGTCTTTCGGTGGAGGACGGGGGGCTGGAATCTGCGTTCCGTTGATGACTTGCATTACTCCAGGCACAAAATCGTTGTCGTCCCTGAACTCAGGAAGCGTTTCAAGACAAAAGATGAAGATCGAAATGACGATGACAAACACAGAAACCAGAGCCACAGATTTGGCCGCGCTGGAACTCTCGGGGTACTCAAAGAGGAGCCAAAATTGTCGCTGAAGATCATTACTGGGCAAGAGAACCTCTGGCTCTTTGATGAAACCTTCATCTTCTCGAAACTGCTCCATTGCTTCGTGACCCAACTCGAAGAAAACTATTTCATTTGCAAAAACATCTAAGGGAACATTGGCTGGTCTGCGGATTCGGCCGCCTGACTGGTAGTAGTACAGAATGCCATCAAAGGACGGGCGGTTTCGGTCGAAAAAATACTCATTTCTCATGGGGTCAAAGTAGTTGATCCTTTTCATGGGATCCCCAAGCAGCGTCTCGGGAAACCTGCTTAGTGTGCTGAGCTGGGTCTCGAACATCAGACCAGATATGTTGATGATCACTTTCTCATCTTTTTCTTCCCCGTAGTGCCTTTCAAACAAGTCTTCATTGTCATAACAATCCTTCACCATTTTACTGAAGACGCTGCCAGTGGGAGACTCGCTGTTGCTGAGCAGCTTGAGGTTGGAAATCAGACTGGCGCTGCTTGAATTGGCTTTGGTGGTGACCGTCGGTGGAGTGGATGGTGAGGGTTTTTCTTGACTGTACCGGTGGCTACGCCGTGCTCTTCGGGGAGACCCATGAGGCGACGTCAACGGGTGGGTTAAGAGATTATTGTCCGCGGTCTCGGAGGTGGGTGACGTCGGGTACCCTGAGTCATTCGGGTCACCCAGATTGATCCCGACATCATCAACATTTTCAAAGTTGACAAGCGGAACCTCCATCGCTGTTCCTGGTTGCTAGCTTTGTCTGTCACCCCGAATCAAGAGGCAGAGCCACAGACGAAGCCACGTTCCCGGCCTGGCCTCCCTCCTTCTGGTGACCATCCAGGCAGCTGCACAGCGCGACTGAGCCCAGCGTTGTGTGCATTCTGCGGAAAGAAAGGGGGATTTTGTCAAACAGTTCAGTTTCAGTTGTAGCAAGGTTTTGGTTGCATCAGCAAAGAACCAGCCACCTGATACGCCGCTATTATTTTTCCCTGCTCAAATTCTCCCCTTGATGTGAATGAAACCACACAGTTTGCAACCGCTGAAATGCTTACACGGGTCGTGTTATTGCTGATCATGTGCTGCAAAAACGTTTCAGTTTGGACAGCTCAGCGTAAAATGTTTACGTAGGTTCTCAATCATCAGTGAGGTCAGCGAGGTTGAAGAAATGTCGCATTTATTTTCTATTTTGAATATCCCATATCCAGCCAAAATTTTCAATGTTGCGGTTTCTACGGGTTCAAAAGCAGATTATCCGGTTTCAAGAACAAACATTTTCCATGCATTCCAAATATCAAGACATTAAATCTGTCCAGGAATTAAGTATAGGACCAAAGCAGGGAAAAGAGCATTTAGATTGGGTAGCATGGATGATGATAAATTTTGAAGAAAAACCCTTCATGAGCAGGTTTTCAAGTTCATTGTATAGCTGAGTTATGTACCTTTATATTTGTATGAGCTCTAGGATTTCACATTCATGTTGTCACATTCATTTTAATGAATTAACTGAAGACAAAAATGATCCTAATAACAAATGAATCCCACCAATTTCATGTGCACCACATTATACAATGTGATCCCTTCACCAAAACATCTATGACGATGGAGACTACATGAGAGTCCACAGATGGAGAAAAACTAAACTTAAGGTTAGAAGCACAGAAAAAGTACTTCATTCAGCAAAGAGTTTGCTCATGACTGGAGCACTTTCATGTAATGTGTTTCAGCCTTTGTGTACAGAGTCAGTGTCAACTCAAATGTTCTGCATTTGAATTTTAAAAACATTTAAAGTTCTGACTGATGGAGTTTACCTGACCAAAGTTGGCTTTATGACACAAGGTCTCATTGTTTTATATCAGGCTCTGCCCTCTGAAGTTTTTCTACATGCTCAAATACGTGCTTATTACGTTGGAACTTTGTAAACTTTGCATTTCATACACAGATTACAAAAATGAGATGGACACTCACGATATTATCTAAATCTCGAGCCATCTCCGGGTCCAATGTGAATGACCTGGTAGCATGGAAGTCAAAAGGTTCAGTGACAGATGGTCTGTCAACTGTTGACCACAACATCCAGCTGCTTGTTTTGTGAGTTCAAGATCAGTTTGATACCAGAACAATCCTCCATCTACATCTTGAACACAGATATGACATCTTCACAGAAACCTTATTGTTTTATTCAATACACATTTACTTTTTCATTTGTCCAGGGAGACAAACGTCACTGCCTTTCCTCCTGCATGAGCGCATTTTCCCATCAACTGACAATGATCTCAATAACTCAACGCTTTCAATATCTCGATTTCATTTAGATAAGTCGGGATGAACACGAGCACTTTCAATTTAAAGAAAAGAAAGAAGACAAAACTGGACGCCTCGGTGGTGTTTATCGTTACATGCTCTGACGAGTAACAAAATCCTGACATGCTTTCCAGCTGCGATGCCTCTGTCTACTTGACACCGAGTGCCTTGCGCACTTCGGGAGACTTATCCATTTCCACTTGTGGTGTCAAAGATAACCGCCGAGATAGAGAATCGAACCCTCCTCTGTCAAATAGAATGATAAAGGCCGGACACGGTTGAACACTGTTCATTGGAAAAGGTAAACAAGCGCTAAGCCCTTGTGGAAGGAAGGACGGAGAGAGATAAATAGAATGGAAAAGAAAGGATGAATTTACTTCCAGTCATACTTAAGTTGTGAGAATCCCTTTCTTCTATATCTTCTCTGTCTGTATATTTCATACTGCATTGTCAATACAGTCTAAATGACTGAAAGCCTGGACCACTTACCGATGCCCCGCGTCTGTGCACAAGTTCCCCTGTCCGCTCCGACACTTCTGCTCTTCCCTTCACCTTGTCCCTCCTCCAGACGCTCAATCAAGAGTGTCCCCAGCTCTATTAAAGCCGGGTAATTTTACACCCATCAGGAAACTAGAGCTGCCAGTACACACAAGCATTTACTCC
Source organism: Synchiropus splendidus (assembly GCF_027744825.2). Lineage (NCBI taxonomy): Eukaryota > Metazoa > Chordata > Actinopteri > Syngnathiformes > Callionymidae > Synchiropus > Synchiropus splendidus. The sequence continues at coordinate 21,895,499 of NC_071339.1, read as the reverse complement.
CCCACACACGCACGCTCGCACACCTACAGACAAATACGCGCAGGCGTCCGGCAACACTGTGTTTTAAGTGAGAGGGGTCACCTGGCTTTGCTCCCCCTCCTCCGGCCCAGCGGCAAATAAGCTCTGTGATTGGAGATTTACGCAGCGGGAGCCAATCCGGGTCTGACGTGCTGAAGGGAGAGTGGGGCCGAATCCCCCCTGGCAACCCGCCCCTCCACGGTCCTGCAGAGTAAGCATCCCATCCACCCTTACCTTTGGGAATGTGTGAATTTGTCCTCTCTGGTTACGACCCATGTCAATACTCAGATCTGTCTACATCTGTTTTGCTACTTTAATTATGAAGGGTTCCAAATCTAACCATTTATGTTTTGTATTATATTCATAACAAAGAGAGAAATGTAGTAATGCAAACATTTTATGATGTTCATTTTCACCTTGGAACCCGTAGCTGTTATGGTGTTCAGTCGTCCAGTTGTGGAGGCATGAATTACAGTGTTGCCACTGTCCTCTTGTCACTGAAGGTGGTTTCTCTGAGCCCATCCATTGTTTTGCTTTGCTCATCATGTCAGTGATGGAGAGTCACATATTTTAATGAGGTGTGAGGAACACCACTGTGCAATATCTATCGATGTCCACAGCTATAGTATCACCCTGTCCTGGCATGGTGACTGGCGCATGCTCATACGTGAGTCAAACATAGGTACCTTAGGTATTCGATGAGACATGTGTCTGGTAAAACACATTTCTCAGGTAGTTACCCTTTCGTAAAAAAAAAAAACCAACATATCAGTCACAAACACTATAAATCCCATAGTATATGCATAACGCGATAAGCAATGGCTTCAAGAACTGTTCATATTCCTCTTACTTCCTGTTTTACTTGTGGTACTTTTGCTGTTTTGCAGTGGCTTGGTGGCCCATTTCATGTCACTTAGCACTGACAGTTTTCTGTTCATGACACCAGCATGTAAAGCGGCCTATTCCACACTTCTCATTGACCTCGTATACTTTTCAGAACAGTTCTCTTTCCAAGAGTCTTTTTTTTATTTTGCTTTTAATCTCCTTTTTTTCTTTAGTTTGCCTGGCACCCCGAGTTTGTTTTTAATATCCTGGTTCAAAACTGGACTAGTGACATCACTGACTGCATTTATTGGTTTTGGTCACCTCTACAATTGAGTTTGGACAAATCATTCTATGATCTTGTCCCACCACTCCTTATTGTTTATTTATTTATTTTTCAATAGGACGATGCGAGGTATTCGTTAATTTCTTTAGTTAGACAGAAAATCAATGTTGTTTGACAAAAAAATGTTGGTGTTTAAATAGCTTTTTAAAATTAGGAAGTGCTTCTCTGCAAAAGTATTCAAAGTCTTAACTTCAGTATGTTTAATAAACTGGGACAATGTGAGTCACATGGATGCTCTTCACGTCCTCATTCACTGGACCCTCAATGGTTGTATTCCTCTTCTCTATTAACCAGGCATTATGAAGAAAAAAAGAGAAATTATTTGAGCAGCTTTGGAGAGAAGTGACAGCAAAACCAAGGGTAAATTCGATTTTTCTGCAATCTGGAGGACAAATGCCTTTATTTCTAGCTCATTTGTTTTCATTCACCTTGACAAAACTTTAAACAAAGAGCATCTCAGACTTTCTCCCGAGGTCGGCCAATTTGGCAACAAGCGTTGACTATTGTGTTACCTGTCAAGACAGGCGCTCGCCTACTTCCCGTCTCTTCTCACTGTGGTTGTGCTGTGTTTGGACCTCCTGGAACACTGCAGCACTGCGGAGTCGCTGCTTCAAGGTGACAGTTTGAAAGCTTCACCCATGCATCACCTCCTGAATATGGCCACACATGTGCTACCAGCCGTCAGCTGACTCAATGTTGATGTGTCTGCCTGATCCTGCAAAGTTGGTTGTTGAGGGAATTGCCTGAGAGCACATTTGGCTACAGGTGATGAAACACAGCGCGAGGCCGACCACACTGAGGGTCAAATGATCAATTCATTCACCTCTAGTACCATTAATGTCACGGGCAGAGTGAATCATGGGAGCTAGAGGAGCACAGAGGCGTTATTTCTCAGAGTCCACGTCAGAAACTGTTGTCATCAGAAAATGAAGATGAGACCAGCACAATATTCATGTTCAATACCTTTCCCTTCCGTTTGTCAGGGGTATGTATTTCAATTTTACTCCCTCCAAAACCAGAGTGATGCCAAGTCACAGTGTCAGGACCTTATGTGTACACAGGGGCATTTCTGGACATCACCAAACACAAAACAATTTCTTGTTTTTTCTCATTTCTTTCTCTATTTTTCTTTTTTTATTTGACATTGACCTTCAGGCGTTTTGAACCGCGACCACTGCACCTGTATGCAACACTCCATCCATCATACATCTCTCCTTCATCTCTGACACAGTCACCTTCGCTGTTAACCGCTTCTGTTGACAAAGCAAATTCTCCATCAGCAAACTAGTGGCTGCATAATATATTGCAACGTTCAGCAGCACCTGACAGGGATTTACTGTGGACGTGTGTGTGTGTGTGTGCAAGTGATGATGTCTCTCTCAATGTATTGATTTCCTATACTCTCCAATCTTGGTGTTTCCCTTCAGCTGTTCAGATTCAACATTTTTTCAATATGAAAGGACATTATCAACGGTAGTATTGTTCACTTCTTTTACATATATGGTGACTGTTGAGTCCATCCTTCTCTACAGTTTTCTGGAGTTGGTTGATGCAAGGAAAACTATTAACTTGTCTTGACCAGTAAAGTTTTACCTAATCAATATTATTCTTTGGTTATTACACATTTTGCTTTGTATTTATCCAAGCCAGATATTATTCAACTTTAATGTAAAATATATTTGCTTAAATAAGCATGTTTCATTGACATTATATTTATACCACAAGCAGCCTATTCTTTCCATTTTAAAGTTTTAGCTGGTAACATTTCGATTTCAGACAATTTTCATTATTTATTTATAAGTCACAATTTTTTTTTTAATCGCGAAACCAAATTTCCAAATCAGACTTGCTATCTTCTGTTGAATAACTTTAATTGTTCTAATTTTTTGTTCCAAAGAACACAAATGAAGTTTGAACCAAATAATAATCACTTTTTATCACCATTTCAAGTGTACATGAATATTCAAGTTGAAAAAAAATCATATGCAACATTTATTGAATATTTCAATTCTTCATTTCTTTGCACCTTTTGTAATGTCTTATATAATTTTTAATGAATGTTGCTTTTTAACTTTTTTTATTGATTTTTATTATTTTTTGGTGAACAGCAGGAGAGCTGTGAAAATTCCATCAATCATTCAACATGTTTGCTTTCACTAAACGTAACGACTCATTGTGGGATGACCTTCGTCCATGATGTGTCATGTGTATGAAAACAGAAATGTTCACAGGATCCCAGTAATTCAATCTGAAAATGCCATATGCTAGTCCATTAAGCGTGGCAGGATTCCAAATTGCATGTCAAGTAGAAAGGAGTAACGCTAGTAATCTTATAGGTGCTGTCAAGGCATCGAGTATTTCCAGTCTAGTAAACCTGTATAAGTCAACAACTCAGTGTGTCCATGGCATCTGAAAAAAGCTAAACTGAACTTGAGAAATCTAAGTAAATGATCATCTTTAAAAAGATAATTATCATTATTATTATTATTATTATTCCTTTTCCTGTCTCAATGTGAAACCCCTACCCCCAGGACTTGTGACATTAGAAGTCAAAATGAATAATAAAGTGAGGACTACTTTCCAATGGTTCGCCTTGGATTGCTTTCACTTCAGTAAGTAGGTTAAGCGGGAGATCAGATGAAAGCACTGGCTGATTTGAAACTTTTGATGTTTACCAAAGTCTCTAATCAAAAGACAAGCGCTAATCTTCAACAGCTGTGTGCTGGGGGAGGAATGACAAGTCCACCACCACCAAGATCCTCTATTACACCACTAGACACTGGTTTGTGTATCTGTGTGTTTGTGTGAGGAGATGCACACATTTATTCTGATCTGTGTCACCTGCAGCCAAATACTGAAGGACTATGCAGCTGTGACAGAGCTTCTGTTTGCCTTCAACTAATGCTCGCGATCATTTCTTCTGTCTTTTCATGGTTTTCATGGAAAGACTGGAGACACACTTGGCCCGGAGGTGGGCTTGACTCCACTCTTCATGAGTTCTGAGTCAGGGCAGGGCAGAGATGTTGCCTAGAAGGGTGATAACTGAACTGAAGGTCTCAAGCACACCTAGACATTTCTCCTGAATATCTCTTACAACTTGACACAAATATTGTAATTTCGGATTATAGATAAATACCTCCTCCATTTTCAGCACTCAGCTGAAGTTGGACGTGGACCTTGAACCCTGAATATATTAGTTGACTTGCCATCAAGTTAGCAGCAAACCGCTCCCTCCTCATGATCAAATGTGAGCATTCGTCTCACACATTTATTCAATATCCACTGACAGTCCTGGTAGTGTGCCAGCTCCTCTTTTGATCTCTGACCTTTTGGTTCATCCATTCACTTTGCCTTGACTCTGAGTATAGAGTGATACATGTAATAAATTCAGCAAGTGATGCGGATTGTTGAGAATCAATGTGGCTGTCGTTCACCATCGACAGCAGGGAAACAGGGACAAGCTTGTGAATCATGATAGAAACTTAAGTAAACCTTGCTCTCACTAAAAAACAATTTCTGTTTTGACTTTCCAAGGCCTCAAATCATCCGGGCGTCTTTCAGTTCAGTGTTGCAGCACCACAGACACGTAGAGAGTCAGTGGTTATGCATTTCTGTCAAGCATATTAGACCATAAAAAAGTGAATTAAAAGTGAGCACTTTTGTCTTCAACTTAATGCTTCCGACTGTCATGTGAGGTCAGTGCGAGTCTTATCAGAAGAAGCAGCTGTTCAGCCCTCACAATGCTTCATTCCTCACTGCTAATTCACTCCCCTGCAACAACATCATGTGTCCGATGGCTTCAGTAAATCATGCATCTGTCCTCGCTCCAGCATTGGGGAGCCGGGTTCCAATAACCTCTGATTTCAAATGAGGGAACAATTTATGCAGGACCAAATGGAGTTGTTCAACTTGGATAATAAAGTAATACAAATTTGGAGGGTGCTGAAAACATTCATGTCATTATCCTGGCATGTTTGCAAGAGAGTTACTGTATGAGGGTTGGATCTGACTTTCCAAGGACCAGTTTGGCTTGTTGTTTTTAACAGGAAACTAGAGTTTGGACGTTAAAATAAGCAGCGGTTGGGAGGATATCATGGCGACTGTGACATGGCAAAGCCGCTTCCTGCCACACTGGTGGGATGTTTGTGGAAGAACTTCTGCTCCAATCTAACTGGAAGTGGGATGTGAAGGGAAGAGGCCTTGGGACTGAGCAGATGATGAAATATTAACTTGCAGGATATTTCAAGCCTCTGACATCCATTGGCTGGTCTGCATGTTGGATGTGGTGTTTGTGCCATGCACCCAGGAAGAATGATGTTGCTACAGCCCGGGAGTCACACAAGAGAAGAGACAAGGACGCCAGTGCTTTGACCAAGAGTTCTCTCTCACAAGTCTGAGATTTGACTTGTTCCAAACCATGAATGATTCATGCCTGGGGAATGCCACTATCAAGACGCCTCAGTCGACTCTCATTTCACCATGTCAAGAAATGTGGCGTGAAATAAATAGCCAGGTCCAAACGGTTGCAGGTGACTAATCACTGTGATTTAATCAAACCAGCTGTGGATGAAATACTGCATTCATCTCGTAACTAAGGTTAAAACCTTAAATGTTTTGGATGTTTCGTGTTTACTTGAAGGAGAATCATTCATCATTTAAAACGGTGGTCTCCAACTGAACTGACGTGGGGCTGCTGGATCGGGCAAAAGAAAAACGTCTGCGCTAAATAAAGGGGTAACATTTGCATAAAGATGCTGTAGCGCTCTGGAGTTGTGCGAAGAAAATGTCTAAGCAACATTGTTGATTTGTACGGAGCCCTGCAAGTGACATGCATGTGTTTATTTTTTTTTGGATGTGGCGTGCATGACTTTATTTATTTTTTGCCCGAGATAACAACTATCTCGAGATAATTTTTATCTCAAGATACAATCGTAAATGTCAGCGCCTGCGTAACTGCCTCTCTGGCAAAGCATTTTGTATACGTCCTCTTGGAACCACTTCATAACTGTCCGTCAACATTGTCAGTCCCTGTCTGCCAGTCTGTGCGCTTTTAATACTCTGATCAAGTGCTTCCTTCTACTCAAAATAATACCATATTTGGCAAAGCTACACCTATTACGCGTCCCTGGAAGCGACATGCATGACTTTATTTTTTTCTCTCTCGAGATAAAAATTATCTCAAGATACAAATTATCTGGAGATAACTATTATCTCAGGAGAAAAAAATAAAGTCATGCTTGCCACATGTGGTATTGCTTTGAGTAGTAGCCACTTGATCAGAGTGTTAAAATTGCAGAGACTTACTAACCCATATTCTGACATGCAGACAATGAATGACAACGTTGACGAACAGTTACAAAGCCATGGGAGACGTAGTGGTTACAGGAAGTAATTGTTTCTTAAAATAAAAATTATCTCGAGATACTAATTAACACGAGATAACAGTTGTCTCGAGATAAAAATTATCTCGAGATAACTGTTATCTCCAGCAAAAAAAATAAATAAATAAAGTCATGCATGTCACTTCCAGGGCTCTGTAGATTTGTGTATGGTAGCGTCAGCATTATTGTTTAGTATGACCAAAACCAATCAAAAATCTATAACAAAAGCCCACAAGTTCAAGTAGAACTTGTAGATGTAGACTAGATGAAGTAGCCATACTAGTTGTAAGCAGTAGCATCAGCAGTGCATGTACAGTCATAGTAAATGCTGATCACTTGTCGTAGCTGTATGTAACAAAATTTTAAAAAGGCAGAGGTCATTTTAAGTCCATACTGAAAGTAAACAACTGCTACAACACATTTAACACAGTTGCTGTCGTGCTTCAAATAACTGTTCAAAAACACGGTGTCGAATTTTGGGAGAAAATCATTATCAAGCAAGAAAAAAAGAATTTGAAGCAGTTTAAGTTGCATTGTTTGATGCAATAGTACTTTAAAAAGAAAACTGTGACCGTACACAAAGGTGTGGAAGATGTGCAAATGTTTGAAGTACTTGGATTACAATAAGAGATAGTCAAAGGAGCATTGTGTTTTTTGGGGGAATGTGAGTAGATTTAGTTTGATGTTTGAGGTATCAACAGTACTAATAAATTATAGTGCCAGTAAAGTGCCATAGCAAAGTAGTTGTTCCCTTAGTAGGAATACTAGTTGTGATAGATGACAGAGGTGGTGGTTATAATAGTAGGTTTCAGTGATAATTAAAAGAAAATAATAGAAGCAGCATAAAAAGTAATAGTAGTCGTAAGAGCATCTGCAATGATAATGTTTATATTTACGACACTTTCTATTTGAATATTATCCAAAGAGCCACCTCTACAAACGAGGTGGTATTAGAAGTAGTCGGCAGCTTTCATCAGACATTCCTACAACATAAAAGAGAACAGCAATGATAGTTAAAGATGGTCTCTGGTGGTTTCTGTTGAAAAAGTAGTAATGGCAGATGAAAAACTACTGTAGTGGCTTAAATAGTAGAGGCGGACTTCCAGCAGCATGAAAAAGAGAGGTGATGCAGTATATTAATGTTATTTTCATTCCATATATATTTTAACACATGTATAAAGGCACACTTCAGACCTTTTTACTGCGCCGTATGAGTCCACTTCATACATATTATTATAATGAAAGAATTAAACTTGTACAGAACCTAAAGAGTCTCTCAACTTCATCATCAAAGTTCTTATATTGTATGATATTTCCTGTGACCTTCAGAGAGGACCTGCTCCACAGACCTGGAGGTGAACTTGTTTCATCTAGGTTCCTCGTGTCATTGCCTCGGACGACATGGGATTGCTGTTCCGCTTCCATGACTGAGATTAAACCGCTTCAGCCACTCTGCTGCTGCACATTATGGACCGGGCCCCCACGTCTCAGATCACATGGGTGTAGCAATCAGTAGCTACATCATTGACACCTGCTGGTCGCCCTCATGCAGCTTACTGAAGATTCATCATCATTGTCTTCTCCCTGACCTCGCTATGTTTGATGGACAAGAGGGGGGTTGTTAGTTTCACACCGGACTGTGCCAGGTTTCCTCCCCGGCTGACCTGAGCCGGACCTGGTTCTCTGCTGTGAGGTAGAAATTGAAACCCCTTTTTTCAGTCAGCAGGGACTATTTTTGTTAAATAAAAAATAATCCCCACTAGAGGGCAGTGACGCTGCATCCCTAATTCAAAATTGGAGGATTTAAGTCCACATTTTTTTCCAATATGAATTATATTCAGTAAAAATGGATAAATTGTCTATTTTTTTCAAAATACACCTAGCGTTTATTAATAATAAAAGACTATGCATCAACCATTACTTTGTTTGGACGGGCCACTCATTGTCAGTTAAGTGAAAATCAAACAGAAAACAGTTGTTAAAGCACCTTTTTTTTCGAATTGTGTATTCTGGTGCGAGCTGACACTTGGACTAATTACAAATCCCACCGAGCTTGTCTGCTATTTACACACCGGTGATTGTATCATCGCTGCTCAGCTGCGGGCCTCCCTGGTAAACACGGAGCCGTGTCCTTAACAACAGTGACACCGGCGTCTCGCCTGTGGTCCCACTGCCGGTGTCTCCCACTGATGCCGTGCTCCCATTGTGTCACGCGAGTTTCAGCCGAAGCAGCTGCGCCTACTCATGTACCTGTGTAATGACAATAAACCTTTACTAGTCTCTGAAGTGAGAGCAAAACAGATGTTTTGAGTCTTAAAAAAACATGCTGTGTGTGTAACAGATGGAGAGTCATACAAGCGAGAATCACATCACCCCCAATGAATCACCTTCACTAAAGGTCTTTTTCATTTATCTAGGACATCATTTATCGTCTCGCTCAGAATAAAACCTGAAATGTCTGCATTCCCTGACGGTGTTCTGCTTCAGACACGGGCGCTGACACAAAACAAAACAGGTGTTCATCATGGATTGGCATAATAAGGCTTTAGAAATACTTAATTCCCATCTTTACCTCCCATCTAAGTCTATCTTCCTCCTCCTCCTCCTCCTCCTCCTCCTTGGTTGTCTTTCTCCAACAAAAACTGCTATTAATAGAACTCCCTGCTGTCTCTATCAAACTGCGGGGAGCATCTACTGTGCACTTAAACGGATGAAGGAGCTTGAAGATACCAGGAGGCGTTTGAAAATGTCCTCCACATCGCCACAGGCCGCAAATGAGCCAGAATAACAGCAGCGAGGCTTTCCAAGGGCTTTAGCATTAGCTTTTCAACTGAACTAAGTGCCTCAGTCGTTCATAGATTTAGATTCTTTTCATCCAGATTATCTTTAAATTTGTACTTCATCGACAAAACAATTTTCAGATCTACTTTATTGTCTTTGACTGTGTCTGTTTTTTTTGCACAGACTAATAGAAGTGACCGCGGGCTTCGCCTCTTGCGTGTTCTCCCTGTGGGGGGGTTTCCTCAGAGCACCAGAGGTTAACTAATGCCTGGCAGCTTGTCTATATCTCCCAGGGTGTGCTTCACCTAACCCTGTCAGGGAGAATGCAGCTATTGAATTCGAAGAATTAGCTAAAGATGTTGAATTCATGATTAATGTGCTCATCTTTCAAGTACCTGGATCAATGTTTTGGAGCTGTTGGAGGGATGAAAGTGGCCAAAGGGGAGAGAACTGTGAGGGACATTGGGGCAGCTTCACATTGGATGCCACGGTATGACTGGAATAATTGAAGAAGAATTGAAGAATGTGAGGGCTGGAATAGGCTGATAGCTTTTCAACCGAGCAGACGAAAACCCCCTCCACTTCAGCAAGCTTCCAACTGAAGAATGAGAAGAGTGGTAAATGGCATCTGTTAATGCAACAAGCCGGTGTCTGTTGTGAACTATCCTTTGGGGTGACACCCAGCCTCAGAACATGTTACTGTACCGTATCACATATTCATATCGCTCAGTAGCTTCTGCTGCGTCCGGTAGAGCAGGCTGTGATAACCCCACATCATGGGCCATTGAGTGCACATTTAGGGTTCAGTGTGTATATATGTGCCGGATCATCTTACCCTTTACAGAAGGTCAACCCTACCTGTACACTCATTGGGACTGGGTGGTCACATATGGATGGATGAACCATGCTTCTGAAAATAGACTTGTTGATGGACAATCCTTATCGTGTGGAAGCACAGGATTCCAAACAAGCTAACACAGGCTTTGCGTGTCAAGTGTCGATACCTGGTCCGAATTCACAACCTCAAGTCGTTTCCATTATAAATTGTCTTTCAATGGTGCCAGGTAGAAGAGACAGCATCACCATTTCTACAGATGAAGTTGCTGCACTTTTGTGCTTGGAGGGCCTTCATTGGTACCGTAAATTCAAAGGATGGGGCAAGATCTGCCGAGCAAAGATGAATAACCGCTCCAAGTACAACTGTGGTAGAGATGAGGGCCAGTGCAGTCCGAGAGGCTCAGAGAAGACAGAGTCAGCTGCATCTGGGCTCCTGCCTGGATGCCAGCTGGGGTGAGGTTTCCTCGGCATGTTTCACTCGGTGGACACTCCGGGTCCCAGGGCAGATGGCTAGAGTGTGATTCTTGGTTCAACACCACAGTTTTCCACCAATAGTGCTTGAGACATGTATGGGATATTCACACCTCAGATAAACTGGTGAAACAACAAGATAAATACATAGCATTCACCATCAATATTTTAGTAGAAATCAGGATTTAAACAGTTGTGCAACAAAAGCAGAAAAAAACAAACACAAGATCACTTTTTCAGATGAGTTATTATTGGCTTCATTGTTGTTATTTCCAGAGATATCTTCAAGATAATGAGTATTTCTTGTCCATTAGATTGTCCTTTTTTCAGTCATAAAGTGCAGATAATACTATTTTTAAAGATCCAAATGTCACATACAGTATATAGTACATGGTTCCATCCTTCTTTTTTTCCTTTAATGTAGATGATTTGTTCTTGGTTCATTTCATAGAAAGAAAATTCAGTATCCAGTGTCCCCATATGGATGGATGTTCTCAGGTCTATGATACGGAGGGGGTTGTCGGGCTGTACATCTTGTCAGTGACAACTGTGATAACAAAACTTGACATTCTGTCAGAAACACAAACATGCACACAGTTTGCATATTGTTCGTCTTATTCCCACCAGGAAGGGATTACATCACAAAAAACAAAAACAAAAAAAAAAAACATTTCTATTCACATTCAGTCCAGCAGTGACGCACATCAGACAGATATTGCAAAGTCAGCTCTTTTTGCTTCAAAGCTGCATTTTCTGAACGCTCTGGATCGACTGAATTATCTTCCTCTTCCAAACATTTAACCTCTGCATAGACTGTTGAATCTCCTTTAAAGGTTTCCTCCCCAATGAGCTCCTCTGCAGGTGACAAGTGCTTCTTAAAGTAACTCTCAGATCCTTTATTAAGAGTCTTCAGAACTTTGTGCTGCAAACCTTAAATGGTCACCGGCCACCTGCTCATTGCTACAGTGGAATTTGCTGAGCTTACTCGACTTATGTCACGTTACTCATGTTTAGTTTACACACAATGAGAACACAAAGCATGCATAGATGGATATTTTTGGTCTTGCAGCTGGACCACCAGGTGTCGATGTACATTGTTCTATACAAAAACACTCCAATCCACAGCGCGGTAACGTCACCGTGTGAAAGTAATCATCTCATACCTGATGCTTCCCACTCACTACATGATTTTCTCATAAATTGTCAAACAACTTTTGATTTATCTTTCGAGGCGAAGGTACCTGGACAGATAAAGTAGCTACTGACATTTAGTCATCACGCTCCCAAATCTGACTCCCAAGTCAATTTCATGTTTCACGTTTCTGTCAACAAAACTTTGAGCTTTTCAGTTAGCCTCTTTGTAATTCAACTAGATTTGGGGAAGTTGGCAAAAATATTCCAACATATCAAGTCATTCATGCTTTGGAAAACCAGAAGAAAAAAAGAATGTTCACGGTGTTCTCACTTGGTTACATTTAGTACAGTTTAACAATTTGCATAACTAGATCTTAAGCTTGCACTGGTTGGTCTTTATAGGACGGGGTCTTAATAGTTTCATTTTTAAAGCTTTTTCTCACGTCTGCCTGACTCTGCCCTGCCTGCTTGTGTTCACCTGATAAGGTTTAAGACCCTGCAAAACACCGCCTTTCTGTTTGTTGGAAACGGTTGTGTATCCACCTAGCATTGAATTTTTTCCTCTGTCTTTTGGTTTAAATAGAGCTTGTCGAAACTCTTCTGTGTTTGCGTTTTCCCCTCCCTCAATACAAACTCAGTCTTTGTTATCACTTCCACAAAGAGAAGCCAGCAGTTGGTTATTGCATTTCCTCCTATATCTTGAAAACAAATTGCTTTGCTAAATAACACCTGTACAAACAACATGGGTAGTTTGTTACCTTTTTTGTTTGTAGTGAGTGGTCAGTCCTTAACAAATTCATCTGAATATTGCAAACAAATCCAACCTCATTCTCCGACAAGACTCATTTTCCAGCCCATCCATGCCAACATTAAAAAGGTGTGGACACATAAAAGACTTCAGAAGCCTCATTATCGGCAGTTTGATGAGGAATCCTGAGAAATTATTGGCAGGGATGGCGAAACACAATGAACCAGAAATAACATTGTTTTTCTAAGCTCATCCTATGAAAAGCTTCAAAATCCATCACTCTTTTTGGTCTCGGAAAGTGCAGTGGAAAGATATTCAGCCAAGTTCTGCTACACTGCTGCTGCTAATGAACACTTCCAATAATGAGCTCGCCGCCCGGACCGTTGCCCTGGCAGTGGCGAGTCACGGCGGAGAGTCTCAGCTGCACCACAACCTGCCAATAACAACCTTGTTCACATTCACTGCTATTTTCAAAGACTGGCTGTGTCTTCCAAACACCTAAAAAACAAAACATCATGTCATGTTTTTAAAGCAAATATACACAAATCAGTTCTTAACTGATAGTGACACCTCATCCAGAAAATTCTTCAGTTTTACTGGAACCAGATATTTATTTATATTATCTGAAAGTATTCACCTCAAGGTTTGCTTTTTCTGCTGTGTTTATTGTGTTTATTTTTTATAAATATATCTGGGGAAAGGCATTGATTTTAAAATGCATGCTTCAAGGAATGTTTTAGTTGTCATGCAACAGTAAGAGATAAATTCAAATAAAGGCAGTTGGAGCAAAGCGCTGTTCTTTAAGACTTTACTTGGCATTTGAAACCAAGTACAAAATTTTGCTCATGGAACGATGTTTTCAACATGCTGTAATTGTTTTTTCTATGTTTGAAAAATCTATTCAATTGAGATAAATCTCAGTGTTTACCCATTTGTTTTAAAGTTAGATAAGTCACGTGTTCCATACGCTACACAACTATGTGAAAGATTTTTTAGAAATTATTTCAGAAGTATTTCCCCCACAGTTTATATTATAATAATTTCCAGGAAAATATTTGCCGGCACTTTAGAGCAGGGGTCTTCAACTTTGCGCTCGAATGACTAAAGTGGTGCAGGTTTTTGTTCTGACCAATCAAGCACACATAAGTTACCCAATCATCTGCCTCACATACATCAAGCATATTTCCAGCTAAGACAGCGAGAGCACAAATGCTTAAGCCTTCATGAGTGGTTGGTCCTTTCACTTCTGGGATAGTCCCTCAAGGGGTTTGTCTTTGACTGTCCATGGTTTGTTAGACGTGTTGGAAAGGACCACAGCCACAACTATAAATAACTGGGCTTGATAAATCTGTTTCAGATCTACCTGGTTGTAGTGTCCATTAAGTCCATTGTTTGGTACACGATTCTGAGGAGGAAAGTCATATGCGAGCCATTTTGCTGACTCTCAGCAGAGCAATCTGTTAATGTGCATTGTAGAAGCAAAAACAAACACAGCAAATTTCAGCAATAGTCATCCAAACTTACTTCCGTTGCCCAGTTCAGGGTGAGCAGGAACAGCTGTGCGGGTGTGTGCTGAGAGGGCGTTTTTGGCGGCACAATGTTGAGGAGTAGGGAGGACAACATGGTGTCCCAGATACAGTCGACAGTAGGGAAGTGTCTACCCTCATTTCTTTGTATGTTTATGGCTGTTTGAGCTCACCCAACAACAGGTGGTGCTCCCAAAATGGCCACACAAGGTGTACAAGGGTATCAACTTTGGGTACTGGGCTGGCCTTTTTTTGTCACCTCACCATTTCACCTCCTGTATAGCGCTCTTGCATTCAAGTATTTGGTGAAAGACTTTGAAATATCTGCCTGTTTTTTTTTCAAAGTTGTGTAGCGTATGGGTTTCCCCGGCTTGCTTGCTTCTTAGAACAAAATGCTCGCCTTACTCTTATTCATTATTAAGTTTCAGTTGGTGTAACAGCTACCTGCAGGCGTCCTTTTAAAAAGAGTCTATTCGTGTTGAAGGCAGTGAAGAGACATATACAGTGATGTCATGAGGCAAGTGGCAGTTGAGAAATAAGTGGAAACTTCTCATCCATACAAAACAAACATGCAGTCATCTACAGACTACTACTGGCTCTAAACAGTACTTACCTACTGATATTATCTAGAAGTACTGAGTGGGGAAGTGTAAAAAAACATTCAAGTTGTCCTCAAAGCTTTGCGGTAAGACCAGTTTTGGTGAATGGTTCAGGTGAAAGCTTGCATTGCAATATACAGTACAGTTTGTACGACCAACGCAGTTTTAAAGTCAAGGCCATCCTCAGTCATTCATCAGATACTGATGCCTACTGGGAAAGAAAAGGTGTCGAGCCACAAGCTTAGCGCTGAGGGCTGTCATCCATCCTTGAAATAATCTGGTGTGCTTAACCACCAACCTTGTTACAAGTCGCCCGCCGGCCATAACAGCGCAGGAGTGGACTTGTTTCACGCTCGCATGTCCGTTAAGTCTGTTGTGTTGCATTGGCTCCAGAAAGCAGCATATGTCTCACCAAAAATGTGCAATATGTTTCGGAAAATATGGGACTGGAGGGTCTGGAGAAGCGAGGGCTTTGCTATAGCAACAATTTCTTCTTAGTTACTGCATTTTTTTGTGCACCACGCAGAGCTACTGTTGAAAATCTTATAGTTTCTAGATCTTTGAACAGCATCACAACGAAAAGCAAACTACATGCAGGAATCCATTTACTCTGTTTGACAGCTATCAGGGGTGAGACAGGAGGTCAGGAGAAGCAAGGAAGTGAGCAAACTGTCTATTGTCAGTGTCTGCTATCGCTGAATACTGAATTCTATTGCCTTGATATACCCTGCACGAAAGAGGCAGGAGGTTGCTCGACTTTTTCCATTAGGATTTCAGTTGACTACACGTCAGTGAGCATCTTGGTGATATTAACATAGTTTGTGTTGGCCAGTGTGCAATTGGCCGTCTTGTGGTTTTCCTCCTGGAAGTCCTCGTTGCTGTTGTTCACGGCCTCCTGGATCTCCATGTAGTCTGATTTACTGATGGTGGAAGCGCTCCGGCTCTTCTTGAGCTCCTCGGCCGAGTCCGTCTTGGGGACGTTGACCTGCAGGTACTGGGCTTGCTCTTCTCCTTCCGTCTCACGATGATAGAAGTAGTTGAAGTTTGACACGATGACAGGCACAGGAAGAGCGATGGTCAGCACACCAGCGATGGCACAAAGAGAACCTACGATTTTCCCGCCAATCGTTGTCGGCACCATGTCCCCATAGCCGACTGTGGTCATGGAAACCACGGCCCACCAAAACGCGTCAGGGATGCTCTCGAACTGAGACTCTGGCTCATCGGCTTCAGCAAAGTAAACCGCGCTGGAAAACAAAATCACCCCGATGAAGAGGAAGAAAATGAGCAGGCCCAGCTCTCTCATGCTGGCTTTGAGGGTTTGACCCAGAATCTGGAGCCCCTTGGAGTGACGGGATAGTTTGAAAATTCTGAAGACTCGCACCAAGCGGATGACCCTGAGTATTGCTAAAGACATGGCTTGCTGGCCGGCCTGCCCATCCTCCGGTCGGTCCGCCAGCTCCGTGCCGAGAGTGATGAAGTATGGGATGATCGCGACGATATCGATGATGTTCATGATATTACCAAAAAATCCTGCCTTGCTGGGACAGGCAAAGAAGCGCACGAGGAACTCAAAAGAAAACCATATAATGCAAAGAGTCTCTAGGATGAAGAACGGGTCGGTGAAGTAAGTGGACGTGTAGCTGATGATTGTGCTGTTGGTCTCCGGTGAAAAGACTTGCGCTTGAGATTTGTGCATGTCATCCTCATCGTTGCGGAATATTGGGAGGGTCTCCAAGCAGAAGCTGACGATTGATATGAGGATAACCATCACAGAGATTATGGCGATAATCCTGGCAGGACCTGAGCTCTCTGGGTACTCGAAGAGCAGCCACACTTGTCTTTGAAACTCGTTTTCGGGCAGCGGCCGCTCCTCCTCCTTGATGAAGCCTTCGTCTTCTCTGAACATCTCGATGGCTTCCTCGCCCAGCTCGTAGAAGCGAATCTCTTCGGAGAAAATATCCAGGGTGACGTTGACCGGCCTTCTTAACCTCCCCCCTGACTGATAGTAATACAATATAGCGTCAAAACTGGGTCTGTTTCGGTCAAAGAAGTATTCGTTTCTGAGGGGGTCAAAGTAGCGCATCCTCTTTTTGGGGTCTCCCAGAAGAGTGTCCGGGAACTGTGAGAGGGTCTTGAGTTGAGTCTCGAAGCGCAGTCCTGAGATGTTGATGACCACTCTCTCGCAGCACTCATGGTCTGCCTCGGGGTCGTAGTCCTGTGGGTGACCCGGGTGTGCCGCCGCCTCGTCTGAGGGGTCGCCAGTGGCTACAGTCATTCTGCAGGGGGAGGGCGACTGCACTTTTCAATGACTCCTGCAGACTGGGCGACTGCAGGTAGGGGGCAGGAAAGGGAGAGGGTCCGACACCGTGATGACCCGACGGCCGCAGGGTGACACCTAGGGTGCGGCTGCAGGAGGAGAGGCAACACAAAGATACGTGTCAGTTTCTGCTAGAATCATGTCGGACTCTGTCAAGGTCAAGGCGTGACTCGGTCCTCACACTCTCAGTCTGTCAGACTGTCATGTTGATGAGGTTCTGCAAAGATTTCATTTCAAAAGTTTCAATGAATTTGAATGATATTCTGGGCCGACCCAAGCTAATTGGAGTGAGATCTGGGGGACGCGCATTGATCAGCAACCTCGCTCGCATTTGGGCAGTTCAGAGTCCTTAATCACTCTCTATCTTTTCACGGAGTTTGCTTCGAGGGCGAGCAATGCTGAGGCCCATTGTCCCATTACACCTGCAGCTCTGTAATTTAATCTAGCGACTGCAGCTTCCCTTCTACTGGCTATTCCTGTCGTACTTCACTCTAAATTCTTGTGACTGCAGCCTCATATGAAGGATATTTTAGCCCAGTACTTCACTTAGTTTTACCATGTCAGATGACTTTTTCAATCCCACATTTATTTTACACCATTCGCCAACAATGACCTCTTCATTCTCGTGTTTGAACTCCATGATTAAGATGTTTTATCCTTGTTGTTAGGCTTTTATTTACTTCAGTGTTTTAATTACACAGTCCCATGCAAGCTGGAGTCTGGCATTTGGAAATCTATAATTTCACTATTAAATACCATTTTTTTTGTTTCTTTGCTCCTATATTGAGACATTTCCACAAGTAGATTGGCTTTTTTTTTCAAGCCCCTTAACCTTGTTTGACCTTTCTACTTTATTTCCATTACGTTAAACTGCTGTTTTGATACATGCTAATCTATACCAACATGTCTGACATGATATTATACTTTTACTCTGACAATGGAGAGCTATTGATCCCACTATTTATTTCATACTTCATTCAATGTGACCTGCCCTCATTGGAGAATCATAATCTGTTATAGTTTGGCTGTTTGACATCATGTAATTCTAACATTGTAATATCACTGCCAGGATTTTTACTTTTTATTTTTTTAAATCACTTCTCAATCCTGTTGAACAACACAGTTCCTATCACTCCCCATATCTGTCCTTGTATCATGGTCAAATCTGGACCCACTTCATTTACAAGTAAACTCTTCTGGTTTGGACCAGCAACCAATGAAACTGATGTCACACCTGTGAATGTTCCCAAATATGTGTTTTTAAATGTTTCCTTTTTACCGTCAGCCGGTATAAATGGAAAACCAACGTGCAAAAAAGCGATCCCCTGTGCATACTAATCACTTCAATGCAGGTAAACTGGGACCGGCTCATAATGAGGACACTCATCTGCAGCAATGGACAGAAGCAGATAAAATAAGCCGCACCACCATTTCACAGTGAGTACATCCATAAATATAGCGATGCAGCACACTCAAACAAGCAGACTCTCTGTTCCAGCATTTTCAGAATGATATTTAACAACTCCTACACCAGAGCAAGCTGGCACACCGTCTCCAGCTGGCGTTTGGTTGCAGCATTTTAGCCTTGAAATGGTGCCTGTCTCTGAAATATTCAAAAACACCTCTAAATAATTTATCAACCGAAGGAAAGGCAGTGGAGGAAAAAATGTATCTCTTGTCTGCATCGTCCTTTATTATCATGGATCGTCATTTAAGGGCATCATGAGACGCAAAATGAGAAGTTTATGGAGGTAAATAAAGCTGTGAATGTGAGGACGCATACCTGCAGTCATCTTTTCCATCCCCTGATGTCGCTGACGCTCCTGCTGGATGGACGCTGTTCTGATGTGAAGACAGCTAATCCGTTTTCGCAGCAGGAGGTGGGAAAAAGACGAATTTCCAAAGTGGGACAGCGGATGGTGATCACCTCATGTCTGCAGCATCCTGGCTGTGTACAGTAGGTGCGGGTGTGTCCTCGCTTTCCCCTCCCCGACTCCTCTCCTCCGGCTGTTGTGGGATGGCGATGATGTGAAAAAGAGCGAGGGAGGGAGGGGTTGGTGCTTCCCTCCAAGGTGCTGCGGTCAGCAGAAAGATCTGCTCCTCTCCCGAGAGCTGTCTGCGAGCAGATGTGAAGGTAAACAGAGACCGTGAGACAGGTGATACACTCGGACAATCGCGCCGTTATTTCCAATTTGCGCGCTCGCAGCGGGCAGCAGAGCGATTACGCAATGACGCGTGTGTCGCTTGTTGCTGTGAAGAATCATCTTTTAGTTGGAGACAAGACCCAGAGCTGCAGTCGAGGTCTGCTCTGCATAGCAAGAGATGAGGAGGGACGTCCACTTGACACCTTGTTTCTGCTGTGTGGGCAACTTAAAGGGGTATACAGCTGCAGCACCCCAGTGTTGGAAGCAAAAACCCAATATTCCTGACTTTAAGTTTCACCATGACACATGAGTTTCACGGTTCTGTTTAATGTTTATTAGTGAACAAGGGAGATAATATTGATTTATTCATTTTATTTTATTTTGCAGTTAGGTTTCTGACTTTCTGCATTCATGTATTAATTATTTAAAAAATATATGTAATATTTTTGTTTGTTTGTTTTTTATTTGTTTTTCCAGCAACTATCTGAACGTTTAATAATTTAAATAATTTCCACTCATTATTGCTGATTGATTTGGACATTATTATTATTATTATTATTATTATTATTATTATTGTTGTTGTTATTGTTATTGTTGTTATTATTGTTATTATTATTATTATTATTATTACTACTACTAATAATAATAATAATAATAATATACTTTTTATTGCTTTATTTCTTTGCTCAATCCTTTATTTGCCTCCAAATCTTTAGGTGTGAAGCCAGATTTAAAATTCTTAATATCTAAATATGTTTTTTTAATGTTTTTTAATTGATTAAAGTTTATATTTCAGTTGTTGATGTTTTCCACCATTAGCTTTTATATATATATATTTAAAAAAACAATCTTCTCATTGAACCTGACGCTTTACACGCTTTACATGAATTCATTTTCGGAGCTATATTAATCACCATCTGTGTATACCATTTCCAGAGGCAAACGGAAACATTCAATGGACAAAATTCATTCACTGCTGATAACAAGCACTTAGATTGTGGACTGGTCAACGGCTCCCTCAACCATTCGTTGCCTAGCCCCGATAGAAGTGTAGCGTTTGTTGAACACACCAACATGTCTGATTGCAGTGCTGCATACGTGCATTGCCCCAAGTGGGGTGGGAACAGCTATCGTGCGTGAAATGGTCCCATACTTTTGACATTTTGGGTGGTGATTGTCAGGACTGGTTGAACTTGTTGGTGACTAATTTATGTCTAGTACAGTCCACTGTGTTGACTATTTGTTGCAGAGAGAGTCAAACAAAACAATAAACACTGTGACCGTAATGATTATTTGGAACCCTTTAATTTAGTATTGCAATTCATTTTGGTCCGAGTATACCCAGCTCTTCTGGACCACCTAAAGATGACTGGTTGTGGTGGGCAACAGCCAGGTTCCCAGCTTCATCTGCAAGTCACCACTCAGTCTGAAATGGCCACTTCATTTCCGAGTGACCCCTAACACTGTGAAAAGAAACTGACCTGGAAGACCTTTAATGTTTAACCCTTCTACGGTATGACTCACCTTTGGTCTTCCCCACGAGGGTGAAAGCACTTCCAAGTTTTAATCGCTGAGGTCATTTTTGTAATGGAGCAAAGACTCATCCATAATGAATTAAAGGGCGACAAAAATAAAGCAAAACCAGAGTCATGCTGATCAATTGCATCTGAATCAATATTGCATCTGGGAATGGATGCACTGATGTGCAGAGGAGCCTGCGGGAATCCCTCCTCCTCTGTGTGTGGGGGTGGGGGGTGAGCTGGGGAATAAGTGTGAGAATGTGGTGCCAAGGTTACGAGTATCAAATCCAAGTCCATCACAGCCCCCGACTCGGTCCTGTCCGTCTGCCTGCCTTCTGCCTCACAAGTCGATCCCTCTCACTGTCTCTTAATGGCTTTCCTGAGTTCCCCATGACAGCACAGCCATTATTTATGAGTAGGGGGCTGCAACAAAGGCCATTAATGCAGTCTCCCAGGTGCAGTTCATTTTGCATTAAGCCGACTCCTTTTAATTAAACCTGACGAGCCCGGGCTGAGAAATCTCTCCGTCTTGTTGTCACGTTCGGTTTAGACACGGCGAGTGACGTGCGTTGGCAAGGAGAGGTGTGAAGATGTAAACCGTGTCCAAACGCTATTGATCTGGTGTTCATTCACAGATCTAACACATCATTGCAAGTGGCCAATGAATAGATTTCTGTGAGGCAGAGTGCTCGCTGTTGACTAAAGTTACTGTTATAGCCACCTCCAGACGTGCAGGTGGGATCAGAGCCGACCCTTCTCACCCTGGTCATAGACTGTCTTTCCCCCTTCCCTCTGGCAGGAGGCTGTGGTCCATCCAGACCAGAACATCCCGTCACAGGAACAGCTTCATGCCCCCATCAGACTGTTGAATATGTGATCAGCCTTTGTTATTTTATTTTATTTTATTTTATCCCCTTTGACCATGGCAATAGACTTGGTTCTGTGTCTGATTACTCGATTTACTCAGTCCGAATATATAAGATATTACCATATATTTATATAATTCTGAATTTCTTGATGGAAAAAAAATGTTTTTTTAGCCCAAATTCCCTGTCAATTGTTTTCATGAATAACTAATGGCTGCGGTGTGTAGCAGGTATTAGTCCTCATTTGTGCTGCTGTGACGTTGGATTTGGGTGGCTCCTCTTCAAGAATCGATTCTGAATCTGCAGCTATTTAAGGAGCGTCCACCTCATCACTGCTGTCACTTGTCACTAGAAAGATGCAGGGCCAAGATTAGATTAGATTAGATTAGCTTGCCTGTTGTAGTCCCACAGTGGGGAAATACAACAGGTCACAGCAGCTATTGACCACGAAGACATTAAAAATACACAAAAACGTCAAAGACATCGACAAAAAAAATCGGCATTAAAAAAAAAAATATAACAGACAATATAATAAAGACAATATAATTTTTTTATATAAATTAGCCGCCTATATCAAAATAAATCTTGCTCATCATGGACTGTTCTGAAGATACCAAAATTCTAACTAAAGACACACTTGACACTTTGCTAAAGGACTCATACTGAGGGAGTAGAAGTTAGTTGCAACTCCATCTTCTAAAACCTGGATGAATGACATGACATCATGCCTGTTTTTGGATGAAATCAGGTTTTCTCTTGCTGTTAATTTGAAAAAAAAAACAACCACCAGATCTGGGATCTATTTCTTAGCTGTTGGACTTACACTTACTCATTGAACATTTTACTTGACTACTGTCCTTTTATTGTGCCTTTTTGTGTATGTAGTATATTTTTATAACTTGGAATTTGATGTATCAGGCAATGGTTATTTGCTTTGTGTGTATTTGTCGCAAAATCCTATGAATAAAATATATATGAAAAATATAGATAACTAAATCTCACAATACGATGGTCCTTTGGCAAGAAATTGCTGTTTTAATAGCATGAAACTTCATACTCTTTCAGTTTCTTTAGGCCTCTAAACTGCAGATAATGTGTGTTTTTTTGTAAGGCAGTCATTGTCGCTATAATGCCACAAGTCAGTTAACTTACTCCATACCTCAGGAATGATATGCAAAAATATAAAGGTGCTCAAATAACTACGTCTTTGGGACACCGGAGATCGCACCCTTGTCGACTTCAGAGCAAATGGTCTGTGTTACGAAAGTGATTGTTGCTGTGTTTAACCCTTTAAAGGCTTTTCTGTGAGTCTTTCTGTGCTCAGACAGCAGATGACATGTGCTCACCTGTGGTGTAATTAAGAGCACAACTTTAAATAGGACGCACTGCTTCGTCCCTGGAGTGAGTGCCGCTTTCTTTACTCGGTCACTGGTCTATTTTGCCTGCTTCTTCTCCAATACTGCATTGCAGCAGTGCCCCGTCTACCGCATACACACACTTGCAGACACACATTCTTCATCAGGGCCTTGTTCTAGCTGTCACTACACAGCCATCTCAGAGATAAGGTGACTGCCTCACATCATCAAACACGTCTTGTCCCTGCTCCTCTGCAGAAGGACACACTCCAACACTTCATTCCAAAATGGACTCGACGAACATCCTGCATGAAAAGTTCTTTCCAGGTGAGGTCTGATTTAAGCCCATGAGAGAGGAGTCTCGCCACCATCATCTCAGTGAGAAGTGAAGCAACAGCAGGTGCTGGAGGAAACTGGAAAACGTTTGTGTCCGAGCCGTAAAGCGAGGGTGTGGTGCTGGTCGTGAGCTGGGACAGGAGGGGGCTCATCAGATTGTGGCTCAGCAGGGTGAGAACTGAAGAACAGGCAAGACCAAAGAATTAGACCGCAGCTCCAGAGAAAGCTCAGATCAAAGCTCCAAAATTGGAAGTTTCACATTTATTGAGTCCAAACAGAAAGTGCCTGGTCAGCATTATGATAGCAGAACCTCTGGTGACGATGGTGAGTCACTGCAGGGATATCTTTAGACTGTACTTCACACAGGACGTGAATGACATCTATATGGGGGAATGGTTTGTTTCAAAGGCACACTGGGTTTCTATTACAGGCTCGGCTAGCTAAAATAAGTAGCCACGCATGAATGTGCAACGTCCAGGAAACAAACAAACAGGAAGGTTCATTGTCCATTTTCCCACTATTAAACTGAAAAAGAATTGTCTCATACTGCAGGACCCATCCTGCACTGCAACCATCGCAGCTTTCATTCGAGCCAAATGTTAAAAATTCCAATTTAAATTCTGTTGGACCTTAAACAAATGTATTGAATAAAAAATAGCATATGTAATGTTATTTATTTCTTTTATTTAGCGCTTTTATCTCCCTAGTGCACCAGAAGAGATGCTGCCTTTGTGGTTGTTGATGTTGTGCAAGGCACGTTTGGCTCCATCTGATGAAGCTGGCAATGAACGACTGCAGTGTAATGACTGGGTGAACTTTAATAAAGGGCCTCAAGTCACTAAACACATAAATCCGACATGTGGTTTCTATTTTTGGAGGCTTCCATTCATTTTCCGTTTTAGGGCACACAGTGGACCACATTACAAAAAGCACCCGAGTGGAAAGAAGCAAATGAATGATTGCCATTTGGTGAAGTCCAACAGGGGACGTCATGGCCGAGTCGATGAAATGAACTGAAAGGGAATGATTCCTCTGAAAAGGACAAGGAGGCCTTCATGAGCCGGACTGGACAAAGCGTCTCAATGAGGACAAAAAAGGTTATGTTGGTGAGGTTGGCAAAATAATGAATGAATAAGGCTGAATTGCTGGTGCACCGATCCACAAGGATTGATCATTGTCTGTGGTGCAGAAAGAGCTCAGCGAGTCTCACTAAGCTGAGAAAACAAAGATGAGAGAGGGACAGCACAGAAGCCTCCCACTTTCACCTATACGAGGATTTGTGTCTGATATTACTGGATCACAAAAATTCCAACTATACGATGTGTCCCGTCACCTTGAGCTCATTCGGACAGCAGGTGGCAGTAGCATTACGCAATTTGTCACTATTGATTTTGATTGACTTCAATGATTGGATGACCAGTTGTGCTTTATGATGGAGCCGGACGCAATAGAAATGAATGGGTGGAGCCGTTGGTCAACATGAAAATGGACTGGGTCATCGAAAACTATTTCCCACCATTGTTTATCTGTGCGTTTTCGGAGTTATGTTCACAAATGAAAGGAGCCCTGATATGCAGAAGTTATGGATGTAGGACTATATCGTCCTATTACTGTCCGACATTCATAAAAGAAACAAATAAAACACATTATTGGTGTAAATGAATGCTTTGGCTGAGGTGTGTGTTCCTTGAGTGCTTTTCTAATTTGTAATAAAGCTTGGTAAATATTAATAATTTAATGCTGTGTATAATGGTCCTGCCCTCCCTCTGGTCTAAAACTCCATCTGCATAACACAAGTTGGATTTTATACTGCATCAATAGGCGCCATGCAAACTCACCAAACCTTGGTCAAGACCTTGGTCAGACCCTCAGATGCAAACTGTTCTTAAATCATGGCTCAAATCTAAGATGTCTGTAAGAAATGCCTGTCTGTGATGTTCAACTCACAAACTTGTTTTAAACTTTTAAGAAGTGACAAATTAAGGAAATAAAAGTGGGAATAACAATGGAAATCAAAGGACAATACACAAAGTGGAAATAACAATGGATAGGTGTTGGAGTGGTGGAATACATATAGAAATTTATATCGAAATACACTTAAATGGAAATAAATACAACCACTCCTATGTCCATTTATTTTTCCTTATATTTTTCAGATTTCTTTTGGCACTCTCATCCTGAGTTACTTACATGAGGAAAACAGACAGAGGGAAATAGCTGAGAGTTGTTGGGAATAGACTTGCTGGAAATGCATCAAATAAATTAGATATATGTATTTCCTTATTTATATTCACATTTCTGTCTGTATTCATTGGCAAATAAATGTGTATATTTATGTTAATTTTAATGTATTTTGAAATATAGTTCCACTTTGTTTCCTTCCTTGGCACTCCTGGGATTCCATAGAAATGGAGACTTGAGTTCTGAAGATAAATGCAGCTGAGTTGTTTTTTTTTTATTCTCTCCCTGGTTAAAAATACCTTGAAGAAGGACAGCGAGGGGACACTGAGGGAACAAAACACTCAGCACTTCTGAAGTAGCAGCACCAGCGGCAGCATAAATCTGAAGCTGGAGGACAAAAAAGTCACCACCTGAGAAGCATGACTGTCAATAGGTGACTCCAGTACAGTTTTACAGTGGTGGAAATAACCCCATGCATTCTCCTGTGTGATAATGGAGGGGCTTTCTTCAGTTTTGAAGATGTTCTCTGACGTTTGATAACTTTGTAAAACAGTGTTGAGAACTGACATATTGAAAGTTTTTTTTCCTTACCTTTTACTTGTTTAAACAAACAATATATATTTGTATATCTAATCCTTTTGTGTTACATCTTTGTGTTTAAACAAAGCAATGTTATGCTGAAATATATGATAACCAATGCTATTTGAAATTCTGGTACAATGTTTTGCAGAAAATCCTCATGACGTGAAATTTTTGTAATTATTAAATCCAACAGAACACGAGGACTTTTAAATTTAGAAACAATAAGAGAAAGAAAGTAACTTAAATTCGCCTTTCCGTTCTTATAATTTCCTTTAACTTGCTTTGTAGCCACTTATTTTGTCCGTGGAGATCTACAGTAAAAGGCTGACATCAAGCTGAAGTGAGCTGCTATGTCCACTAGAGAGCAGTCGTGAGCTGCTTTCAACTCGAGTGGCGGGATGAAATGGCTCATGCAGAAGGCAAAAACATCATAACAAAAGCAAAACTAAAGCAAACATACAGCAAATGAAAAATATCTTAAAAGCCTCGCACCAGTTGTCTCGTTTGAGTATTGAGAGGATTAGAGTTGCATTTATATAGAAGAGAAAGCTTGTGTTCACTTAACATTCTTCCTCGAAGCTGCAAATGCATTCATTTTTCATGCTTGTTTTAAATGATGCCTTTTTATAAACGTCAGGCGCTCATTAGCATTAGCATAATTGGCATGTTTGCATTGTTCATTTGTAGACTAAAAGCGTTAATTTCAAGTCACATTAATCGACTTATTGTGGCACAAAAGGTGTTGGTAGTAGGATTGGATTATGATGACGGTTGAATTAATTGATCGATTTTGTGGTGATTGATTTATAAGGGTTAGATAGGAATAAAAAACGTAATTCTACAGAGATGCCTGAACAAGAGGACATCGCAAGTTGTCTGCTTCCTCTCTGAATATTGGCTGCAAAACGAGGAAGCACTCATTAGCTGTCGTGGTTTCTCTCAGCAGATTTGCAGCACAAGCGCACGTGCTCAGTGGAGGACCGTGACGTCACGCGTAGTTGGCATGCCAACTCACACATCACCGCTAACATCTGATCAGCGGAGCTTCCGAGGCTATTTGGAGGAGGAAGAATCGGCTCCTCATTAGATATTCTGTGTATTTCTGCCTGTGCACGCCGTCATGCGCTTCCTCTCCAGCCGTCTCTGAAGCGACACTGACGCCTGCCCTGAGACCACCAGTGGGTTCAAATAATAAATGCGTCCTGAATTCCCGACAGACTAAACAGTGACAGGAGGAAAGAAAAAGGTTTGCGAAAGACGCAACATAATTCCCATGGAGACATTGTACAGGGGGTTACCCAGGAAACCACCGTTGCCATGGAGACTGCATTACATGCTCAGCGCTGGGGAGGGGGGAGCAGGCTTTCCCTCACTTGGTGTAAACATGACCTCCAACAAACACGTCTCCACTATTTTCAAACAAGACAGGAAGCGGTGGGCTTAGTTAAATCCTGTTTAATTTCATAAAGGCTCTCGTAGGCAACTCTGAATAAAAATACATTTTTACAAAAAACAACTTATGATATTGATCCACACCACTCTGTTGTTATATACCTGATAAATAATCTAGACAAGACAACAGGTTATGATATTCAATATAACCTCAACACACAATATATATATAGAACTATATACTTCAACATCTTCACGACAGCTGGTGCTGATTCTTTCTCATTATTGACACCAAGATATGCTTGCCTGGTGCTGACGCGACAGAAATATCCATTTAAACAATCTTATTTTTAAATATAAATAAATACTTTTTCTCTTCAGTAGATACATTTGGTTAACGTTTGGAATGAAAAAGCTATAAATCGCTTGTTAAAATGGACACTGACGCAGCATTCGACCAGAGATATGTACGAAGTTTAGCATTTGTAAACACTTCATGATAGGGGTCTCTTTATGAACCCATAACACTGATTTCTTTATTTCTTTATTTTTCTACGTTTATTTAAATGGCACAAAAGAAAAAAAAGCCTCATAATTAGGTGTTTTATTGACTTATATATATATATATATATATACTTTCACTAGACTTGATATTTTTGGTGACATTTTACAAGGAAGGACAACTAGGGGTAAATGATCAGTACTTCAAACTGTGAATGTAATTTTTGACGTTCTGTTTTGACCTATTTTCTGGCCACTTGTTACAGATTTTTCAACAAGTGGTATTTGATTTTGATAATAATGAGGCGCTGTCTGCACAAAAGTACCCAGGGTATGATACTCCATTCATAACAAGGACATGAATTATTAGATAAAAATAAATAAATAAATAAAGCGGCCCCTATGATGAAGTGCTTTCATAATTAAGCCCCGTCACCATCCGCCCTTTGGGCTGTTATTTACACGTCTGTGAAGATCTTCTTGATGTTAACGCAGTTCTGGTTGTTCTCGGTGCTGAAGTTGGTTTGTTTGAACGCACCGTGGATGCTCTCTTCTATCACCATGTACTCAGACTTGCTGAGGGAGGAAGAGCTGCACGACCCCCTCCTCTCCTCCGGGGTGAGGTGGTCACAGCTCTCCGTGTGCACATACTGAGGATGCTCCTCTCCATCCGTCTCCCGGTGGTAAAAGTAGTTAAAGTTGGAGACAATCACCGGCACCGGTAAGGCAATGGTCAGCACCCCCGCTATGGCGCACAGCGACCCCACAATCTTGCCCCCTATAGTCACGGGATGCATGTCCCCGTATCCCACCGTGGTCATGGTGACCACCGCCCACCAGAAGGCGTCCGGGATGCTGCTGAAACTGGACGTCGGATCGTCCGCTTCTGCGAAGTAAACCGCGCTGGAAAAGAGAATAACTCCGATGAAGAGGAAGAAGATGAGGAGTCCGAGCTCCCGCATGCTCGCCTTGAGCGTCTGTCCCAAAATCTGGAGACCCTTCGAGTGTCGTGAGAGCTTAAAGATGCGAAAGACCCTCACCAGTCTGATCACCCTCAGGATGGCGAGCGACATCGCCTGCTGCCCCCCGTTGTTCTCAGTCTCCGCCAGCTCCGTCCCCAGAGTGATAAAGTAGGGGATGATGGCCACGATGTCGATGATATTCATGATGTTTTTGGAGAAGCAAGTTTTGCTGGGGCAGGCGAAGAACCTGACGAGAAGCTCGAAGGAAAACCAAATGATACAGAGGGTCTCTATGACGAAGAAGGGGTCAGTGAAGGGGTTCGAGGCGCGCGTCACGGTGCCATTCACCGGCGGCGCCACCGTCGCGTCCTTCTCATCCCGGAATTCAGGCAGAGTCTCCATGCAGAAGATCACTATGGAGATTAAAATCACAAGCACGGACACGATGGCGATCCCCCTTGCGGGACCCGAACTCTCCGGGTACTCGAACAGAAGCCAAACCTGCTTTTGAAAATCATTTTTGGGCAAAACTCGCTCCTCTTCTTTGATAAAACCCTCGTCCTCGCGGAATTTCTCCATGGCCTCCTCCCCAAGTTGGTAGAAGCGGATCTCCTCCGAGAAAATATCAATGGGCACGTTGACGGGTCTCCGGATGCGCCCCCCGGACTGGTAGTAGTAGAGGATGGCATCGAAGCTGGGTCGGTTCCGGTCGAAGAAGTACTCGTTCCTGAGCGGATCGAAGTAGCGCATCCTCTTCCTGGGGTCCCCCAGCAGCGTGTCTGGGAACTGGTTGAAAGTTTTCAGCTGCGTCTCGAAGCGCAGCCCCGAGATGTTGATGACCACGCGCTCGCAGCAGCCGTGGCGGCCGCGCTCGTATCTGTCCACGGACAGGTAAGGCGCCGACAGCGCGGCGGACTCCTCCAGCATGTTCTCCACCGTCATGCTCTCATCACCCCGGTTGTCCGCTGCGCCGGTGCTGCGCCTGCTCCTGGGGCTCGAGGGCGAGTCGATCACGCCGGGGCCGTGGTCATCCATACAGGTGGTTTCCAGTCCTGCACGGGCCACGGAGCGCCGCGCCTCTCCCTGTCACGGCGCGCGGCTTTGGGAGGGCACCGAGGCGCATCGCATCTCCACTCAGCAGCGCGAGCTCACTGAAGCGCGCCTGTCTCGCGTCCACAGTCGGTCTGTCTGACGCGCCAGCCGCCCAATCAGAAATGAACTTGACGAGTGCTGCCGGGGGAGCGTATCCCGAACCACCTGATGAGATCACACCCACCACGTTCGACTGAAGTTTTCTCATTTCCTGATGAGACCCACAACAAGCTTCATCGGATCTTTGTTTTCCTGACCGCAGCTGAAGCCGTGTCAAAGCAATATCTGTCAGCACACACGCGCATTTATGAGCAGTAATGTTAAGACCCAATTTCCTCCGTCGTGTTTATTGTTCCGCTGGGTGCTGAGTGACAGATTTAAAGCACGCGTGATTTGTGATAAACCACTGACTGGTTTACAATGACTATTGGGTGCGTTGTATGGGTTTTAAATTGGTGCTGCTCTCCATGGTGCTGAAAGTGTGGGAACGGTGAATTGTATTTATTAGTTGATTAAATGTCACATGGCATAAAACTGGGGAAGCTACAATGTAGATGGCAGAATAATAGTTTTACAGAACACTCATTCCCAAACAGAAATGATCACTTTACCATAGTGTTCTCTGTTCCCTTGGAAAAAGTAAAAATAGGGGGAAAGAAAGACAAGCAGCGACACCAAGCACACAACATACTCTACACAAATAACTGGCAACATGTGAGGTCTGTTGAAGGTTTGGACCCAAACACAAGAGTCAGAGCAGAATCTGAGATCAACCATGGTTCAATCCAAAACAAAACCCATGAGGGCCAACAAAAGTTGACAAGACAGAACAGACTGGATGTTGAAAAGGCTTGACTTGGCTTAAATTGACTTGAGTCAACTCGACTCGATGGGATTCAACTAGATGGTTTTCTTAGTTGACATGGAGACTTGGCCTAACTTGGCAAGAGTGGGAGACACAGACAAGAAAGATGAGGAGCACACAGGAAGACAAGACCCAAAATAAAACAGGAAATAAACAAACAAACATACAATCAGAAGAACAAAACTAACCCAGACTAACAAACATAACTGACAATGCGTGACAGGTGGGTGAATAAGTACAGTGGCTGTGCAACGCAAACCACATAGTAAACAACAACAGTGATCAAAGCAAAAAATATATCACAAAGATGACTTATGACTTATTTATAAACAAACAAACCAACAAAAAAGGTCTTAATTCAGTGGTGAAAGATAAAACAAAGACCGCAGCGACTGATTCACTTCAATCTGTGCTTGTTAAATACTTCTAGCAGAAGCCAGCCAGTAGCCAAGCACCAGAAAGAAATCGGGTGGAACTGTAGTAAGACATCTTTGTCCATCTCCAACAAGATATAGCTTCCAGAAAGGCAACCACTAAGATGCTCCTTCCATGCTCACTGTAACATTATATTGCCTATTTAATTTGCCTTTGAGATATCATTGATTCCAGGGAGCTCAAGCAGACAGCAGGAGGCGCTCCACCAACACATACACAGGAGGCACAAAGATGAGGTTGTGCAGCACCAAAGTCATTCTAATGAAGGACACCACCAACCAACTAACCAGTATCATATTCTGGAATAGATACTGTGATTGGTGAGACAAAAAAACACTGTAAACTGGGGTTGGAGAATTGCATGTAATTTACCAAGCTGGTGTGAAAAAACAGAAAATGTGTTTGAGACACACACATCTATAGAAAAAAAAAAACTCCTTTAAATTTAAAATTTACCTACCAGGAAAAAAAACTTGGGGGGGAAAGAACACTCATAGTGTCCTAACAATGTCATCAAAAAGCACTGCAGTCGACAAACCTCTATATAGATGTGTTGTCATATTGTTATTTAACTTTGATACCTTCAACACATCATAATCCTCAGAGGCGAGGGTGTGAGTGGTGAACTGAGCGTCAAAGTCACGGCTGGCAAAAGACAAATAATGAGCCCCCTGCTGGTCCAAGTGTGATGGAGTGCATGTTTTTAAGCAGCAGGTCCAGCGATTTAAGTGTTTTACTGGACCCACTGTGTTCAATGAGTCTGTCCCCAAAAAAAAAGTCGGTCCAAACCAAGAGAAGGCGTTACTAATGCGGCACATACAACACAGCCGTTAAACGTTATGAAGTGTGATTTCTTCCAACAATGCAGGCTTGTTTACCATGAAGTTGGATCACCTGTTGGGGAAGAGGAAGGGGACCCACCTGGATGGACTCCATCAAAAGCAGCAGCAAAGAACCATACTGATAACCTGGCACTCAAATACTCAGATTCAACATCTCTCTTCGGGGTCTGAAGATAATTATTGAGAAGATCAAACACTGAAAAAGCTTCCCCTCATTTGCACTCAATAAAAAAAGCCTCTTTTCCTCACATACACTTTCCCTCAAAGAACCTTTGTAATGACTGTGATTAATGACGGAAATGCAAAATCAGCGTTTGTGATTCATCGTGACAGCCAGGATCAAAGGCGTCTGTCACCGAGGTTTGGAGAGCAGCGGTAATGAGCTCAGATTAGATTTCAGATAATGGACAGCGCCTCTCAGCGTCGGCAGCCCATTTCAACATTCAAAACCAACGTTTTAGTCATTTCCAAAAACATTCCTCCTGACTCACATTCATGTAGCTGCGCTGGTCTCCATTTCAAATGAACTGTGATAAATAAATAATTCTTCACATAACGTGCTTCAAGTTGGTGTGTACTTTCTAATACATACAAACGTGTGAATAATGTGTAAATAAATACAAAAACTGAAAATAAATGTTAAAAACAAAATAATAAATGTGTTGTTTAAATCCATTCCATGTTCCATGTCACATGTCAAACTCAAAAATAACATTTTCATCAACGAAAAAATATGAAAAATCCATCTAACTGAATTCTAAACTTGGTGCATTAGATGGAAATGGCCACCGATAGCAGGCAGGATTAAAGGTCTAGGAGGTGAAACGTTTCAAACGCAACAGTTGACCTCAGTGTGAGGCGATAAATATCTTGAACCTATTCCAGACCTGTCAATACACATTGATCTCCTATATATTAGAAACAGAACACAACACTGCCAATAAGAGACACAAATGCTTTGCTTCCTCTTTATTGCTCTTGCCATCGGTCGCCATTGACTGACATGAAGTCCACTCCGGCTGAAAAACTCACAAAATCACATCTGCAAGGAAAGAAAAACAGCGCTATCAATGGCCTATTAGTTTCTGCTCAGCTTTCCCGGGAACTTCTTGTCTGTGGTTCATCTCCATGGCAACAAGCCGTGAAGTGTTTTGTGTAAAGAGAAGAAGGAGATAAGTTGAAAAAGTTACATAATTTCCGCTCCAACTCGTGCAAAAATAAGCAGACCTATTTTCTATTTTGCACATTCCCACCGAGGGATGAATACGTTACATATCGGGATTAAAAGCACGACTGTGTGAGTGTGTGTATGTGTGTGTGAATATATTTGTGTGTTGCTCCTGCAGGACCGGCGCATTTGTGTAGGTAGGCAAGATTCATACAGAGAGCTTCACAGAATGGTGATCACACAATGATGATGATGATGAAACACGCTTTGACACGTGACAAATTAGGACGAGGCATTGTTTGTCTACGGCTATTACCGACCCAGCAGAACCAGAACCACGCAGCATTTTTGTGAAGAAATAGAGGAGGAAAAGAGGCAGAAACCTAAAAAGAACCTTTTCAATGAACATTTCCGGAAACCCCTCTCGTGATTTGGAGTCACACAGTGGAGTTCTTTTTACCTTGCACTTTTTAAGAGGATTGTTTTTTCCCATCCCTCTCCCACACGTTGGCTGGGTCCTCATGCTTCTTAGCAATCCTTCAGAACGTCTAGTGAAAGGCTGTGCTTTACTGGCTGCTTTTCTGCACTCAGAGCAGAGAACAATGACTCCATTTTAAATAAAAAAAAAATAGTGCATATATTTATTTTTGGTCAAGATGGCTATTAACACATTTATGGTTATTTCTTTTCTACTTAATACATTTTGATGTGGAGGAATTTGACAAATTTGAGCCGAAACCATGCATAGTCAAGATAGCTTGCACTGATGATACACGCCTTCATCAGATTTCACTGAAGAATAAATGGCCAAAATCATTAACAGCTAAAAAGAGGACATCTAATCGAAACACGACTCGCCAAGTCATTTTAGGCCCAGGAGTTTCAAATTTTATACTCAACTGTCCAGGGCGATGGAGAGTGTGAGAAAGAGGTGAAGAAGCAAGTGCAGGCAGGATGGAAACATTAGAGAAAAGTGTCAGGTGTGATGTGTGACAAAAGGGTGTCGGCAAGGATGAAAGGGAAGGTGTACAAAAGGGTGGTGAGGCCAGCAATGTTGTATAGTTTGGAAACAGCGGCACTGAGGAAAAGACAGGAGGCAGAGCTGGAGGTAGCAGAGATGACGATGCTGAGGTTCTCTCTAGGAGTGAGCAGGATGGATAGGATCAGGAAGCAGTAGATCAGAGGGACAGCACATGTGCTCAGGTGTTTAGGAGAGTCAGAGAGGCTAGATGGAGATGGTTTGGACATGTACAGAGGAGAGAGAGCCAGTACATTGGTAGGCAGATGTTGAGGTTGGAACTGCCAGGCAGAAGGTGGAGAGGAAGGCCACAGAGGAGATTTATGGATGTGTTGAAGGAGGACATGAGGTTTGTAGGTTTGAGAGAAGAAGAAGCAGAGGACAGGGGGAGATGGAGGAGGATGATCCGCTGTGGCCACCCCTGAAAGGAGAAGCCGAAAGAGAAAGAAGAAGAAGAATGTATTAAGGCACTCAATGGTCTGCCACCGTGGCTGAAATTACCTGCTACTGCTCCCATGCTCCTGTTCTGTGGTGGTGGAGCTCTGGATACATAGGACTGCGCACATTGTAATGGGTCCAATTATAATGGAGACGGGCAAATAGTGGTGCAGTGGTTAGCACTGTTGCCTCTAAGCAAGAAGGTTCTTAGCCAGGGTTACCAGATCTTGCAAGACAAATAAGCAACCAGGGAGAGCCAATGAGAATCAGGATGTGGGCCGGAGAAACCTGCTGTCTCCTCTGTGTGTGTGTGTGTGTGTGTGTGTCAGGAGGGAGGGGTGACAGGGGAACGTACCAGACAAACTATCTGACTTCTAAATGATATTATGGAAGCTATCCAATTGACAACTTCAGTTGGGGACATGCCCAAATATGCAAGTACACTTTAGAAACAAGCCCAAACGAAAAACGCAACCCACTACCAATATTTATAAGCTACTTCTTAGAAAAGGAAGCCCAATGTCGCTTATAATAACCGGACTTGGCAACTGTGTTGTCAGCTCTGGACCTCTAGACCTTTCTGGGTGGAGCTTGTATGATCTCCCAGTGCCTGCGTGGGTTTTCACCAGGTACTCTGGTTTCCTCCCACTGTCCAGAGACATATTCACTAGGCTAAATAGACACTCTAAAATTTCCCCTACGTGTGTGTGAATGGTTTTTGTGCCCTGTGATGGACTGGTGACCTGTCCAGGGTGTATTCCCGGATCCCGCCCAATGACTGCTGGGATAGGCTCCAGCACGTCATGCAACCCTGGCCAGGACTAGGCTACGGATGGAGTAGACTGCTCCCCGCCCTCTTGGCTTATAGACCCGTGTGGCTTCTGTATATAATTCTTAAATTTGAACGATGCTAACATTTCCCACGCTCTCCTTCTTTTCATGTCGATGAGTTACTTAGAACAGCATGTTTTTTCTGGCTTGCTTCAGTGCTAGTATCCCCACATAGAAAAGCTGAAATGTTTTTCTTTTTTTAGACACTGTGCATTGCAGTCGCACCAGAGTACCATGATCCAGGCAAAGCATTAAGGTGAAAAGACACTACTTATAGAGCCAATCAGAGCTCAGATTATCTCGTGTCATCCATCGGCCAGTCGGCTGCCATGTCATGTTGCAGGAGGCCCGGCCCATCTTTCGTTGTCTGCTTTCTAAAATCCACATTTAAAGTCTTTCATTTGTGTATTCCAAGTGTCCAAGTGTTTTCCCCTGTGTAGCGCTGCAGATATTAGAGGATGAAAAGACATGAGGTAATCATGAAATATTGAGCCTCCATGACTTATGCTTTCCTCCAGCCAGAGCTCACAGCTCTCACTGGGGACTGGAGGATTTGTCAGTGTATCAAGCTGTGTCAGTATGTGTTTTTCAGCTCCCCTTTTAACACTTAGCAGCTCCGAATAAATCACAGTGATATTCCGGTGGGCCGAGTACAGAATCCATTTGCTTGTAAATACAGCCTGATTAAGTATCGGCTCACAGCCAGATTCCAAATCCAGAGCAAATTGTGTTTTGATTTGCTCTCCAGCGAAGAAGGTAAATGATGGCGGCTGACGGAGAAGATGCTGATTGCCCTGCTATGTAGGTGAAAGCATGTGAGCCGAGGTGGCTTCTTAAAAAACCTCCCTTTCGTGATCTTGTCACTGGCACGCAGATATCATCAGAGTAGCAGTGTCAGGCGCTCGCCGCTGAAATGTGTGTCTCCACTGAGATGTGAGCCAAATAAAAGTGGAAATCAGAATATGTTGTCTCTGTCGACTCTGAGATCGGCCTCTTTTTTCCTGTTTCTTATGAGGGTCTCTATCAAAAAATCTTCACCCGATTATCTTGGAGGAGATAAAGGCGCTATGGTTTAGCAAAGTCCGACAAAAGCTTAATAACATTTAGATGCCACAAGGTCGTCCAGTATCTGAGAATAAAAGCCCCCCATTATATGTCCCAACCTCTGGAGTGGGACACTGCTAAAGATAGACTCTATCAGTCTGGGAACCAAAAGATTTCACAGAATAATTCTCTGTGAAATCACATGGTGTCGTAGTTTTATATAATAACTTCCCCCGTGATCCTAATCTGCAGCGTTCTTTTGTGAAAAGCAAGACTGGGTTTTATCAAAACCGACAAAAGCTCGGACCGCTGTTCGAGTCCCGGCTTCCAGGCACACACTGGCTGATCAATAGCGCCAGAGAGTGGAAGACCAGCGTGTATCGATCAGTCATGCAGTGGCTGTGATCCCGGCCAGTGAACAATCATTATACATTCACGCTGCCACAGAAAGTCAAAGCAAAGGCCAAGGTCATAATGGGTGAAAAGAGCGTCTCGTCATCTGGAGGCAGAAAAGTCTTTTGTTTCCCGGAAAACTTGGGTTTTAGCATTAGAGGATTGGCTCGAGAATTCACTCGCATTGAACATTAGTGTGGATAGTCAGGGGCACTTGTCAAAAATGTAAATATCTAGCTGCAACATTGCCATGTGGTCGTAACAAGAAAGTGTTTTAAATGCAATTGGGAGGGAAGAGGAAGAAAATGTCTCCAACGTGCCATCGCAACAGAACAGTGTGACGCACAGCACGGAAAAAAAATCTAAGTCTCATCTGTGCTTTCTCCCTTCGAATTGAAAGCTCAATAAGTTTCCAAGGACAGACAGCCAGTCGAAGTTCTCTGTGAGAATTGAACACTAAAACTCAAACTCCCATAAGTGAAGGCGTTTGATTCTCATTTCCATGATCTGACCTTTCGTGGCGTCGTCAGCCGCAGACATGAATTAGTCATCATGGTGCGTCCGAAGTGCTTGTGTGTCACGAGCAGGAGTCGCTCCATCAAGCCGTGGCGTGTGATGAGCGACATGCTTCGTTGCTATTCCACACAGCAGACCAGCAGTGAAACGTGAAGGTCGGGGGACGAGCGTTGGGGGAAGCCATCCAGCCTCCTGGATTAGAGCTCCCCGGGGAGGAGCGGCTCTGCGGCCCGTTCCTGACATGCCGTCACAGTAATGAATTGGAAAGACTATATAGAGACGCCTCCCCTGCCCACCCCCAGAGTATTGGATCTGTGCTTCACTACCGACCTGTGGAGAGTCAGTATCGGCGACGCGACGTGGAGTTGGATGCTAATACCATTCTGTGATTGATCGTAGCTGACCGAGTCATATATTTTGTCAGAGGTTGAAGGGAAACGGGAAAACGAAGTGAGGTATTACACGAATGATGCTCCTGAGGATTCACCTCCACGTCTTACTTCTGTCTTATTTATTTTTTAAGCTTTGATGGCGACATGGAGGGTGATGCACCCGGTGATCCGGTCATAAGGGTTGATCGAGGCGAGGGTTGAAGTGATTCAAAACAATGCAATGGTTTAGAATACAACATTGATCAATCTATGTGGATCAAACAGAGGCTGCGGAATGTTAACTAATTGTTGAATAATGCAAATGGTAATGTGAGCTGATGTTGCGGAAACACTTTTCAGAGTGATGCACTGACACCAACAGAAGATGGTCATCTAATGATGAAACTGCTCTTTTGTTCAGACAGATTGGGCAAACAGGCTTTTGCAGAGTAGATGAGTCATCTCAGGAGATGTGGAGATTAATATATTGTTCTGAATGAGAACTAAAATAAAAATGTTGTGAACTGTTGTGTTGTGTCGAGCCAAAAGACAGGACAGAAGAAAAATGGAATTTAAGTTGATTTTATTATTATTATTATTATCATTAATAATAATAATAATAATAATGATGTACAGGTAGGAGAAAATAGGGGAAACGTGTTGTGATGTCAACATCTTATTTTATTATTTATTACTATTTTATTTATTATAAATGACAGGAATCATTTGAGGTGGTGAATATCTTGTTAACATTACTATGGGGAAAAGAAGTGTGCAATTATAAGATACAGAGGCACTATATTATTGTGCTTAATAGCTCTTTAATGTCTATCTTTTTTTTTTTTTCGTAATTTTGCTCTGATTTCATGAGGACCGCCTCAATACAGGCAAAGGACCGCATGTGGTCCCCGAGCTAGACATTGCCCACCTCTGGTCTAGGTACAGTGGTGCCCTGTACGCTTGCATGGCATCCTGTCACCTGGGTGTCGTGACAGCTGGCTAGCTTTAGCAGCTTTAATTTATTGACATCCTCAAATGTGCCCAAGGCCAAACACTGATCGAAATCTTAGTCTGGATGGGAACTGGAACTCGGATGAGGTCTACCTTAGTTTTACTGTTGCTGTTGGCAAAGTGTCAGCTAAGTGTTGACGTTGCGTTGTTGCACCAGCAAGGATACGTGGCTTCCTCCCTAACTTGGCTCCCTGCTCTGGAGACAGTTGTTGTGGTACCGCCTGTTAAGGCTTGTTGCATGGCAGCAACCAACCTGCCGTATGCAAAACCAACCACCGTCCATCCTCCTCTCACCTCCCTGGTAGCAAGACACATGTTTGAAGTGACAGCCACACCAGTGAGCACCAGATGGGCTGACTAATGTATCTCCTGACGGGAATCCTGCCAAATCACAGCGAGAGACGGCCGACTCGCTCACTTGGGAGAGTGGCAGGACTGAGCGGGGATGGAAAAGAGCAAGAACTCAATAAATGCTGCTATCACAACAAACAACACCGAACGCGCCGGTTCAATTCGGCATGTTTTCCCTGACAAAGCTACAGCTTTTCAAAGCGCCGTTGCTTTGTCAAGCTGAAAATGTGTTGTTGGTGAATGTCTGCTGGCCTCCTAATGCGTCTCTGAGCGAGAATACTAATGCAGCATTAGGGCGCAATGGCTGGAGGGAATACAAACATCCCCAAACATACCCAGGATGAGATACTGTCTGTAAAAGCCAAATAATTGGCATTCTGGTCCACCAACGACACAAACTACATTTAACGGCAAAATGATGAGAGTGATGGCTCCTGGAGGCAAGTTGACCTTTACTGGACCAGTCCTGACTGCAATACACAATTGTGTGACCTTCTCGTGAGAAGGGAAGGTCTCAGCAGTTTTTGTAAATATCAGGATCCAACTGTAAAACTATGACGGATGTCTCTCAACACGCCCCTCCTCTCGAGTGGTGATATCTAACTTTTGCTCCACGAGAAGCTGATCAAGTGACGCCATTTTACGCCCTCCAGATCGACGTGACAAACACCCAATGATCCTATCTCTGACAGGAATATCCTATTTGATAATCCTGTGGTCTCAGGCAGTGTTGCAGAATTTGGTATATTAATAGTGGAAACCCTGGCCATTGTGTAGTGAAAAACACCCCTGAACAAAAGCAAACAGATGCTTTTGTTCAGGGATTCCTCCATGTTTGTTGTTGTTGTTATCATCCTAGCTGCCACGTGTCTTGTGCATCAGTGTGATCAGTGGACCAGGAACTCCTGCACTTACAAAGGTGTTGTCTGGAGAGCAAACTGTTCAATTCAATTAAATTAATATTTGTGTATTTGTTGTATATATAAATAAATAAATAGATAGATAGTAGTGGTGTCAATGGCCAAACAGAGGTTATACGAGGACTTGTATGCGAGGTTGGACAGTAAGGAGGGTGAGAGAGATTTGTACAAGATTGCAAGGCGGAGAGATAGAGATGGGAAGGACGTGCAGCAGGTTAGGGTGATCAAGGATAGAGTGGGAAATGTTTTGACTGATAACAGAAGTGTGTTGCTGAGATGGAAAGAGTACTTTGAAAAGCTGATGAATGAGGAAAATGAGAGAGAACAAAGAGTAGAAGGAGTGACCATTGTAGATCAGGACGTGGCAAAGATGAGTAAGGCTGAAGTGAGAAAGGCATTGAAGAGGATGAAGAGTGGAAAGACAGTGGTCCTGATGATATACCTGTGGAGGTGTGGAAGTGTTGAGGAGTGGTGGCCGTAGACTTTTTGGCTAGAACATTTAACAAGTTCTTTGAGAGTGAGAAGATCCCTGAGGAATGGAGGAGAAGTGTGCTGGTGCCCATCTTCAAGAACAAGGGAGATGTCCAGTGAAGTGGCAACTATCGAGGGATAAAGTTGATGAGCCATAC
Organism: Synchiropus splendidus; assembly: GCF_027744825.2. Taxonomy (NCBI): domain Eukaryota; kingdom Metazoa; phylum Chordata; class Actinopteri; order Syngnathiformes; family Callionymidae; genus Synchiropus; species Synchiropus splendidus. Next base: position 21,854,753 of record NC_071339.1, on the reverse strand, counting down.
GATGAAGTGGTGGGGAAGAGTAGTGGAAGAAGATGTTGAGGTTGGAACTGCCAGGCAGAGGGTCGAGAGGAAAGAGGAGATTTATGGAGGTGGTGAAGGAGGACATGAGGTTTGTAGGTTTGAGAGAAGGGGAAGCAGAGGACAGGGGGAGATGGAGGAAGATGATCCACTGTGGCCACCCCTGAAGGGAGAGGCCGAAAGGAAAAGAAGATGGATTCAGGAGTCTCAAACTGATCCACAAATGAGTCATCGTGAGTGCAGGTTTTTGATCCAGTGAAACAAGCACATGTTGATTGGTTAACCAATGAAGGGACAGCTGAAACAAGCAGCACCTGTCTGGTGCCTTATTGGTATTTGGGTTTCCTCCTGATTAGTTGCAACAAAAAAACTGAGACCCCTGATAAATATGAAAGAAAAACCACAACAATACCAAACAAAAACCCATTTAAGCTTTTCAATTACTTTCTCTAATGGTCTCAGTAGGTCTTGGATAAAAGAGCTGAGTCTGTCCAGTCTGAGACTGAGGCAAGACCGAGAGCCTAAAAAAGAGGTTTTGAGACTGGCCTCCAGAGCAGACCGATCTCGAGTACTAACAAACAACCAATACTAGTCACTAGTCTGAGGTGTGTTAAGAGTGAAAAACAGTCTATTGTCTGAAAATCCTGAATCATAAACATGTTCAATTATTACGATTGAAAATCTTCAAGGGGAGGAAGAGCTCAACTTTCACCTGGAACAGAATGTAGCCAGTTAGAGTGACATTTTGACATTCATTGATTTGATTGACAACTCTATCTTTTAATCCTGAGGCGTAGATCTCACTCCCTTGGTCCTCTCCTTTGGTGTCAGCAGGTGAGCGTATCACCAGTTGTGTTCCTGTCATTTAGTTATTATGAATTTTCAAAATAAAAAAAAACACCATAATCTGCCATCATCTCGCTTTCTTTTAGATGTGTAGTGGAACAGAATCCTGATGAGAGTTGAAATGAATACAAGCAACACCCAATTTGTTTTCCATTGGCAGATTTTGGAGAACACAACAGAGAGGAAGCTTGAGGGCCGCATGCAACTCCAACCCAGGACCTGCTTCGGTTGCTCTGTTGCTCAGTGTTCTGCCTTAACATACCAGTATGTGGAGGATGACTCCAATGGTTGAAGGCATTACTTGAGCAACATTGTCGTTTGTAGTGGCAAAGAAAACTTCGAAACCTCAGAACCAGATTTGGAAGATTAGCAAACCTGAAGAACCTGAACGGTGGGCAGAAGGATTGGAAGCAGTAGCGATGTGTACCTCGATATCAAAGACAGTGGGAGACAAAATACAAAACACAGGGCTAACACAAGCTAACCAAGTGTTACGTTTGGAAAGAAATGGAATGGAAATCCCATCTTCATGGGAGACACAGAACTTTTTTTTTATCATCTAAAAGTTTGTCACACGAAGAAGGTGACCCACAGAGGACACCATGAAATGAAAACATTTTTCAAAGTAGTTCATCAGTCTCGCTGCCGCGCAGCACACATGGCCGAGTCAAATTACTCAACGCGCACACAGATGGCGGCATCACTTTGATGGTATTTTAGCATGCGATTGGTAACCATGGTAACAGTATAGCGGGACACCCCAGAGGATCAGTGATGTAATTGGAATGTTTCCGCTCAGTATTCCAGGTGATGAAATTCACACTTTTAGATTAAATTTCACAGTTTGTTGCCTACTAAAGACTTCACACACAGCAGTTGAACCCGCCGCAGGACACGGAAATACACAAACCTGATCCCACACACAAACACACACACACATGTGGAGCCTGTCATTTTTACAGCGATCCTACATAATGGCTGTTCGCCAGCAGCAGATCAATCTGACACAGGGAACACACATGAATGTAAAGTAGTTTGGAATTGCAATGCTGAACCTGTTCACACTAGTTTAAAAACAGAGCAAATAGAATTGTGTACTTCTTTTCACCCAGCATTATTGCCCTGCATTTATTTTATCAACATTTATTCAATTCACATTTAGGCCTAAATCTATTAGTAATTGGGAAGAGGATGGGATTGCAGATTCACTGTAATGCAGAACAGCACCAAAATTAAAATAAATAAATAAATAAAAATCCTAATCTCGCTATCAACATTTCCCATAAATTTCTTTGAAATCTATTCTTCATTTTGAATTACTGTCTTGTTTTAGTCAAGACTGTGTCAAGCAGACCAGAGTATATATATACATATATATAACACCATATATATATATATATATATATATATATATATATATATATATATATATATATATATATATATATATATGTCAGATGAAATCTCAGTCTGTCGATATGTAGCCTGACTTGGGAGTCATCATAGGACACAAAAGTCACTTGAAGGTCTTGGTCGCATCCTCTCTCCCTCCTAGTCAGTCTTGGCCTTGGACTCGGTCTCTGTATGCCCTGGTCATGACATGGTCTTGGTTACACTCGCTGACTATCTAATAACATCCTTGGCAGAGGTTTACACCCCCAAAACAAGTGTCCATTTGAGTTCAGTTCATCATGTCGCCGCATTTCTGGCTCTTCTTGATTTAATACGTTCAATCACAGACAGTTTTCTTCTTCCAAAGATCTATAAATGACTTTCCAGACTATTCAACGCATTTGAGGTGGCAGTCTTGATACAGTTGTGCATATAAAATACTTTTCATGCCATTTAATTAGAGTCAAACTCAAGGCCCGGGAAAGTCATTTTAAAAGGCCAGCCGAAGTTTTAAGTACATGGAGTAGTTCAAAATGTAATTAAATATTGGTTTAAAGCGGACCAAAAACAAAACCAGTTTTAATGCATGTCACAGGTGAAAGCCAATGTCTACACGATGCAGATAAAAGGGAAATCAAAGAAAGAGCGCAGCGAGAATTCATGTTTATGAGTTGGAGTAGCATTTCTGTGTCTTGAAATGAATCGCACACGTCATGCTCATATTAGCCTATTATTTCCTGTAAAAGGACTTCCGATTTCAGAAGAGAAATATCGCCTTCGACCCGGCCCCTGCCTTGGACCGATTGGCCCCTTGAGTGACGGAGCATGACCTCCATACTGACTGAGGCCAGAACGACGGACAGATGACAACATTTGTGGACCTTCAGGTCCAGACACACATGACACATTTTGAAGATGTTTTTCCTCAACATGGTGAATTCAGCGAGAGATAGACTTCATCATTTGAAGGCCTTTAGCATTTGACATTAAGCACTTAAAGATGGACTAGGATCCCGTCAAAGATTGAGCATTTATTTTGAAACTTTGCCTCAATAACATCCATCACAGCAGCCTGTGTGTCAATTATTTCCAGAGTAGTAAAATGAACAAACATGGCCCCAGCTTCATTTTCGGTCTGGCTCTGCCCCTCTCCGCCAGAGTAATCATGTCCACTAGTCTGTTTCCAGAAAGCTCTGTGAGACTCCTCAGATATAAACACTAGATAACGGCCGCATCCCAGCACGACTCCTCGGTGGAGCCATTTACCCTCCCTGCCTTGGTTTGCATTGAAATATTCACCAATAATAGAGCTGTGAGGGCGGGAATGAGGCAACGATCCAGGTCAGTGGAGATGATGAGAGCAGTGGTGGGAAAAGGCCCGGTGATAAACACATCCCGCCTTTGATACGATGAGCGCAGGAAAATCAATTAGCATAATAATGAGCATTATTAATCATATTTTCCATGAATTAGTAAAAACTGTAGCTACATACGTGAGCAACGTTGTGTAGGACGGGATTAAAGTGAGCGAGACGCAGCGCTGAATTTCAGCCAACTATGAGGTAATATATTACATTTTAATGGTAAGAACTGAGTAATTCGGCTTTGTGTAAAAGACCCAAACAAAAGGGAGCGAAGCGTCAGGCTCTCCGAGGACCCACTTCAAAGCCAAAGTCCTAATTAGACCTACTTTTGAGAGGACGACAGAGATCCTCGGTGCCAAGTCACAGTCTCATCACTCCACAAGACTCTTTCACTGAGCCTGAATGTTTCTGCCTTTAAATGAGCAGTTGTACACTCCAATCCTTCTGCCCTTCAAATTGAAAGACCATCTCGCTATTTGGGGTATTTAGTTTGGGTTTCACTTCAGACACCAGTCCTGCAGCAATTGGCCATCAATCTTCGATGACTTCAGTTTACACAACTTATTGCCTCTACTTGATCGATTGTAAAATTCTGCACCAACTAGCTTTCCAGGTAAATGAAATTCAGCTTCATTGCAAGGCCTTGATGAGAAATATTGAAGTCAAGTATCCTGGTTTTGTTCCCTTACAGCGAAAAAAGGCTGTGTCCCATTTCTCACCCTAACACTCGTGCTTGACCCGAACACTGGATTTTTCGCGTTCACGTCTAAGCGTAGCGTGTCCATGTCCAACAACATGAACAATACAACAGCATCCATGCTAACGTTGACATCCTCACACCTCTAACAGATCTATCACCGCAACATGGCAGTGAAGCCGGCTTCTTCTCCGTTGGTTCAACAAACCAAGTGAGATTATCAGTGCTGATGCAAGAGGTTGGAAAAACTTTGGAGCTGGCATTTCCAAAACGTCTCCAACACTGGATATGCAGGAAACAAAACACAGCACGGTAGCCAATGACACATTGTCTTTACGCATGACGTCATGAAGTGTTGTCCCAGTTCTTAGGGATGTCAATCACTTCACTTTGTCGTCTGAGGGCGCTTCATAGTGGAGGGCGCGCAGAACCAAGTGCTAGTGTTAGGATGAGAAATGGAACACGCCCAAAGTGCTCCGTAAATTCAGCCTTAACACTCGATCCAAGGACAATGATGTCACACATGTGCCAGACCTGAAACACTATTACTGACAAATGAAGAAGTTTGAGCTTCAGCCCCACGAACCACTTTAATCCGAATAAATACCTTTGAACGGAACGAAAACGATAAACATTTGAAATGAAATTACTCAATATGACTATTCCGATTGAAAAGTCATGCACGTGTACACACCCGATCCGAGGGCTCTGTGTCTGGGTTGACTTTTGTGTCACTGTGCATGTTCACTCCATGTGACACAACTGGAGTCCAACACAACGGCTAAACGTTTTAACAGCAAAATAACACAAAAGATTGTGCTAAACAAAATACACGTATGAAGAAGCAGAATAACGTCATGTTCTTTGCTGGGAGCTGTTGCTAAGATACGGATGGTGGTTTGTTTACAACTGGATCAAGGAAGTGGTGCAGCAAAAGAGTCTTTTTCTACGTTCCCCACTATTTACACTCAGTTTTACAGTGCTGTAGTGCACAACTCTGAATTGGACAGCACCATTTCATGTCATGTAAACAGGGATGATTTCATATCTGATCAAAATACATTCACTTGTATCATGGAAAAAAGTGACTGTAGCCATTGAAACAGAGGGTAGAATAGAATCAATCTTTATTGGCCACCAAGGTTGAAAATTGCTTTGACCTGACCAACATGAAAAAACTAACAGGCAACAATACAACCATATTAAAATAGTAATGGAACTGAAAATATAGCAGTTCCTAACAGTTTGTATTAATTGGTCACTTTGTTGACTCAAGAATGCTGACGGCATTTGGCATAAAAGAGTTTTTGAACACGCCTTTGGCCAGGGAAACTCTCTAGCTCCCAGACTTCAAAGGTACAAAGTCACTGGAGGGAAGATGAGAACCAACACAATACTCCCAACTTTACACCTCTTCCTTTTTATATAGTTGTTGTTATTGTTATGGAGCTGCTAAAGATTTTATGTTCATATTTCCAACATGCTCAGCAGCTATGGTGGACAAACGCTACTCCCATTGTTGTGAAGTGACTTATAGACGAAGAGGCAAAACTGCTGCTTTCAAATCAATCCACTGTAAGACCAGGTTTTAGAAAGTCATGCTTCTACAAGTCATTGTGTTTACAGCAATGCATCTCCGATATAATCGACTGTCTCCGTGTGGCTGGAGCCTGAATCAACACTTGAGAGGGGGGTGTCTCTTGGAGGCAGTTTGGCTCCTCGCTTTCCTTCTCATGATGGGGAGCAGCGGCGATTCTCCCCATTCCTAAAGGGAAATCCAGGCCTTCTATTGAGGAGCTTGTTCTCCACCGGCTTGGAACGAATGATACGTCTTGTGGACGGCAAAACGTTCGCGATAAAACACAGCGATATTGAACTTGCTTCAACAAGCACAAGGCCGCAGTAATGACAACGACAGCAAGTGGCACAGAAAACACCCGCTCCGGCATCAGAAGTGCCACATTCGGGCTTTCTGCACGTCTCACTAAACAAACAAGCAAAGGAGATATTGGACACAGTCGCTGCTCGCGAGGATTTTTCACATTATGTTTACCTGCCGGAGGAGAAACAATCGAGGGACTCGTTCAACGATCGTTCAGGAGGCCTTGAGTTGAGGAACATTAAATCTAAATTTGCTCATGTTGTGAAGTGGTCGGAGGGCAGAATGAGGTGAGGGGCTTTTTTTAAAGAGGCAGTACAGCCCCCACATGGAACTGTGTCCTGTGGGAAGTATAGTACTCATCGCCCTGCTCCTTCAGTTGAAGTGGCTTCTTCTCGACACCTCCCTAGTGTGGTGTTCCAGGCATGTGCAATAGGGAGGCGACCTGGGGCAGAGCCAGGAGATGCTGACAGTCTCAGTATTCACTTGAATACAACAGGAAGTAGTTCCATAAGTTCACCAGAGCCTTCTAGCTTCTCCTCTCCAAGCATCAAGCAGATGGGCAGCATGCCACGGATGCACACAGGATCCCAATGACCATGTTTCTTTTCCACGTAATTGTTGACTTCCACACACTCGTCTGTCACATGAATATTTATGGAGGACAACGTTGGCACGTGCTCACAATCACACCACCGCGTCCTACACCAGATTACACTCCAGCGATGCTCGGCGGGGCCTCAGCACATGCTGCTGTCTATAAATAGTCGTCATTATGCAGGGAAACCTTATGGATGAGCATCCGTGGATTCTCCGCTTATGCTCCTGAAGTCTTCATGTGACAACCTTCTCAGCCGCTCTCAGCGCTCTGCTTTTGGACTAGAAGAAGTCGTTGTGGCCTTCAGGGAATCGCTCTTCATGCTGCTATTGACATTTCATCCAGCCTCATGTGTCGTGATTGGATGAGGGCAAACCCCCTCTCTCAGAGAAAGCTTGAGTTTTTCCTAACAGCCAGGTGGTGCATCTGTTGTTGTTGGCATTGTGGGGTGACTGGGTCCCCGGGAGGATTCATTTACACGTTCTTCTAATGAGCATGTGTACAGCTATACCTGCTCCATCGCTGATCCACTGAGGGCATAGGCTTCAAAACACAACGTGTGATGATGTAAAACCTGAGAGGAGAGATGATAAACATGAAAATAATGTGACCTGATCAGGCCATTTTCACGTGTTTTGCTTCGGGTCAAGGCTTGTTTTTGACTCTGGGTAGAGTCACAGATATGGTTCCTGTGATAAACAAGAGCAAATCGATTTATGCTATTACCTAAATTTTTGGTTATCAATACATAATGTAATCATTTGATGGTTGATTATGACTAAAGAAAAAAATGCAGAGGACAGTGAACTATGATATATCACTTAAACGTATTAATTGTTCAGAAGGTTAAGGTGACAGAAATAATCCTTACATTAATGTCATAAAAAAGAAGAAATTGTTTTAGATTTTTGTAAATATGAACTCGAAATTGACTTCTGTTGATCAAACTAATCCATAACGCGATGATTTGCGCAGGTCAAATTTCAGACAAGAAATTTCCAGACCTTTCGAGTCAACTCCATTGTCAGACCCGAACAAGATTCTTTTGTGCAGCATTGAATTTATGGCCACTTCTGTCGTCTTCTTTCAGTTTCCCGATGAAAGCAGTTCTACTACATGTCCATAAGAGGGCAGCAGAGAAATGCCGCGCATTTGCCTCGACCCCCTTCCCTCACTCACGGGGATGTTCCTTAGCTGGACTCCCACTGGTTCAACTACTTACTGGAACATGGCAGCAAAGGCTTTCACTCTTGTGAGACGACGACTGTCACTGCAGATGTTTGGAGAGAAAATCCCAGCCTCAGAAGCCAAAGATTCTTGAATTTATTTTTCTTTTCCTGAGCTTTAAGACATCAATTCATCATTCGTATCTTTGTGAACAGTCTGGATATTTATGACACTTGAGGATTATTTCAGCTGGCACCTATGTTAAGTTCTTCATGTGAAGGGTGTTAGCGTAAAGAACATCATTTTCAGATTCAATAATATCTTTATTGTCAAACAGCCACACACCATAACATTCATAACCTTGAGGCAGAAGAAAATATTCTAGAGTGTAAAACTTCAGTGCATAAACTGATAAACATTCAAAATAATCATGTTGCGCAAGATACCAAGTAAAACAAAACAAAAAAATAATAGTTTCCCACCAATTCATTTTTAGTCATCCTGTCCCAGCTAGCGAGAGTGATGCACCTTTCCAGTCTTTTTATTTAACTGGTACTTAAATAAAAAGACTTTGGCATCTCTGCATTTTTGTTGCTATATTTAGTTTTTGTTTAGGCAATGTGTGGGCCTCATGCAACCCAGCGGCGCCCACACAAACACACAACTCTGTGTCTGTGAAAACTGCTGTTTGAAATAACAAGCGATGGACACCATCATACGCTAAGAATGCAGTTGTGCGTTTTCTGATTCACTGCGTCTGAATGTGTTTGTCATCAGGTTCAGACGTGACGTCACTACCCAGCAGAGGGCTCATCCATAGCGCATATAATGACGTTGAGGATGAAACCATCCTGGTGATTTAGACTGGTGTGAAGATTAAAACAGATTCAAAAGGTGGGGCCTCTCGATAATGCTGTAGTCTGGTGACCAAGAACAAGGCCCATCTGAACACAAACACAAATTACTCATTCCAATGATAGATACAAGTTTGATGTTTTTTATTGAAATGTCTTTTCCTTACATCAGAAAATACATGTGTGCTTCTGCAAGACTCGTGCTTCTGTCTTGGTTCTGACTGCTTCTGGCGGCCTCAAAGTCTTTGTGTCGCTCTCGCCTTTCGCAGGGATCAGTTTTGGGCAGAGAGGTCTCACCTACAACACTAACACCCACTTTAAATCAGGATCTATGACGTGACCATTGTAGAGACTCAAGCACACGAGTCGCTTATTCACGCCAAAGTGTGTTGATATTCACCGGTTGCATTCCATCAGAGAGGACAATGTGGAAGATAATGTAAAAACATAAATACACCTGTAGATGGCAGTAATAATATGGACTAATTCAGCATTCAAGATGCGATTGTGATGTGACGTTGAATGAGAGTTTGTTTACTTTAGTTCGATCTTCCAACACTTGTGTGTTGCCATTACTATTGGCTGGTTAATAAGTACAGTGAACAGTCATGAAGTTTGGGTGGGTTTTTTTTTTCCAAATGCTAAGATTTTTGTGCAACTTCCACTCCAGGTAGCGCTGCGGTGATTGTGAAGAATTATTGTATTTGTGCCCCAACTGTGCAGAGCGTACAGATTCAACCTGCTGCTGGTTGGGTCTTCACTCTGGACTGCGTTGTCCAGCCAACCAACCGCGCACTACCTAGTCTGCTCCCCATTCTTTCTCGCTGTTGAAACATTTCACTTTTATCAAATTCACTGGCGATCGTGGTGCGGCCCCGGTTAAGTCCTCACTCAGTCCATTTGTCACGATTCTGACAGAACACTCGAATGCACACTCACAACTCTCCATTGTTTCAAATAAAACATCTGCCTTGTGTCTCCACGAAGCAGAGCTGGAGATGCAGAAACTGACAGCACATACATGCCAATGTTCGCAAACTCATTGAGATTCCTAGACTGACTGTTTGTTTCCAACCTAGATTTTTAAAAATCCTCCCCAAAAGTGAAGCTTATGATACAAGTAAACACAATTATTCGATCCAAAATGACATTCCTTCTGGGGAAAATTGTTAAAAAAAATTAAAGCGAGGACACGATTTTGGCTCGGCAGTTGCTGCATTTACAGTAACCACAACACTGAGGAGGAACGCAGGCCTGCAGAGCCTTCAACACATCTCTGGTGGAGGCGGAAAGTTTGATCACATACAATGTTTCAAAGGTCTGGGGGTCATCTGATCCTCTGTGTGTGTGTGTGTGTGTGTGTGTGTGTGTCCGTAGGTATTCCTGATGTTATGGGGACATAAATCTGTTGACAGTTCCAATGATGGAAAAAAAATCCAATAATGTAAACAATGGTATATTGGGGTTAAGCTGAGGTTACTATGTGAGTCTGTGTGTGTTTCTGGTTGTCCAGGGTCTGCAATAACTTCAAGCGAAAGCATTATGGGTTCAGACTCACCCTGGGAGACAAACCCGTTCCAGTTGTCGGACATTAGAGTCCCACCATATTTAATTTCAGGGGCCAGCGTTTGCACTGATGGACGAGTGGAGAAGGATGGTGGCGCCGTTTCTCATGCTCCTCAAAAGTGATCTGAAGGTTTGTGTATGAAGATAACTTTCAAACTAGTGAAGTATATGTGACTAAAGCTGTCCAGTTTTACACAAAGAAACTCTATTAAATGTTTTTCAGTGTGATTTATTTTAAAGATATGGAATAGATAAATAAATAAACCCACAACTTTGGACTGCCTGTAATGCATGGATATCAAATTCCTCATAGGAAATATTTGAAAATATATAGAATGTAACTACCATTGGTCCCACTCATAACTACATATTAATGTTGGAAATGTACTGAGACACATAAGTGATCAAGGCATTATTTCTTTACGATTTGCAGGAGGCATTTTTAAAACTGACACAGTCACAGAAATCCAGACAACTTTACTACTTGTCCAAGTTTGAACTGATGAATATAATGCCAATGCAATAAAATTATTTGTAAAACAGATTCGAAAGACTCAATGAGAATGAAAACAAGTTTTATCATTTGTTGGGTGGGGACCTTGACATTGCAATTGATGAATAAAGACGGTTAAAAATATAACAGAAACTAAATTTGTCAGCTCTTGTGATTATTTACAAATATGAATGAGTTATTAAGGGTCTGACCTCTAATAAATGGGTATTGAGCGGTAACTGCCCTCTCTTTTGCTGACACACACTCATTGATAAACAGCGTCAGAGTAGAAGTGATGTCATGTTCATGTTCTGGAACACACAAAGGTCCATTGACCGAGATTTTATACAGTAGACGTACAATTACTGCCCGTTAACCTCGGTATTCAGAAAGAGCTCATTATATATGTGAGCAAATTCCCCTGTGTGTGTTTTCAGGGGCCTGCAGAACTTGGCTGTTGGGCAGCGGCGGTCAGTCAGTGCCCCGGGGCCTCAGCAGTGGGAATAAACCCTTATTGTTGCTAAATGCCACTTTTAATGGCGTCCTCCCTCTGACAGAGACGATCGTGGTCTGGAGTCCACTTCCTGGATGCAGGTCCATCATAGTAGCAAGACTGAACATGGCCTTGAATGAATATTATATGGCATTTTGTCCTTTGATGTTTTACTTTACATCAAAGGAAGTTCATTTTTAAAAGGCTTTGATTGACTTCAGCAACAGGATTTTTCATCATCATATACTTTGTTTCTTTTTTCTTTCAATTAATTTTATGAATTTATTGATTAATTCTCAACCAAAAGGAGGCAATGGCTGCTAGGGTACAGACCCGACCTCCTTAAGGGTTTGAAAGATTTAAATATGCTCGACCATTAGACTGACCTGGCAGTTCGAAATCTTTCTTTTTTACAGATACAGTGTTTAAAATGTTGAAACGTCACTTCTTAATTCTGATAACTTTTATTTTATTAAATTTTTCTGTCATTTTTTTGGATCAACATTCATATAGTTGTTTGTATTTCAAAATGAAAGGTGAAGCAACGAGCTAATTTTAGCTGATAATGAACAGTAAATGAAAGAACTGTGTTTGCGGTGTGTGGTTATGGAACCAAGAAATATGACATGGGTAGGAATTACATCGTCATAATGAATGCTAGGCCTTAAATGATAGGTTGGTTGATGCATGCCATTTTAAAAAATGATTTCTTTATTTCCTTTATCGGTATATTGATTAGTTTATCTGTGTAAAAGAAGGAAGTAGTGGTAGTGGACACATGGAATCAAGTAGGCGTCTAGTGAAATGGATCAAGGGAGGTGAAGAAGAGAGTGCAGCATGGTGTAACGGAAATAAGAAGTGGGAAACGTTGGACAGATTATTAGCGCTGGAGATATAAAGGAAAAAGGAGAAGAAAGAGACAACTGTTGGGTTGATGGAAGCAGTAAATGAAGACGTAAAAGGGTGACTTGATGATCAAGAAAGGTTAAGGTGGGTAACGCTAAAAGAATAATATTCATTTGACAAAGTTTAAGCATGAAAAACAGATCATAGGCTCCAACAGTGTTAAATTAATTTGTTAAAAAGTGTGATAATTGAGGTCAGCTGAGTGTCAAATTAAGGGTATGCAGCAGAAGAGCGCCGCTCTACATGCAAATCCTTTTTTCCTCAAATAACTATGCAAGCTCAGGTCTTTGAAGTAGAACAGAAGAAGTGCTGCTACTATGTACTTAATATTTCATTATCGCCTTTAGAAACTTGCCGCTTGAAAGTGTGATACTGTTGTAGTGAGTATTGCCGTGGTCTCTTCTGTCAGCAGCCAGGGAACTGGACCAGCAGAAAACATCTTCAGACAAAAGCGATGCAGACAGAAACTGATGAGAAAGAGAGAGAGAGACCAACCTTCTCTCCTCACCGTGCAGAGGTAAACACAGGTGTGGCAGGAGAAAGTCCAACAGAGACTGTTCTGACACATTTGGATGAGGAGGAAATGACAAAACAAATAAAAACGCCCCAAATATGTGTCGCAGCAGACAGCACAGGCTTCAACAGTCGGCCATACAGAAGCGCAGCGTGGTTTGGATTCCTTAGTCCTATGAGAAACTGTATCCGCTTCAGAAATGGTCTTCTCAGTCCTGACAACGTGGGCATTGTCCTTTTGGGTCAGGGAGGCGTTCCTGAAAGGCTATCTGCCGCGTGGCCCCGGGCTAATCTGGCCCGGGTCACAGGTCACATGCTCCGCCTGGTTTTGGCCGGTGGTCTGAGCATCAGTTCGCTGCTTTTCGGGTCAGAGGGATCAATTTGCTTGAGATAATGTGACAGGAGGGCTTAGGTACATTTTTGGAGCTTTAGTTTCTTCTTTAGTTCTTGTCACGCAGGTCAAGGATTTTCAGGTGGATGGTTTAAATAAGAAGTTCAAACGCGACACAAGTTTTGGCTCCACGCTGCTGATTGGTCCACTCAAGATATCACTATCTGTGAAGAAGAAAGGCCTTGTATGGAATATATATAAAACTTGGACTGGGCAAGTCGGATCAGGAGGTTACAGGAGTCATAGTGAGACTCTATAAAAGCACTGTGAGAGCGCAGACCTCAGCAGAGCCACTTGTTTCCTCCCATATTATGATTCTTTTTAAGAAGTGTTATTGCGCAACATGTATTTATATAAAGGTTGAATATTTGTTGAGTATAAATTAACCACTAATAAACTAACTGCCCTGTTATTTACTGTTAAAAAAGAGTTATTTGACTGTTTAGAGTGAACTAGTATCTAATATATAATGAATCACTGACTATTATGCTGCAAATACCCATATGAATCATTCATTTATGAATGGTTCGTATGTGTTTTCTAATCTGGAGTTTTACCTCTTAATTTGACTCCTTGTTTAGCACTTGAAAAATGAATGATATAACTGAGATCACTGTGACACTAGGTGGCAGCAGTGGTCCAGAACTGATGCGTACAACAGGCAGTAGCTTTGCTGCTCACCCACAGAGATGAAGCGTTAAATCAGTGCTGCCAACCTGATGACTTTTCTGGTTAGTTTGCTGTAAAGTATTCAACATTTGGTGAATCTGTGACCACCAGTATCAACTTTCCTCTCTGAGAAGTTGGCAGTGCTGCTTCAAAATATTCATGGATCCAGATGGTGACCAATGCTTAATCTTCTCTTCATCACACTTTCATCTTCTTGTTTTTCTTGAAAATGTTTTGGAAATGGCTAACCTGTTTTCCTGTCATTTATGCTAACCGAGAGACCGATGAACAGAGATGACGACGAGTGTTGTGAAGCAGAAATGACTAATTCAATTCTCCTCGCCAGACCTCGATTCCATGAGTATTTCGATAATTGAATCTTCAGCAATGTGCCAGGACATCATCAGGTCGATGTCTTATATTGGTCGTTCTCTTGTTCAGCATCTATCAACACTTGAGGAACGAGTCCATTATCTTACATACTCTGAACATCATTACTTCCAAAACAGAGTTTTATCTGGCTCAAAAGAACCTCAGAACAGTGTTCTGTGACTCGAACAATTGGGCGATAACAGCAGCGATAATTCAGTGTGGAATTACTGCACATACAAAAGACAGAGTGTCTTTCCTGTGTTCTCACACATTTACTGAAGAACCTTTTACTGTTGAGGCAAATCTCGGGCCAAAGAGTCGACCTGCAGATCGCTTGGCTTCGCTCTGTCGTTCACTAATCAAATGTGAATGTTTCATCGAAGGAAGATTAAGCCCTTACTTCCTGCTCAGTTCCACGAAGTCAGCTGTCTGTTCAAACAGTCGCAGTTGATGGGGATAATAAAGGCCAGATGTTTTCTTCCTCCAGACAGATGGAGAGTTACGACTTGGTCAAACTGAGCAGTGATTCTACACAGCAACGGCAACCCTGACTCTGCAGCAACACTTCAGTGTCTGGGAGGATCTGCTTCATATCACAGGTAGATGTTTCAGAACCCACACCCTGATATTGTCTTTCACTACAGTTGGCTCATCCTCCACTGCAGTGTGAGATCTGAAACACACGCTGATGTGAGAAGATGTGAGAATTGTCAGGAGCACATTGTCACGGCTGAATTAAGTAGCGATGCAAAAGATATCGGTCTTATTGTCCTATCAATGCAAGGTTTTTATACAATATTAACAATGTTATTTTAAGATACATCTAGTGAGACTAGAGAATGTTAACAAATTATAATCACAGTGAAAAAGGTAAAAGAAAATCACGATTCAAACAAGCAGGAACAGACAGATGATGGAATTTTGCTACAATGAACGCAATTTTGTCAAAAATTACATTTGTTTCCTATATTTTATTTTAGATTGTTCCTGATCTCTTATTTCTTTCATGCCTTGTGTGCTGCAAAATCTATACATTTAAGGTTGTAGAAAAATGATAAATGATGTCGGGTGCAGCGTCTGAAACTTCTGAAAATGTCCTGTTTTATATATACACATACTAACACCTGCTCAGGATTTTAAATACAAAGGGAGACATGATTATTTGGTGAAATAAAACATGTACTTGGTGGAGAAAAAAAATTCTTGACCTCTTTTATCCTTCCACGAGCTCACAGGCACTGGAGACCATCCCAGCTACACAGGAGAGAGGCAGAGGATACTCAGGATAGGCAACCCCCCCCCCTACACACACACACACCTACATGCAGATAAAATGCATAAATTCACTTGTGTATGTTTTTTCAAGGGTGGGAGGAAACCTGAGTCCCCAGAGGAAACTCACCCACACACACACACAGAAGTGTATTCTACAGATTTTCCCCACATGACTCCAGCAGAGGCTTCAAGCTGCCGTAGACTTTTTGCTTATGGCCACACGTGAATTCAAATGTTCCTGCTACTGTACCAGGTTGCACGAGCCTTCCTGCTAATGGCTTTTTCAGTCGATCAGCGTGATGCCAGGTCCTAAGCGAGACCTTCATAGCGCCCAGAAGGAAGCCGCTGACGTCATTTGTCTCCAGTGTCTGAAGGAAGAGAATCCCTGGGGGAAGAGTCCGACTGTGGGCTGAACACAACAGACGAACTCAGGTCCATAAAAGAATACTGACCGGCCTTACACGACTGTGACCAATCTTTAAAATACCAGTGCACCCCTGAGTGATAATCAAAGCCAGAGATGGACTTTGCTTTCATATGTTCTTTTTAGGATCCAGATGTGGGTGACCAGTCCGTGCTATATGGATACCAGAAACCAAACTTGCCTATTATCCAATTGTGGGTGGAGAACAGAGTGACCTTGAGATAAACTTGTGAGACACTAAATATGCCACATGTGCAGGTTGGTCTCCGCGCACCTGGGTTCGTTTACGTGGCCTCACCTCTCCACTCTGATCCATGGAAACGCACACTGTGAAACTCTAACCAGAAAAAAAGTGTTAAAATCGATCATGACTGCAGTTCTGAAACTGTTGAGCTATTTCCTCAAGCCACAGTCACACAACCACCTGCGTCCATCGTGAGCACCAAGTCAGGCAAATTCATTTTTGCATTCATTTTAGAGAAGGTGGGTCTGATGTGAAAGTGGATCCGGATTGAAAGCTGCCACCCAACTGGCAACAGTCAGCGCACACTCGTGCCAACTTCTCTGTGTGCCGCACCAGGAACCACAACAATGTATAAATGAGCTCTGTTTTGAATTGAAAACAGCATAATCAGGACTCTAAGTGAAAACAGAGCTGCTACTAGCAGAACCCCAGCTCAAAAGAAAGAAAGAGAAAATCAGTTTTCTGGCATGTTTCATGATGAAATCTATGATCGCTTTGTCTGTGAGACCTCAGAACAAGTGGATCGATGCCTAAAACATTTCCAAGAAAGTCAATGAAGAGAAAAATGTCCATGTTGGCAGATCTACTAAAATCATCAACCACTCTGTGAAACCAAATTCAGGACAAGGGGAATAAAAAATCTTGAATTTGTCCTTCATCTAAAGAGGTTTCAGAGGGAATCTACATGCAACATGTGGTAGACATGTCGCGGCACGCTAACCAATCGCCAAAGTCATGTTAGAATGTCAGAACCTCAACATGACTTGGCAACAGTTGTTGCACTACTCACACCTGTGCAGTTGCAGCCAAGTCACACTGCCAAGTGACTTCCCCTCCCCTCTAAACTTAGTGGAGAAACAACATGGCGGACTGGAGATGCAAAGGCTTATAAGTCCTGAGAAAGTCTGTTGAACGCTACAAAAAGATTTGGACGCCCTGCGTCTGAGTCCATCTGAGCTTTAGGAGGCTTTATCGGCTTGGTGAGTTCCAGCAACATTTTGATTGGTTACAACTTCATCTTTGGATGTGACAAATGTTCTTGAAAAATTGCACTGAAGCTCCGACCTTGACACATCATCCGCTCCCATGCTGTAGTACAACAATGTAACGCACGTATTCTTGTCTGTACATTGACTTTGCATCTGAATCAAGTTATTTTTGTAGCACCACAGACAGTGTGTGAAACAGACCAACAACAATTGGCACTGACTTCATGCGAAGGCTACATTTGGATCGGGCATTACCGAGCGCGTGCACAATGTTGCCTGAGTGAAACAACCCCAACACGGAAACAGAGACTACAGCAACAAGTCGTTGCATCTTAGAATGACTATGTGGGACATGGCTTCAAATGAATCCAACTAGTCGAAGCAGTCACTAAGACAAGGCCACAACACTGTACACAGGACAGAAAGACGCCATACAAACAGTCTTCACCCTACCACTAAAAACACCACTGCATTTGGAACAGGCAACTGTATCGAAAAAAGAGAGCAATGAGAGAAAACAAATTCAATCATATGCTATTACTAAAAAGAAGACACTACACTTAAATCTGTCAATCTTAGGCTGCAACTGCTGGTTATTTCTATAGTTGGCATACAGCGGATGTGGGTTGAAGAACAAACCAACATCATTGCTCTGTTGTAAATAAAATATAAGGATAAAAATAACCTGTAGAGTGCAAAACGTTTGAAACTTTATAGTTGAATTTTGTTTGCTTTTGTCTGCCTTTTATGTGTCCTTTGACGTGTCCTTTGTGAATAATCCTGAAGTTTTGGGCGAGTCACGATCATTGTTTCCACTATGTTGACTGGTCTTCTCAGCCCTAGTACAGTCAGACACTGGCGTCTGAAGACAGGAGAATCTCAAAGGAGTGCGATGTGAAGCAGATGTCAATTTAAGTGCGAGCAAAATGTCAAGAGAAACTCCAGAAAGAAGGGACAGTTCTTCTGATAAACAAAGTCTGTTTCCAATTTTTTTTTTTAAGTTAGCCTCAGAGCAAAAATCAATGTTGAGTATTTTCTACCCAACAAGATTTGGCGGTTGGAAGCAGCTGCGAGGTGGTTGATTGATCAGACCCGCCCACTTCAGCAGCCAATATTTATCCTTTCATCAACGTGTTCTGAGTTTCACAGTCCTCGCTGTGATCGTACACATTACGGTAAATATCTGCTATAAAGCGGTTTCCTGAGTCGCCGTCCAAATCTCAGAACACGTGTGGTCGGCTTTATTAGCCTAATGGGCTCATTTGCAACATAAAACCCTGTAAACGGATTTGTGTGAATATTCTGCCCGGAGGTGAGCTCCCAAACATCTGTACATTATTAAAAAAGCAAAGTCAGTGGAGAGCAATTTTGTACTGTCGTTAAAATAGGAGTAAACAAAGCATTTTTTCAGTAGATTACATCATAAAAGTCCAGCGTTGCTGCGATATTGCAATAAACCCCGCTGAGCTCCTACAGCCACACCGTAAAGTAAACACCACCCGCTCTGGTTCGCATGAATTATGACTGTATTTGTGGAATGAACAAAAGTTTAAGCAATCTTCAGTCAAACGCCGAAACACGCAGACTGGAAAGATGAATAAAGTTCAATTAAATGAACTTGAAGAACACGCCGGTCATTTTTACTGCTTCACTCAGTTCCCTTGTAATTTATTTTTATGTTTTTATTTGGTTTGGGAAAATACCCGCTCCTCACCACTCTGTATCCATGGCTCTGATTGGCTCAGCAACGTTGTGCATGTTGTGTAGATCCTAGAGTTTGTTTGGAGAAGTGAATGTTATGAAATACTGAACACTAAACTAAAAGTTTAAGCAGTGGTGCTCAGCCTTTCATTCAGCAATGTGAATGCATTTTTTTTCACTAACCAAAACAGGTTAAAAGCTTAAAACATTTTCTTGAAACCTTTTCTTATTGTCATAGTCAAAGTCTTTTTGAGTATATTTTCAGAATAATGTCTGCATTTTGTCAGCATCTTTCTCTCCTCACACTTTAGATTATTATATTATTACATATAGTTATAGTGGCAGGTGACACTACTACGACGACTACTACTATTACTACTACTACTACTACTACTACTACTAATAATAATATCAATAATAATGATGACACGTGAATATTATTATTATAATATCATATTTCATTTTTTAGGGGAAAAGCCGTGACACAACTGTTGTTGTTTTTGCCACGGGTGGCAGAACTATTTTCCATTGCTACTCTTCGTGTATGTCAACCTGATTATCCCCGTTGAATTGTTTATTTCATTGCGAAAATTGCATTTTGGCTGCGAACCTGTTTTTTTTTAGCGCACAAGCCTTGACACCGCCGTCACGTGATTTATGAGAACGCGTCACGTATAACCCGTCAGGTGCTAGGACCCGGAGGTGCAGTCCGTTAATGGAGTCAACAGGCTCCTCACTCTCACAGTCTGCAGCAACTTTCAAACAAGTGTCGGACGCTGAGAGCAAAGTTTGGGATAACCGAGGGCCACTGCGGCGCTCTGCACCTGGCACCGACACAGTCTGGACTATATTCTTGTCTTTTCCCCTCACCGGCGAGTGGCGGCACCTTCACTGAGGTGAGACTTCATTTACAAAAGCAACGTGAGAGTGAGTTAAGAGCAAGTTGGAACAGTTAAACGTCCATCCTTGGTGAAACTGAAGCCTTGCCCCGGGGTCAGCAAGTGACAATAGAGCCAATCATAACCAGGTTTTGGGTCATATTCCGCAGCATTCCTCTGCCGATCTTTGGTATGTCAATTCACGGAGTCGTGAACCTGGCTGCAGGCTAATAATCCTCAATGATACCGCGCTGTTGAGAATTCTTGACATAATAGCAGGTGATTATACTCGATAAGACTTGTCATGCTATTTCCATTTATGCTACACGTTCCTCACATTTGCTCTGTACATTTTTGGAAGTCTTAAATGCAATTATCTATCACTCGTAAATCACTGCCGTGGCACGCCATTTCTTTGTCGTCATTCTTAGTTTCCCATTTTTGCAGACTCGTGTAAGGTAAAGTTAAAATGAGACGAGACTGTATTTAGTGCCAGAGATACTCTGTGTTGGTCTAACTTCAGTCACAGGTTCAATGTCGACCTCTTCCTCTACGTATTGTGGAAGATATGTGACTTCAACCTGATGCACCTTTGGTTGTGACGTGTCGTTTCATACTTAATTTACCAAACCTTTATGTTGACATATCCAAACTAGGCACCATTTAATAGAGTAAACACCACTTGAGGAGGTTGTTTGTGTTTCTTCTTTGAGGTCTCCCAGTTGGGCACAGACATTTTAAAGAACCTGTACTCCGACATTTTTGAACCTTCGCAGTCTCTGATAAACACCATAAAAAACGTTTTTTGTCAACCAAACTTGTTTTCAAGTGAGAGTTGATTTTTTTTATTTCTCCTCATCTGATTGAGAACAGCATCCGAGAGTTGGAAAAAGTTTGATTTCTCTTTTGTCGAAATGTAAAGAACTCATTACACATTTTAATTTGTGCCACTCAGTTACTATTTTAAAAGGTTTTTGAAATGTCCAAGAAAAGCATATCATTCAATTTTGCCGTGCCTGTAACATTGTTGAACTAAAGTCCCCAAATTTATTCATGTATTTTTTTTTTTCCATTTTCTCTGTTTTATATTTTCTTGGCGAATTATGTGTATTACATTATGTATGTTTTTTCTCCATATTTTCAAAACATTTTTCTCTCTCTGTGTACTCTTCACTTATATCATTATTAACATTTAAACTAACTTGTTTTGACATAATATTGTCTGAGCATGGAATCCTTCTTAATACTGAGGTCATGTGACTGCCCATAGACTGTCGGGAGAAGTCTACACCTCAACTCTAATATTTAATTCAAACTTGTTTCCATTAATAAGTTCATTCTTGACTTATGCCATGATAAGAAGCCTGTCCACTCCTGCGTAGTCGGGCTGTATGTGAGTTGAATGGAAAGGAAAAAGTAGCGAACCATTAATGGCAAAGCTTGTCTTGGTGCGAACAAAAGGAGCAGTGGTCGGTTTACATCCACAAAGAGTGATGAAGTCAGAGTGATGAAATCTGAGGCGGCTGTCGGAGGAGTCAGCGCTTGAAGGGCTCTAGATTTGGTTGGAATCGACAGTCTTCTTCAGCCACTATACAAACTCCAGGCTCAGACAGCAACAATCTTACCATGCTTTCAAAACCAACAATCTTCTGCCTTCATTGGTTTTGCGTTGTGGAACAGAATAATGAGGTACTTTCTTTAACTGACTTGAATGTTTTGGAGTTGATTCACAAATTGCTTTTCCCTCTTGGCTATTATTTGGCTATTTGGACTATTGGCTATTGGAACTATTTGGGGTCTGCTTAGTGTTGCTGTTAGAGAAGAAACCTGTGGAGAACCAGACTCGCAGTGGGATTGAAGAAGCCGGAGATGAGCTGAAAAGAAGGGCTGTGAATTAGGAAGAATGCACCAAAGAGCCAGTGGTATCAGATCTTATGTTATTTATTATTATTTTAACCAAGTTACAGTGAAAGTTACTTTTTGGAATTAATTGTTGTATGAAACTTGCTCCACCCTCTGCTCAGGAATCAGCTGTTTTTTCTGCGATGAAGGTGTGGATCCCGAGGAGAGTTTCATGAAAGCGGGCTGGACTTTTGATTTCAGAGTGCATTTGTTCATCTAACATCACAATAACAATGTAGTTGTTCATAGAATGACTCGAAAACATACTGCAATACGTATTACAGAAACTGCTTACATTTTTCTCCCTTTATTTGGAGGTGATATTCAGCATGACTGTCACACATCTGGCCGTAGAGGTGCGCAACAAGACAAAACTAATTTGCATAAATGCACAGTAGGGATGGGCGATAACATATCGTGCATCCCATGATAAATTCAATAAACATGCGGCACTCGCTGCATTGCACTTGCATATATGAACATGACGAGACCGTGACGGCGCGCCACACTCTCCTGCTCCACAGCTGACACCAGAGTGTGACAGTTGTGGTGGACTTTGGTTCACGATTGCAGTTTTAAACTCTTTTTAACACAGCAAACTTTTGATGGTGACACTGTTCCACTCTGAGTCTCTGGATCAGGCTTTTAGCTGGGATTTTGAATCAATCAGTCCAAAACTCGGCCCGCAAGCCATAACCCTGCCCCTAACCCCACCCCCTCCCAAAACACCATGTCTACGACTGACAACTAACAACTTGCTTTGTAAAAAACACAGCTGTAAACATCTATTTCAACCAAAATAACTTGATAAACAACAAATAAACAAGCATCTGAGTCAAATAAACAGGCATGAACTCAGTAACTGTTTGGTTACACGGTAACACTTTGAGATGCATGAGCCCTCTGGGCAATTATTTTGGCTGACCCTGATTCATTAAAATAAAAAAAAAAAAAAAAAAAAAATTCTAATGATTCTTTCCGTGACTGCAAGACATCGTGTGCACAGCCCTGTGTCTACGTCTTAGCATGCAGTTGTGTCAGCTGTGATAGTTTTCTAAACTTTCACAACCACAACATTCATTCGTTCAAACAATACATATTTAAAGGCTTGTCGTGTGATTAAGTAAATAGAACTACTCGAATTTTCATCCCTGTTAAACTATTTTGGTCTCACGCTGACCACTTTTTTCTTTGATTATTAAAAAGGTAGAAACTGTTCCCCAGAAGTGTGAAGTGAAATGGTTAAATACCGCTGTATCATCGACAAATCACTCATGAAAACATCCTGTCTGAACTTTCAAACTGTCTCGCCCCGTCAATAAAGCAAGCAATTTTAAACACGCTCCAGCTGTGGCAAATAAGTGAGAACCTTTCTAAGAGTCATACATTTGAAGTTAATATGGTGTAGGAAAATACCGACACCGTCAAAGTCTGTCATCACCACTGTTCACCTCCGACCACACTTGGACCTGGATTAAATCAGGAGCGTGTCAGACAACAGGCATTAGTCATGAGGAAATGATGCTTTGTGCACATTTGTCCACATGGGTGAATTATCGGTTTTGGCCAGCCCTGCAGCAAAGGTTCCCAACTCGTCTGCGTGTTTCCGCGATGAACTGCATTTGTGATGATATGAAGAATGGTTACCGCATGTCTGGGCGTGATCACATGACCATGGAGATGGACGTGGACCTCGAGATGGAGATGGACCTCATCAAGGTACATATGTAAGTGGGATTCACACTAAACTACAGGTCACTGTGTGTATTTTTCTTATGTATTTTGTAAACATGTTTTGTTTTGATTGCTACAAACAAGGAAGCTTTATAAATTCAGATCTGAAAATCGAATCAGTCACGCTGGTCAGTTTCTGTTCTGTTGATCGCATTAGTTTTACACGAACATAGGTTGGCGAATTGTAGTGAAACAAGTAGTTGTTTAATCCAAATGACTGTGACGCTACTTCTTCACGGTCTAATTCATGTCTGGATTAAATTGACAACTGTTTCCAACTTGTTTTTATTGTAACTTTTACATCGCGGATGATTCCAAAGGTAGAGAACCAAACATGTATATATTTAATTCGTCAGGATGCTACATGGTTTAGACAAGACTGCAAGAAATCCCATGTTTATTATTTCTATCCTGTTAAAGGTTATTATGAAGTTGCATCATAGCTTTCTCGGATTTATTTACTGGCCACAAGAGAGGTAGAAGAAGAGAACACGATGCATGAATGGAAACAAATGTAACTTTTTATTTAGACTGAGTTTTTTTTAACATGAAGTATGTTTAAAATATAATTGAACATCTTTGGGATGAAAGAATAAATGCAGTTGGGGTTCACCTGTCGATAGAGCTGTCAGTTGTGTAATGGACTCAGCAGAAAAAATGAGAAAAGTATGCTAATCTCACAGTCCAGTATTACAGACTGGAAGGAGGGCCACAAAAGGAAACACAACACGCATGAAATAGAGATGAATGTCACCTTGAGTTCCACCTTCATTTCGATTTTACTTCCATATGTCCTCCTTATGGCACCAACCAAGACGTCATGAAACTGTTCAATTTCCGCCCTGGTGGATGATAATCCATCATGAATGTCCTCTAAGAATGAAACCACCTCTGATTCTTCACTCCCAAGTCCCCCACCAGCCGCCCACTGTAGCGATGTTCAACACACACCAGCTGCTCCTGCTCTCTGCTGAGCACAATGTGTTTCACAGGTGGAGGATTCAAGTGTAGCAGAACCACAGTTACAGGTTACAGATGCTGAATGACCTGCACGAGTCAGAAATGTCCAGGGTTCTGCATGGGCCGAATGTTCGTGCAAAGCCAGCCAGCTGTGGAAACGATTAGTTAGTGCATGTTGCTGCAAACTTTCCGTGACACATGGAGATAAGAAAATGTCTGGCCGACCGATTCATAAATGGAAATCTGGAAACTGGGTGGCTGTTTAATTTTAGACTCCAAGGAGATTGTCATGCAACACTGAAGGTTTTAGAATGTCACATTTCGTTTCAGTTCCTGGGAGAGAATCAAGAAATTAATTCAGAAAATAAACCTTCGTAGTTATGGGTGATGACTTAGTTGCAGCACTGGACTAGCATGTATCCGCACTGTGCAACAGTCATGGAGAGTCTGGAGGACTTTGGTTCTCAATTGTAGTTTAAAATGCCTTTTTAATTCAAGAAATGATCAATCGTCACACTTGATAGATACTGAGTCAGTGTTGGTTTTGTTGGGTCTTGTCCTCCAAATAACTTTTCTGACACGGTTAACTTGGAACATATCAATACATGCAGGGTTTCCCACAGTGTTATCGCCTCGGCAACAACCTCTCCCTGCCATGACTGCATGACTGCCATGACTGCATTCTCCGCAACCGCGACTGTATGATCACGGCACCGGTAACAGATGTTGATCTTTAATGAAAATATTAGCGCAACAACTCCACCTCGTCTTTTGTGAACTGCAACAAAGCCACAAACACCTCAGAGCCACAGTTTAAGCCTCAAATAAAACTTGCCAAAAACAGACTGTGACATTACAACCACAACAGAGTTCTCTACGTGAAGCATTGAATTGCCCCTCTCCTCACTTATTATGTATTTAAACATAGCACATCAGGCTTTTAGCTAGGATTTCGAGGCAAGCTAAGCTTCAAACTTTCCTGCCACCAACAGCGTTAGACCTCCCATCAATGACAGCGTTCTTCCGTTCGACCAATCAAATGTAAGTGTTGTGACTTGAGAGATATTCCGAAAACAAATATGGTGCCTGCGGTGGCACAGTGGCGGTTCTACGAAGGCATGTGAATCAGTGAATTTCAATCTAAACCGGTGGAATTTCCAGGGACAAACACCCTTTTCATGGACATCAGTCAGGCTTTTAGCTAGGAGGGTGTCTGGGCGTCTGCAAAACATGAAAAAATGGACGCCTGATTCTCGACCGTAGCTTGGCCACTAGAATCCGCCATGTACAAGCTATGGTCGAGAATCAGGCGTCCATTTTTTCATGTTTTGCAGACGCCCAGACACCCTCCTAGCTAAAAGCCTGACACCAGTAGGATAGCGCTAAAATTAGGGCACTATACAGGCACTAATGATCAGAAATTCAGGGCATCCTGGCTGAAAAAAAAGCTGGTGCCTTTGCCCTACTTTTTCAAGCAATGATCGACAAAACTGCTACGAACACATTTGTTGTGGCGTCTCCTATGATGGATTTCCTCAAACAAAAAAAAAATGCTGTTTGTCCATGCCACATTTTTCGGATTTTAGAGTCGGATCTTAACAAAGTTCCAAATGGCTTGTGGTTTACTGTACAATGTGCTCTACTGATAAATGAAAAATGAAATTGCTCACTATATTTAAAACAGCTTAACAGTTTTATTTGTCTTAAAAAAAACTCCATTCCTCTTCCAAATGTTTGTGCAGTGGTTCAAAATGAAAGAAGACGGTTTAGAGCCACTGGAGTAATAACAGAGCCGGGGTTTAACAGCTTTGTTATTTGGTTTCTGACGGAGTTTTATGGAGGGCAGCCGAGGAGAAACTTTATAGAGTTGAAAAGTTGCAGGGATGAGAGAAGTTTGATTTAGAAACCTCTGACTACATACAGCTAATTGTGCAGCTCGGTGTGTTGATGCCACTGAAGCTAATTGAGCTACAAAAGTCAATAAAAGCATTTATAAATTATGAATGATGTGTTTCAGAAATTGTAATTGAAGTTGGAACCAAACTTACTGGTCGTCCAAGATCAATGGGGCCATGCCTGTCTAGTTTTCACAGTGTTAATCTCTTAAAACTGCTTGTTACGATATCCAAAGTTTACTCTGGTGGGTTTTTATGTTTAATGTATTTGGCTAACTGTGGCACCCCCTGCATCGGCGGAAGCAAGAAAGGATTCCTTTTTTCGGTTTTTGTCTTCAAACCATTTTTCCCCGGTAAACGTTGAGACACTCGGCTTATAAAGAAAGTATATTTTTCCGTCATCACCAAATTGAATTTAAATTCTCATGGCTGTATAAATGATCAGTCAATGGAACCTGGCCTTCCTCTCGTCGCAGATCGACAACATCATGAGACACTGTTTTATTGAAAAGTGTTCAGCAGCTCCAGGTTGTGTTGCGCAAGATCGAACTTGTGTTCTGAAATGTTTTATCGAGTCTCAGAGTCGAGATAATTTTTAGCTATAAAACTGAGCGCTAAAAATAATTTGAGTGTATTCCTCCTTCAGAGGGATCAGAGGTGAAATTGCCTACAATTACCCAAGCGTGTGTTCTTCCTGTCTCCTGCGTCAAATGCGATTAGCCAGCCTCATCTATAATTGCATCAGCATCCATCCCTCCACCCGGACGTGTCCCGTCACCGCGCCTGGCCTTGGGCGCAGCTTTAACGAGTCGGTGCCTACTTATGAAGCAGAAATATGTTGTGCTACTGTTCCCGCTGAACAACAGTGCGTGGCGAGAAGATTCTCTCTCTGAAAGCAGTCACTGCGGACGCCATCTCCGGGTGCAGCTTTGTATCTGCAGGGACCACAGACGTTGGTCAAGAGGCCACAGGCGCGCGCGCACACACACACACACACTTCCTATCTCAGTGAGGACCGTCATTGACATACATT